>NC_083599.1:40202747-40548194 GCF_020882245.1 Rhopalosiphum padi
AAATAAAATAAAAATATGTCATTAGAAAAAATAAGATTGAAAATTTAATGTTGATTCTTGTGTTGTCAGCTCATCATGTATAATATGTAATCAAGGTTTCATAAATGCCACAATTCATATTTATATACGCTACATAGCAATTATTCAGATAAAGTTAAAAGTTATTTGAAGTTTTAAAAAAAGTAGACAAGTGATAGATAGACACTTTAATCTTATATATGTATAGGTAGAATATTACTTATGCATATATGCAAAATATAATGGGACCGGTTTAATAAGTGATATACCACCCAAAGGCATCTATAATAAAGTATTGTAGTTGAATGTTAAATGTGTGATCTACCAACAATCAATATTTATGCTACCTATATATTATAATAAATTATACTTTAATAATATTGATACAACTAAATTTTTTATGTCTATTTTAAGTATTGTATTCTTAAAGTATCAATATGTTACCATTTAGCTGTGAATTATGGCACCAAACCAACATTGTGGCGGACATTTATAAGAAAATATATTTGGATGGCACTTTTAAATAAAGTATACTAAAAAATACTTCAAAAGTAAACATAATTAAGGTATGACAGAAATAATGAACTTGTCTGATAGTTTGGAATTAGGTATAAACGATAGGAAATATAATTTTTATAAGCATGTATAAGTACAAATAGAAGATTTTTTATCAAATTATAAAAGGGTAGTCGGTAGATCACACATAAGATTATAAATAAATATAACAGTAAATCACATTTTGGATCAACTTAATACAATTTTTTAAAAATAAATTTAGCTTTTCAATATTACCAAAAAATACGCTTATAGCTATATAAGACCTAAGTAGGTACTAGGTTTATTCTCTCATAACTATTGATCATAGTGGTAAGAATGTTAATAATTTTAGATATATACAGTGCTCAAATTGGGGGGGGGGGCGCAGGCGGACGGAGTCCGCTTTCATTTTTTCATAGATTTCAGCGTCCCTCTTCATTTAATTAAGCGAGGAAAAATACTTTCTTTATAGCACCTTACTATATGTACAGGGGGTGTGGGGGACAAAGTTTACAACAGGTTACTTTACAATTTATTTGCTATGGAATGGTGTTTACTGAACTAAAACCAGCGTCCGTCCTCAATTTTTTTTTCAATTCGAGCACTGAATATCGTGAGTTCTATTTAATGTGATCACTGGTTAATAGAATCAACTGTTTATTATAGTGGTTCTTAACTGGTGTTTCGTAGATTTGGTATAAATGTTCCGCCAAAATTTTAAAATTAGTAAGAAAAATATTAATGATATGTAAGTGGTGTTCCTTCATTCAAAAAATGTTAAGAATCTCTGGTTTATTAGAATCAAAATTGAAAATCCCAAATTAGATCTTATGTTACTAATGTTAAATTAACCTTTTATTAAAATCACCAAGTACCGGGTAATTGAATCATTTCTAAGAACATTCTTATCATTTAATAGTATTTCAGACTTACACTAAAAAGAAACAAGAATTGTTTTGAAAAAGTTAAAAGGAGCTATTCAAAAATATGGTGAAAAGTTATCAATGATTTGTCGTTTGTGAATTGTGTTTGAAATGTTAGTTAAACTGAGTCACCAATCTTGAAACACTGATTCGTCTAGTTCAATTCATTTCAAAGAGTTAACTCACCGAGTCGAGTAGCTCATGAGCTACACATCCCTAGTGAAAATGATACTTTTCAGTTGTTTCAAAAGTTATAGGTACAATGTACATACATTATTATTTATTTAATTTTAAATAATTAAAAATCATGTAGGTATATATTATATTAATTGAATATGAATTTTAATTTCAGGATAATATGAAAATGAAATTAGTAGAATCAAAAATAGATAGTTTTTTTTTAAAAACGTATTTTAATATAAATACTTAAATTTTTAATATAAATATACTCATTATTAAAAAAAAAAATGTTTTATGGAATCAACCGGTTAATAGAATCAAAATGATCTGAACCAATGTGATCACATTAAGCGGAACTCACGGTAATATTTTAACAACAACACTTTTGATTCTAAAAAAATGTCAGTGAATCCATTTCGCTGAAATAGGTATTTAATTTTTGAATTGTTTAAAAATTGTCAGTTCCGCCAATTCTTTTTAAGAATTGAAAAATTTGGTATGTAATTTTAAAGTATTTTTTTTTGTGATTAAATTTTGTTTTTATTCATACCTATTGAAGGTAAGACTATTTTGGTAAAAACATAAAAAAAAATGTTAGTTATTTATATTTGTAATTTAAAAATTCCTTCAAGCATTAAGCTTTCACAAAATGTAATGAACAAAGAAACCATACCTTTGTTATAAGTGTTGTGGCAAAATGCCAAAAGCTGCATACTTTAAGACAATAATAAATATAACAAAAAAAAAATATAAATAATACAATAGGATCACACAGTATGTATGATAATAAAAAGGCTATTAAAAGTGAATTATTGGTAATAATGTAATATTCATTGTATTGTAAAATTTTTAATTATGCTCCAGTGGCGTAACAAAAAAATTTTCCTCCCCCCACAAAAATAAAAAAATGGGCCCCTAAAATATTGTTTAGGTAGGTTTAAAAACATTAATATATTTAATCTGATATGTTAAAAAATATTAATATTTATTTAATATTACATAATACTGCGATCTTCTAGCATTTTTTTGGGTAAACTTGTTAACTAACATGTTTATATCTAAACTGCGCATAGATTAACACTAATTTAATTTGAAAAAGCAATTATTCAATTTTTTTTTCACGGGAATTAAATTTACTTTAACCGTGAGCCCCCCTGCAACGCGTAGTCTGCGGGCCTTCAGTTAAGCCACTGTTATGCTTTATTAATCATGTTATAGTTATATTTTAGGGTTTTAATTAAGTAATTTCTACCTACCTAATTAAATTATTACAATATTTTTCTAAAATATAGTGATCTGCCACAAATAAATTATTACCTAATTATTATAAGAAATATCTATTTGTCACTGGTAACTTAACTAACGACAATTTTTTACCTGTTAGGTATCCAAAATGCAAATAGGACGCGACGATTATAATATTATAGCGTCCATTGATCACTTTTCACCTGCCTGCAAATGGGACGTCGACGGAAACGATAACGGTACTCGTAATGGTAATAACAACGCAACGCGATTCAGCGATTGTGCAGACTGGATAGGAAAAGTATACAATACTAATACTAGGTCGGTAGGAACCTACCTGCGATGAAATTTGTTGGACGCGAAAAAAAAAAATTCAATTGGTCCGCCATTGGCCTACTCGCCCCCCTCCCCATCACAACACACGCCATAGACAACACTCACTCAACCGAAACGACATGGGCCGCGGACCGTGGTTAGCAGCTACGGCGTCCCATGCCGCCGCCGCCAGATTTCTGTTTTGCTTACCATAAATACAAATTCGAAATACGAAATAACGGCTTGACGCTTACCTATCGGCGGCGAACGGGGGCGTACGTCGTCGTCGCCTTCGTAGTCTCTGGTAATGACGTCGACGGCAAAATCTCTTCGCCTCGTTCAGGATGGCGTTCGCCACGCACGCACGCACAGCACACGGACGGGCAGCACGGGCCACGGCCTGGCGCGTGTTCTGCGGGCGGCTGTGCTAGTTTGCTGACAAAATCGAATTGAACCGAACAACGACGCACGACAAACGCACTGTTTTTACAATAATTATAATAATAGTAATAATAATAATAAGATATTACAAGGTACCGCACTGACGAACGAACAATGTTTTTTTCTTCCGTTTCTCTGTCGCACTCGGGAAGAACGAAAGAAAATCGCCGAAACAGCAATGGCGACGACGTCACAAAACGACGGGTCGCAGTCGGTAATACAGTAAAATAATAATATTATTATCGCGACAGTGACGTCGATTAATAATAATAACAAAAAATAATGTCAATAATACTACAGCGTATCAACTATTTACGTATAGATTCTCCGTCGACAAACGCGCGCTAATTTCGTGAATGTCTACGTGCAAAAATATACAAATGTCGCTTCGGCCGTCGTCTTGCGCGGACGGCGGAAACGATACAAATAATAATTTAATAACGGATAAACAATAGTCACGATGCGATGCGGACGGAGCGCGTCGCCAGTGGCAAAAACGCAACGGATGAAAATTCGAGAACGACTGCGGTCATTCGGCGGCGGCACCACAGCGATAGTTCGTCGGAGAACAACAACAACAACAAAGCGAGTGGAAGTGGAGTTTACTCGATACCACCACGCGCCGCCGCCCCATAGCCACGCAAACTCACCGTCCCCCACCACGCGCGCACGGCACACGGGCACCGCCGATCGGTAGTCGGCACGGAGGTGGTGGTGGTGATGTTCCCCTCGCCCACCTCGCTCACCCGCCACAGCTGCCGTGAACCGGGGAACAATGGCACTCGGCACTCTGTTGCTCGGCGGGCGGGTGGTAAAAAAGCGAAAAAAAGTGAGAGGCTGCCGTTCGCTACTCGTTGTACCCGACCAGCTGCGCCGCCGTTAGCTGTTCTGTTCGTCGGTGGCGCACGGCACACATTCAACATTGCCACATCGCCGGTCGACCCGTCCACCGCTACCCTCCGCCACGACGTTTGCGACCTGTGCGGCGTTGTCGGTTGTTGGCGCGCGCGGTCCGGCGTGGCTGCGATTTCTCGACCGACGGTGACGCCGGCGACCCGGTGAAAGGCTCGGCGCGTTTTACGCAAACGTGTCGGCGTTACGACGACCGGAGAGGAGTATGAAAGTTCTCCGTTAGCCGTCACCGTAACCTACGACACGATGTAATAACGTGTAATACAAAATATTGTAGTGCCTACAAATATTATTTCGGTCGTCACGTTCAAGTGTTTACGATTTACGACGACAGCGCTGCACAGTGTACAGTCGGTTTTCGTTTCCATTTTTTTGATCGGCGTTTTTCGAAAAACACGATTTGGTAGGGTTTGGCTTGGTTTGGGTACACTTACTTGTTGTGGTATATTGTTTTTTGTATCTGTAGCATTAATTTACCGTTCGTCTGGCTTGACTCGAAAATGCGTCATCGCAATGAAGGTTTTCGAGTATTTCGGGTAAATCCAGTAGTCGGCCAATCGTTAATGACTCGCACGTCGAGTGTCTTACGAAGTGAGTCATGAATTTCCCGTTAAGTTTTCAAACAGCAGTGCGGGTCTTGAAATTTAGGCGGTAGAAGAGAGTATATTATATTTTTATGATTTCAATCACGTGCAAAGTATTTAAGTATAATATAAGTAACCTAACTTAACCACTCATACAGAATATACCTATCTACGCGATGAATATAAAGTATAAATAGGCACTTGGTTCGAGCTTTGAAAAGCTATAAGCTATAATAGGCTCTTCCCTGCCCCTCAAAACTATAACTAATTATAATTTATAAACTATATAGGTATAAGCCTAGTAATTTTTGTCTGCATGTATAATTGTATACTAGAATAGTTAGATATCAGCATAATATTATAATAAAAGTATAAAATAAATATTTTTCTTTGTTCGCAGTATCTACTATATCTATTCACACAACACACCTCACCGGTGTGCCTGTGTACGACTCTGTGCAAAATTACAAACACATAAATACAGGCGGGAGTCAACAGCTAATATTGTATTTTAAATAGCCAAACAGTCGTACAGACAGACATAATATAAAAAAAAACTACTATAGCAGTGGCGTAACGTATATGTGGCAACTGGCAATCGAGAATCAGTCTCGGTAAGTAGGTTGTAGGTAGGTATGAAAACCGCTTTGAAATGGTTACATTTACTAAAATGTTGATCATTACCATATTTTACCATTGTGAAAAATTGAAAATGTCAGTGACATAAGTCTTATTAGAACGGTAGGACGTTTATAAAACTCTTTGTCATTATGGAAAATGGAATTGTATGTGTTTGGAAGTAACTTAACAACTTAAGTTATAACTTATAAGTTATTGTAAACAATTTAATTTTTAAGTAATTTGATGGCAATTTAAATACATTTTATTTTAAGTACTTAATTTAAGTTACATTTACGTAGTAAAATTACCAATTTACTCATCACTTTTTAAAAATATATTTTAAGAACCAATTAATATATTATAATATGCAATGTAATTTAAATAATTTAATTGCCAAAAAAAAAAAGAAACTTCTCCACTATTACAGGTATTGTGTTATTTTTAATTCGTTACGCTAGTGGGAGGTACGCCGAGACTGCACAAGTACGAAGTACCTGTATATTATATACATAATATACGATTATATATAGTTTACATAAGTATAGTGAAGGATATTATAGATGGTTCTTGTTGTGTTGTACTGCTACAAATTGTTTTCGTCGACGAAACTCTCTCAGTATTTCATTACGTATGGTGTATATGTATAGTCCCGCAGTAATGAACGAATCGTACATATAATGTTAGGTATTTTATATTTATAGGTATTGGTCGAGGCTATGTTTTCATGATGAGATATCCTAATCCAACAAGTCATAAATTTACACTTAACAAATATAACATTATTTATTAATTATTAGTAAAACGTTTGAACCTTTTTTTTTTTTAATAAAAGAATAATAATTATTATTGATTTTATAACTGTTTAGTTGTTTAGTATAATTATTATACTACAAATGAAACAAATGTTTTTTGTTTGTTTAATAACAAAATTTGTCCCGATATATTAAAATGTAGAAGAGCTGAAGAACTTTTAAGATCCAATTGCATCTAAAGTAGTGTCTGTGACTGGAAAAGTAGGAACTATTACCATATCTGATTCAATATGATACTAGTTATTTTCAACAGGGAAGTGATTCGATGATGAACTGGTAAATATTGGCGTTCGCGTGTAGCATATTGCATAATATACCAGTTTTAATTAAATTAACTATCGAGGAACACATAAAGTTTATTTACGTATTGTGCGCATTTAATATTTTCTAGCCTTCTAAAAGGGTCATTGGCAGTTTGGCACGGTTATTTTAACTATATAGTAGATAACCCGTGATTCCACCGACCACACATGCACCACAGTCCCAAATAAACAATAATATTTGTGCAAACATTAAGAAGACGCCATACCCGCGTGTGTTCAGTGTTGTCTCTGTCTTACTAACGTAGTACATCATAACAAATTTTCGTTCAGCAAAATACATTTTGTGAGGTTAGCTTTAATATTAGAGTAAATATACCTATCATCAAATTTAAAGGTAAGAATATTATCTAGACAATGACATATGATTTTATTGATATATTATCATTTTAAAGTTGTTATATTTTACATAGCTGTAACTTACTTTAAAATAATAATATCATTAAACGCATATGTCATTGTCTAGATAATATTCTTACCTTTAAATTTGGTAATAGGTAAATTTACTCAAATAATAAAGCTAACATCACAAAATGTATTCTGCTGAACGAAAACTTGTTATGATGTACTACGTTAATAAGACAGAGACAACACATATATAGGTATGGCGATGGCGTCCTCTTAATATTTGACGTAATTATTTTTTCATCAATTTCAATCGATACGAATGATGAGATAATAAGACATACTATGCAGCAATTAACTACACCACAATGGGTATATCATCAAAATATCATAAGATTACACTATTAATGGGTTCGTAACTGCGTACCTACATACATTTTACTTCTATGGTATTGGAATATTAAAAATTATCTTATCAGCTTATCATCTATTATTGTAGTCGATTAAAAATATCTACAAACAATGTTTTTAAAATGTCGATTTTAAATTGTGTTTGACCGACGATCGAGTAATTATCACAGTGAACTAAACATTAATGTATGTAACTTAACTTGTGTGATATGAGTAATTACAAAAAAAAGAATACAAATTATTTAGATGTGATAAATATGTATTTTGTTAACACAATAAGTAGTTATGAATGTTCAATTAACTAAACTGATTCTAGTAATTTTACCATACCTATTTGATAATATAGTCTTATAAGACTATAAGTCTATAACTATAGTAACTACATAGGAAGTATACTACTTAATACTTATACATTATAATATAATACTTTTATTTTTCTTGTGGTATCATCTCATAAGGGTGAACCGTTTGTACAATACTTACCCCACATTATAATACTATAGTCTATAATAACATACTAAGTATATAGGTATCAAATTTATCTTATCAATTTATTCACTATAATTAATATAATAAATTTGAATTCAAGTCATTGAATAAGAAAAAATATCAACAAAATACCTAACTAAATTTATGAATATTTGTTTAAATATATATTGTGTTCGAATTTAAAGTTCAAATGTTTATAAAAATTATGATGATATAATTTTTACATTTTTAAGGCTAAACATTAAAATTATTTGCAAATTGTTTCGATTCTGTCAAGTTTTGAAATTTAATTAATTATTGATGAAAATAAATGGTGTCTTTGTATATTTAATATTTTTAAATCGTATTAAGAATAACTTATGTGCGATCTTGTAGGTAAGTTTATAAGATTTAAAACACTAAATATTTATTACAATTTACAACGAAAAAAAATAATTTAATTTAAAATCCCTGCAGTAAATAGGTTAAACTGATTAAATTTAGACTAAATATTTAAAAAAAATGTTTTGAGTACCTATAGGTAAAGTTGGGCATTATTCGAATAAAATTTTATTTAGACGATTATTTAATTAATAATATTTCATTCGAATAAAAAATTAATCGATTTTTCAGTAATTTTATACTCGAAACACAATTAAACTATGATAAAACACACACACACACACATACACACACACATATATTATATATATATAATTTATTTTTTCATCTACAAGAGATATTAATGATAATATTGATAATAGTATAGTCTAATTAAAGCAATAAATTAATAATAACAGTATGTATATTATACAGTGGAATATATTATCATCACACAATTCATATATATATTTATCCCACATATATTTTAATAAAAATAAAATAAAAATATTATTTTTGTTTTTTCGCGGAATAAAGGAATGAACTACGATGGTCGTATTTGTCGGCGATTGAGCTACAAGCGTATTGCGCTTTTTTTTTACGGCAGTGGATCAGTTTTGCTATTAACCGCCATTCGTCGCCACTGATTTTATCGATCTAAGAGCCTCCCTCCCTACCCCTTCCCGAATATTAAAATGCCAACTGATGTGTCGTCATGACGGAGTTGTTGCTGTCGTTGCTAGTCGTACCTATTTAGCGTCCGCTTACGGCGACAATCCTTACTGAGTTTTCGACGGCTAGCACAGTGCACAGCCTCGTAGAAAATGTAGACTCAGAGCTCAAAAGCAATAAGTTCCGTCTGCAAACACATCTTAAGAACCTGACGTGCCTCGGTCGACGTCAAAACATTCGGTCGCCATCTCTTTGATTTGGTGACTGTAGCCGGTACAGTATGGCCGTGCTCCGGATGAGGCGGTTGGCGAACCAAAATCGTAAGTCCACCGCAGTCAATCAGGCACCGTGCGGACCGACGAACCTAGCAGATGCCACGTGGAATATCCGCGGTCCGCGGTTTTTGGTCACAATCTGGCACGCGGGAGGTACTCATCATAGTATAGTATCACACGAGTATAATATGGTGAGACGGCTGCTACCGTGAACCGCTGAATGTTATCGACAGAGTTTGCCAGTCGTCGTTGCTAATCTCGTTATTTACGGCAATGACGTCAGTGTTCGAAGAGGTGGTTGACTTTCAGCGATTCAATTTTGTTGTCCATCGCGGCCTCGCCGTTCCTCCAGATCGACAAGATGTTAGTAGGACGCAATCTACACTCGAAGTGGTGCTGATTTTGATATGCAAGCTGTCGGTGATACTTAAATATTTTTCTTTCGTTTCCCATGCGATGTAAATCTGACAAGTCTGACGCAGTGCCCATCACATAAATCAGTCTTGCCTGTAAACAGATCGAAATAGTCTCCGAGACTCCGACGTAAACATGTCGTTAGATGACGTTTAAGTTGAATGATGGTTTGCGCGCGTGACTATGAGAATTATTATTAGCAGTTTCGTCTTCAATCCTACCTGCAAGTCTCGAAACACACATGACTCATTCTCTGACAGTTTTCGCTCTTTCTTACATGCAACTGGCACTATTAATTTTGACTTGAACATAATATTTATATCTGTCACGGTATACCCACGAATTCATCTCTGTAAACGTCCAAATTGCTCCGTAACCGATTAAACCCACTACCGAAATATGTACTTTGTCGACATTCCCGGAACTATCGCACTGCCTTCTAGTGTCGGTATTTATGTGATCGTGCTCGACTTCAGTGTCCAAGGCCATATGGTGGTTAACTTTGAAGTTGTATGGTTATACTATCTAGTGAACATCCTGTCGTTATTGTACAAAAATATCTTTTAGCTCTTTTTTGATTTTGTTTGTTTGTTTTGTTCAGTTCAACTTCAGATATCTAACAAATGCATTGCAGCTTTTGTCTTCGAAATTATGCAAGCGTCTTCATAAGATATTTATTTACTTGATTTATTATTCGATGGGATTTCTATTGAAAGTATTGTTTAATATTATTTATGTTAACTGGCTAACTGCGGTTTTACGGACGCCGTGCTGTGGCGGCTGGACTGAAAAAGGGTTTAAACATTTTGGATCAACAATTGCATAATTTTCAATGAATCAAATGTTAATAGACTAGTCAAAATTCAAATCTTATCTATTACGAATATGATATATTTAATTTACAATATTCACATACTGTGCTGTAAGTTAATATTCCTATTATGAACGAGTAGGTACCTAATCATTTTTGTAATTTAAGTCTTGAAGCCTTATGGTCTATTTTTAGTTCGTTTAAATTTTTATATTTTATATGACTTATTTATATACAATTTACTATTTAGGCAATTGTTTATTTTATATGTATACCTAACACAATGCGTGTTGCGTAGTATTGGCGTAGTATTGCTACGGCGGCGTTAGTGCTAAATAGGTGCGCACCGGCGCGACGGCCGCGATTTTATTTGAATCCGAACCCACACTATAGGGTCGATGACATGCGCGGGTAGCGGGTTATCCGCTAAGTATAATGACGTTACGGAACGAAACTACTAAATGTACAGCAGTTACGACACTTAGGTCGCGGTTTAATTATTATTAATAGCGTCCAACTGAGGGCAACGATCGTTCTCGATGTCGAAATCGTACACGTAACCGCCGTTGTCAGCAGCGCATTTTCTGAAATATACGAACACCTTTTGCACCTGATCGTCGGACGCGGTCGGCCCGATACCCAGTACGTGGTATCCGGTGTTCGGTTTACCGCGTGCGGCTGTTGCTGCTAGACGACGAGACAAAATCGATTCGAGTGACACACTAACATCGCTTTGCTTCAAATTGTCACCTTCGGTTGGCGGCGCTGGAGACACGTCCAAAGACTTGCTGGTTTGGACCACTGCAGGTTTGCCACCGCCTGGAACGTGAAATGAAATGTGTAAAAATTAATATCACTTAGACACGGTTACATTATAAGTATCCCTGAAAATAGAAATTATGCACTCTTAAGATATCAACTCTACAGGACTTTTTTTTTAGTTGTATTTTGCGTTTTTCCGAAGGTTTAAAATTCGTACAACACAATCAAGGCCTATTTGAATGCTTTTGTTTATACTAAATTCATAAAACTCTGTTGGTCTTTTTATGATACTCGAAAAGTCGAAAAGAAAATATTGCAGTGCTTTATTAAAAATATATATATATTAAGGTACCTTCTCTGATGACATACGTAAGTACCTATATACATTTATTTATTTGCGTTCTTTAGTAGGTACATTAGTAAATATTAGTAAATACGTATGATCAAATCCTATTGTATTAAATATTTTTTTAGGTCAATATTTGATGTTTATTTGTTAGTAAAAATTGTATACGTTATTTGACATGGACGTTGGACATATATATATATTCTATTACATATAATATGTACTACGCCTTGCACTAGATATTATTGAGAAAAATTAGTATTTATTTTTAGTGCGTTTTAATTGTAGTGTCTTCTGTACAACGAATATAGCTTCCCCCGCTCTTCCTACCCAGTGGAGCTTCACATTATCATGCGCAACAAAATACGTATACTTAATAAATTTCAATCATTCCTATGCGGCAATTAGTTTCGGGGTTCGGTAGGAGGCGCATATTATATAATATGATACCATAACTATTGCCTTACGTTTGGTTAGATTAGTATTATTGTGTAGTTAAGAGATAACAGTTTTTCCTAGGTAAATCATAAAACGTGTTGTCGTTGATTAAAATATGTAGTGGACACGTAAATATAAAATAGAAAGAGCACTAGCAGGAATTACCACGTAATATATGTATACGACCGACCTGTGTAATCGTCACCCGGAAGTGAACAATCCAATTTCGCGAGGTACCCATAGAGCTTGCAGGCGACGTCCACGTGCATAAAATAACCGTCAGCGGCTAAACACTTGCAAAACGCTTCGCAACACAACAACATTGTTTCTTTTAGTGACTGAAATAGTGAAATAAATAAATAAATTTAATCAAAATGACACGTCACAATTTGTTTGCCGTATCTACAATATGTAGTTATGACTTATATTATTATGGTTAAATTTGTTTGTCATCCATATTTTTTTCGATTAATATATTTTAATCAATTGGTATAGCGTTTTGCATCATAAACTATATTTTAAAAGCTATTAGTAATAACTAATATCATTATATAATATATATGTATTGTAAATTGTATAAAACAAAAATTTAAAAATTTAAAAAAGTATTATTATAAGCTAAGAAAACAATTCCATAATTATAAAATAAAAAAATAAAAGTTTTTTAATAGTTTATAAAAAAATTGAGTTATATTTCTTTATGTATAAAGTATAAATAAGTATAAGAGATAAGAGGCACATTTTTTTTTCTTTCAATAAATATCAACATTTTGATAGCTTCATTTATGTTTTATAGTTATAGACATTATAGTGTTATACTGTTATACACTACTATACATCAATTGTTATGTCGTTATAAATATATATATATTTTTAATATTATCGTAATTTTTTATTACAGATGGTAAACTGGTAAACATTTAAAACATTCAGATAAAATATATCTACATAGATAATAAATAATAACGTATTAACACTAATAACTAATAAAGATATCGTATATTATTTATAAACAATGAATAATACAGTTTTAAATATTAACGTAATATTTTTTTAATGAATAATTACTTTAATACATACAATTGCTTGAGTTAACGATTATTATGGTTATCTGTTTTATTTATAATTATCGGACATAGTCACAAAGGTTACAATATTTTTAATGTCTCATATTAGATATTTATCGAGTATTTACTTATTGTATTTGCACGGATATGAGAATTAATTAATTATTATTATTATTATTTACTATGACTCAATTGATATTTAATAAATTATATCGATATTCGTAATTTACATTAGTATGTTGTGTTTTCATAAAAATATTAATTATTATAATATTCATATTATTTCTATACCTGTTTGGTATCTAACTTGCGATGATTTTGATAAATATTCAAGATTGTGTATATATTACACTAAAATGATATTAAAAATCCATAAAACAATTTATTAATGATGTCAATATATATTGAAGTTATTAAAAACAAAAAATATGTCTACCTATACATTTTGTTGAGATTTGGTCTTAATTATTTATTATCCATGTAATAAATGTATCTTATATAAATTATTAAAAATATCAATTCATCTTACTTTTGTCCAATGTCCAAAAGTTATACCCAAAAATTCTACCATGTCCACGTGTTCAGCACGAAAATTCCCAATCATATAAATTTGTTCTAATAGATTGAAATCGAGCGATAAGTCCGACCAAACTTCTTCTATTCTTTCTTTAGTGCCTATAGTGGTACCTAACTGAAAGAATTATTATGAACAAATAATTACATTATTGATAGTGTAAGTTGTTAGTGTAAGTTCAATTTAAGGCATATAATTGTCGGATACTTATTACTTACTTGAAAAGCTAATATTCTGAATAGAGTTCGATCTTGTTTTTGTTTAGTGTTAATACTATTTTCTGCACCCGATGAAATGTATTGATTATCTGTGCTTTTGAAATATTCCGCAGACCAACTTACAATGTCTTTAGGCTGAGATCGGATCGCAGCTTTCACATATTTTTTTAATATCTCCGGTAAACTGTCGGGTACGATTATTGAATTCATTTTTTTTTTTTTAATATTTTTATACTGTAATCGAAATTATGTTATGACAATTAATATTTTTGTAGTATAGTGTAAAAATTTAAACTATTTTTTTTTATCCAGAATAGCGTATTATGCCAAACACGACGTGTAACACTCATAGATATATAAATATGAATATCACGTAAACAATGAAGTACGGTTTAAGTCTAGAGATGCATGCAAATTGAACACAAAAGTATAGTTTTATACACGTCTACACGCCATATCGTCGTGTTATGACATTTGTTTCTATGGTTCTAGGACAGAATCGATTTTGTTGGAAGAAAAACCCGAATACTTTGGAAAAGTAAACATCATAATATGTATAATATATAATATGGTATATTGACGATGATAATAGTATGTATTAATATTATGAGAAGTTTAAAAATAGATGCGTTTTATTATTGACGATGAAATCAAGCGTACATGTACACAGCTACACTACAGAAAAAAACCACAATATTACAAATTATATTTTAATTAATTATTATAATACATTATATTATTATTTTTTACTTACTATATTTCTTATACCCATATAACGAGGGAAATAAGTTGGCTACTTATTAGTTCTGTAAGGCCGGTTAAACATTAAAAAATGTATGTGGCACCTAACATAAAATCCTGCGCATACCTATTGGAGGTTGGTACATTTGACACAACTGTATAGTGGTTGTTCGTTAGGTACTTATTTTACTGGATTTTATAAGTAGTAGAAAAAATGCTCCAGTTTTTAACTTTGATGAAGTTTTTGGTAAAAAATTGTAGACATCAACGTATTTTTTACTTTGTGGTGTCAAATGAATCAATTATTCACTGCTGTTTAAAATAATCAGAAAAAATAAGGATTAACAGGAATATGTTTGAATGTTTGATCAAAGTTTAGTTTTTGACAACATTTTGTTTTATTGTTACTTCTCAACTGATATTTTCAAATTTTTTTAGTTTATATTTAATACTTTTCTAACAAAAATTAACAATTATCGAAGATATATAGTTACAATTTTTTTTATAGGCACTTAAATTAAAAATTTTGTTGACAAATCATGAATTATTTTATACACATATAGGCTGACAAATGTTTTGCACTCAGAATCATTTTTTATTGACGGTAGGTGTAATAAAATTTGAATTTAATTATCTAATACTATTTCTTTTTTTATTATTACTGTAATAACTATTGTTATATTTTGTATTATATTAGTAGACAGTGGTGAGGATACTAGGTATAGCCGGTATAGGTACTATCTTAATTACCTATATTATGTAACCGCTGTGGAAACCAGTTGTCTATCTTTATATTTTTTTAGAAAATGTAAATAATTTTTAATAATATAATTCTTATTAACCAGCGAGCAAAAATAATTCATAATCGACTTTAAGAAATTACACTGCGACTGCGCACGTTTAAGATCCATAAAATATTATAATAGTTTCAACAAATAGTGTTCTATACAAAATTAGTTGAGTACAAAATAATATTTTCGAAGAAAAAAATGAATTTATTCTTGTTGTTATAATATTTTGAGGCAACTTATATTTTTTAGTTTCTAAAGCAAAATATTTTTCTAAACATTTTAATATATTATAAAATAAAATTTTGTTTAAGTAGTTATCAGTATAACTTTTATATATTATAAATACCTATTTAAAGTTTAGATGAGTGAACTGGAATGGAACCCACTGTATTGTACTACACAGAAGTAAATTGTATATTTAATTATCTAACTTTAACTAACACTACCATTATTATCAACTGATCTGAATTTTATCATTAAGCCTTGAAAATTAAATATGACATTCATCTAAGTTTTTTATTAAAAATAAAACCATATTAAATTTAATAAGCGATTGATGTTAAAATTATGATTACATTAGATATTCAAATTTCAAACGTAAAATTACGATTTCTTTAAAACAAATTTAGTAAATTTGTTATAATTTTATTTGTATTCACTTCAATTGCAGAAACTTGAAACAGTCCACTATGATTTAAATAATGACTTTATGAATATAAAATACAAATAATTACTATAACCATCATTATAATTTTAAAAACTTTTTATTAGACGTCCTTAAGTAGGTTGTAGGTACATATTACATAAAATTCACCTACAACTAAAAAAGATAGACACAATCTGTAATTTATCCCGTTTACATAGAAAGAATATAAATTTTTATTGAAAAATAATTTAATAATAATTTTATTACCTTATATGGTTATGATATTGATATCTAGACATTGCAGCATATAAACGTAAAAAAAGTTTAAATTGAGAGCAAATATCTTCGTTCTTTGATGTAAAAACTATAAATAATCCAAAAGCAAATATTAAAAACCTTGCACTTAAAATTATGGAATTCGTGATATCATTAATTTTTAATTAATTATGCATTTCAAGTATGTACCTGTATATTTTATAATACTATTTTAACTGCAATGAAATTAAAAAAACGCTTGGACCAATATAAAAAAAATTAGAAATGTTGGTAAGTATAAAAATCTAAATGGTAAAAAAGTAGGCTATAGCTTATAGCATGTTTAAAATGTTTCACAGTAGATGGGTAGAGTAAAGTACATTATTTGTAACGAGTTTACTATGACAATAAAATAAACAATCCGTTTATTTTATATTTTTCATATTATATATTTTTTTGAACGTAAAAAACTTTCATAGCAAGGAATTATATTACAATCGCGTGACTAAACCAGTCATGTTTTTTTCCAGATTCATTTATACAAATCAGGGGTTTACAATTTTTTCAAAATCAATTGGTTTTTATTTTGTGACTACCTATATGATGTCTTGAGATTTAGAATTAAGAATTATAAGAACAACCATACTTAAAAAAATTAAAATATCGTTGTTTGTAAGTTAATAAAACAAAAACTTTTTTTTCAAAGAAAATACATTAAATTTTAATTCTAATAGAAGATTAACATCAACTTTAAAAATAATATAATTTCTTTATAAAAATAATACTTATTGTATTATTTATTATATATATTTATATTATAGACAAACGGCATTTTACTTAACCAATACATTTAAACTTAGATATTCGTGATTTGAACTTAAAGAAAATGTTGGGAAACATTTGTCACGCATACGACATTTAAGACACGATACTCCAATAAATTACTGCATATAATGTCTCGTGCTTAGGTTTACTGTGACATTTTGTTCATCCACCAAAACGGTTCACTAGCTACTATGTACGATAATAAGCAAGTCTTTTCGTTTCTATGCATCGTTAAATATTATGTACGCACATACATCGTATTAATGTAGTATCAGTTAGTACACTCTCAATCAGGTAATTATAATATTATTTAAGGTAGTAAATATCGATGCTATATTTGTTATTATTGAATTTTATTGAGTGAATAAATAAATAAATAAATAAATAAAATAAATATCATCGAGGTACATCATGTTAGAATGGTTGAGATTTAATATATTTTTTTGTATCAAATAATCTATTTATCCAATCATATAGTAAAATATTGCAATCTAAAATCAAATTTTAGAGTAACTCAAAATAATATAATTTTAATAACATTATTAAGGAAGTTTTTGTCAATAATCGTTAAAACCTAATTTTTAGACAAAATGTCTGAAGGAAATGACAATCCACAAGATCCACGACCTGAATTTTTTGGAAACTATATAATAAAAGCTTTGAAAGTTAAGTCCGAAAAATGGTTCAGATTAATGGTGACAGAAGAACAAGGTTCAAAGGTCTACAACTTCTTGGATAATCCAGATTGTATTGTTTTGATTATATTTCAGGTACCGTAATTAAATTATATATTAATAAATTTAATTTTTCATCACGAGCAAGTACTGTTTAAATTTAAATAAAAGACCTAGTTTTTTAGTTATATAATAAATATTCTAGATAATAAATTTTCACATTAGAAAATATACTTATATATAGGTATAATATTATTTATTATTATTATTATTTTTTTATAAGCATTGTGAGACTTAACTAAAGTTTAAGTTTGAGATGTTTTCAAATTTAAATAGCCAAAAAAATATGATTCAAGACTATTATTATTTTTTACTTTTTTAGTTGATATTTTAAAATAAAATATTGTATTTATGTTGAAATTTAAAAAATTTAAATAAGAATTTTATCATATGAAATTTAAAAATTTGCACAGAATACAGCTATCAGATATAAAAGGTGTATTATATTTCGCTTACGTTGTTATAGTCGGTGGTGTATTTAAAATTATGAATTATGATAAATTTAATCGGACAAAGATAATTCAAACCTTCAAATCTTGGTATTATAATAGTGGGTACTAATAGATTAATAATCTATATAATCTATAGACTAATAATGAGTACTTATAGATTAAACTTTATGGTATGGTACATGGGGCTATTTTACATTTGCAAATAATCCACGTGATAAAAATGATGAAAAAATAACAAGTGTTAAATATTATATTATATACCTATACTTAAAAGAAAACATTGTTAAATTTGTTTGAAAATAATTTCACGTCTTAAAAGTACTTAAATAAATAATTGATGAAAACGTATTACGTATAAATTAATTTAATTTTAATCTTTAACATATAAACGATAGATTTCATTATTGTTCCGATAATTTCAGTAATTTTCTTTACACTATATAAGTAATAGCTATAATATAAAATAATAGCAAAACAATAATGAAATCTTATATAGGTCATATACCTACAAGGTGTAACAGATATAACTGACTTTTGGAATAACTTTTGTTCTAATTAATATTTTCAATTTTTTTTTATAATTTAGAGACCCTAGCATTACATGTATAATTTAATTTTTTTATGTTTTTTTTAGTACTGAAAATAAAAAAAATTAAATTTGATTTAAATTTTTTTGTATAAATTTAAAACAGCCAATTTGTGAATCTGATTATAAGAACAATTTTGATAGTAAAAATATAGTAAAAAGATTTATAAGTCAAGTAGTTTATTTTTTAGAATTTTTTTTAATTTTTAATTTTAATATTTTTTAATTAAATTCAATTGGAACGTAATAACTTTTTTTTAAATATGATTTTTGAGAATTTTTTGACATGAGTATATTTTTTAAATTATTTACTCATCATATAATATTAAAAATTGTTGTCATACGTTTAAGTAACAATTTTTTTTTTTTTTTTTTTATCAAGTCTTTCTGTTACACTGTATATAAAAGAATAACAAGCCTTTTTTATTTTCCAATTTTGTGACTAATTTAGGCTTTAAATAGTTTAATCATAATAAAAAATCAATTTATATACAATATACGAATCGATTATTTAACACACGAACGAAGCCGAGTTATTCAGTGAGTTTTTACATATTATTTATATTATTATAAAAATATCTATTGGGTATTTTTCGAGTTTAGCACTCAAAAACCTATTTTTCAATATATGATAAAAGAACTAATTAAAACTGGAACGTCTTATATATTATAAAAAAAATAATAACTGATAAAAAAACACACAAATATTATAAAATACCATTTAGCAACAACATTTTGTTTAATCATAATCTAAAATAGTTTATCCACAATTTATTTGTATTAATTAATTTATAATTTTAAGTTGTCTCGTTTTATTTTTTCTATTTTAATTTACTTGTTGTGTTATATTGACGATTTGACGAGTTGTATTAAGACAATGTATAGATAAAATGAACAGAAAAAAAATACACATAGTTATGAAAACAATAATAGACATATTGTTTACTTCATTCAAAGTATACGATTTAGAATAAATATTCTGTATTTTGATACTTTAAAGTTCAAACATTGAATGCAAATATAAAAGTATTGAATAATAATTTTTGAAACATTTTTAAAACTGAAAATGATGGTCTACCTTGTATTAATATGCAAATGTTTTAATTTTAAATTGTAAATTGTTTAATGTGAAAACTATACATTTTTTTATTTGGTTCATTATTCAAAAAAAGTCTACATTTATTAATAATCGTGGTAACATCTTTTCTATAAAATATTTAATTAAATAATTGTTAAAATGTTTTACTTCCACGATTACCTATAGAGTATAGAATATAAATAAATAGATCCATATTGAATAAATTAATATTTTGTAAGAAAGTATGTGCCTTTTTAATAATTTAAATATAATTTTTTTAAATGTTATATTGTGCTAACTATTATATATACTTATTAGTAATTATATTAAAACTAAATAAATATTTTTAGAATATGGCAGCACAGTTATTTGCAATGGACAGTTTTCCAGTTCCTCTAAAAACTAAAGCGATTTATTTTGTAAAAATTGCCAAGGTTGTTGTACCTAAGGACAATCCAAGTTCAGTTCTTATAATTGGTGATATGGCAAGCAAGCCTATAGAACAATTGGCGACTATTGTGGATGATGTAAGTATAGGTTGCTTTTATCCTTGTTTTTCGCGTTTACATATGCAATTATAAATGTACACATGTAATAATTAAAATAAGTGAAAATTTGTTTTTCAATAAATATAGTTATTAAAGATATCTTAAAATATGATTAAATTAATTTTTCATAATACTATAAGTATATACTGAAGTTAAAAAAAAGGCAATGTTGTAAAATCTTATTGCTCATTCTGTATGTAGTAGAATAAAATAGTGCGAGTAAGGCAGTAAATAAAAAGAGAGAGAGAAGGGGCTATGATATGGGAATATAAATGTATTGGTGAATTGGTAAAGTAATGAAATGACAACAAGTAATAGAGATTAAAGGGGAAATAAGTTTGTGTATGATTGGAAGTTAAATGCAGTTGGTTGTTAAATAATTGAAATCAAATACCCTATCTACATTATTTTATTCTGCTACCATTATATTATTGGGTCGACATGAAGCTACGTATTTAATTTTATATATATATATATTTGTTAAATTTCCACTTACCTTTTCGTCAATGGATGTGTTTAGGTGTCTCGGTGTCGTGATTCGATAAGCATTATTATATACGATCCGATTTACTTTATTAAGATAGATACTGAGTCGTTTGGGCTCGAGTATAACCTATATTGGTATATTAATGCTGCAAGATATTTAGAAAGGGTTGGATAGATATTAAAATTAGGATTTAGGATCATAGGACAATATGTTATTGGATGTCAGGCAGTATAAATAATTATACGAACGTTTTTAAGTTTTAAGTAATAAGGCCAATATACCAATCTAGGTTTATACTTAGAAAACGGGGAACCAACGCAACGTTACGAAATTAATAATAAAAAAGGTCTCAGTACGCGGAATCGAATCTTGTGCTGTTCTCGCGTGTCTTCAGTATTTCTTCGTGTTCTTTTGGCGGTGTTTCTGCTTGGAGCTTGTGTGTCGCATTGGTGAGATTTTTACACAGCGCGCTGCTGTGAGGGCGTTGTGGTTTTTATACGCGTTCGTCGATGATCTTTTTTGAATGTATATGTGCGGCATTTTTGATATAGATAATTTTGTCTGTCCGTAATTATGTGATTGACATTTATATTTTAAATTTAATTGTCGTACTGTTAGTTCCAGTATCTTTGTATAATTTGATTATCGTGGTATTTATTTTAATTCTTTAATTGCGGTTTCATCGCGTTGATATGATTGAATGATAGTATATGGTATTTATATTAGTTTGATCGATTGCTATTTTATCATCTTCGTATAGTTCGTAATTGTAACATTTATTTTAATTCTTTAATTGCGGTTTCATTGCGTTGATATGATTGAATGATAGTATATGGTACTTATATTAGTTTGGTCGATTGCTATTTTATCATCTCCGTATAGTTCGTAATTGTAACATTTATTTTAATTCTTTAATTGCGGTTTCATTGCGTTGATATGATTGAATGATAGTATATGGTACTTATATTAGTTTGATCGATTGCTATTTTATCATCTCCGTATAGTTCGTAGTTGTAACATTTATTTTAATTCGTTTATTGCGTCTGGTTCCACATTATCTAAGTAAGCCTACAATCGGAAATCTGCCTTATATATTTATTGGATTATTATAACTGTAATATTTATATATTACATGTATGTGTTATATAATTAATTGTTTAAAATAAAACATAATAATTGCGGAAGCCTCAACTTTTTCGTAATTCATTACTAACGATTACAATACACCTATATCAAAAGATTTATAAATTTACCAAAAAAGAGATACGATTGCGGATTCATTTTGCATTGCCAAGTTTTCAACTAAATTAAGCTAGAAGCGACATTTCAAAATGTATTAATTATATTTCATAATTACTAATGCATTTCGGTAAACATAAAATAATAATAAATCATAAATGATAAATGTTAATTTGTAAACCAGGTTAATACAATAACTAATAGTAATTAAAATAATATTATATTGACGTTATTCAAACGTATTGAATAATTGAGATGTACTCATATTATCTAATGTATTGTTTTCAAAATATGTTATGCATAATGTGATGTTATTCGACTCAATCAGTAAATTATTTTAGGCCTGTATTTAATAATAAGTAAGTCACGTACACACGCCACTCGTAATATTACACTATTTATAAGACGGTCTTTAATTTTATCATCTCCTATCTCAGCTTTGTTGATCGTTCATGATGTTATTATTGTTCTGTTTACTCGGTTCGTGTCATACGTGGTTCTTATATTTTGTACTCATTACACGGCCACGGAGTATTTATACAACGTCACGAAAGTATAAAAAAAAAAAGCAGTATTGGAGAGCTCTGAGTGTGACGTTCTTCAAACAAAATAATATAATATATTATAATGTATAATACCTATACGTTGCTTACAAACTACGGTTATGGCCTTGTGTGGCGCACGTAGGTTTTGGCCATATACCACGGCTGGTTATTGTTGCAATATTATTGCTGTAGTAGGTACCTATATAGCCATTTATCATAAATGAGCGTATAGCGTATCATTTGAATATTGTTAATATTGATCGATTATTTTTGGTTTAATTTGCTGATCAATATTATAATATAACATGCAGGTTCACGGTAGATTAATTACACTAGGTAGTTTCTTCGATAAATTGAAAAATATTAGGCTGTATCTATAATTAATATTTAATATTATATATAGATTGTAGTATACAACTGTATTTAACTGAACATTTAAATGAATAATATTTTGTGCAATGTATAACTTTGAGTTTTGAGGTGTACATAGTATACCTATAGTATATATAATATATATATAGCATCTGTCACGGAGATTGAATTAAAAAATTAAAGACAGAATAGTAGGTAATTATAAATTATGTTTTTAGACTCAATTTTAACCATAATATAACATTTCTTTTTCAATTTAATTATGTACGTGTAGTTCGTTTAGGTTTCCGAGTTCTAACTATGTTGTATGATATAGAGACAAAGAGTAATTAAGTGATATATATTAATATATTTATATTTAGTTATATTCATGGACTCGTGGTTTATGATTGAAGTAATTATTTAAATGATAACTTTAACTGTTCCTCGTGTTTTTTTATTTCTATAATACTATATTAAATTATGGGAGTGAAAAAAGGTGACGAATCATTTTTAGAAAACAAAACTAAAAATGTAGTATGTATGTATATTTGGTAAAATTATAAAACAATAGTTTGATAACTCTATTCCTAAGTCTTAGCATATATAATATTTTATTGAAACTAATACGATAAAATAAAAATATATGAGCTAAAAGAAGTAATAAACTAACTTACTTATTAAATATAATATTCAGCATGGTTTTATTCACAATAGGTAGAAGAGTTAAATTTTTCATAATCGGGTTAAAATATTCAAATATCGGTCTTTAGTTTTTCTTCGAAAATAATTTTGGTTTTTATTAAATTTTATAATTTTTAAAAATGTTTGGGAGAAGTCTTAAACTGAAATAATTACAAAGTTTTTGTACAGTATAATGAGAGTATCTTAAAGTTTTTAAATAAATATGTATCATATTTTATACTTTTAAAAATAGTATGAACTTGGACTTGAACCATGTCTATATTTTTCTTAAACTTATTACCCAAGAAAAAAATTAAAATTGTTAAGCATTAATAAAAATGTAAATAAAATAAAAATTTTATGTTACAAATATAATTATTTATCTCAGTATCATTTTGACTTAACTACTTAAGTAGAATTTTAAATATTTTAAATACATTTTTATTGTAAAAATTTTATTTTTAACTATTTTATTACTATAATAGTGTAATACATTAATTTTGTAATAGTTACTAATGAAATTTACAGATTTTTGTTCCTTTGCTTGCAAATCCAGAAAATCATAAAAATTGGGCAACTGTAGTTTCATTAGACGTTAAAGAACATGTCCATAGTCTGAAAAGTACTGTATACCAAGTTAAAGGTCAAATAAATGGACAAACTATTTTACCAATGCCAGTTGGCGTGGAACGTTTGGATACTATTGAAAAAATAGTTAAAGAAAGGTAAGGGTGATAAAGACGATACAGTGTACTATATATTGATATTATATTATATATAACTAATAAAATATAATTTGAAATTCTTAGATTAGTTGTTTTAATGAAATAAATAATACCTAACGAGTATATAACATATAATAAAAATGTATCAAATGTATTATGTACATTAAACTAAGTGATCTATTATTTTATGTGTGTTAGTTTTTTCAAAACCCTGCAGTGGCCCAGTGCCTCAGTTTATATTATAATAAGTCATGGATTTTAAATAGTCTGGATTAAAAAAAAAATAGCCAATTATTTTATTGGTGTTATACATTTTAAATAATGTTTATTTTAATCGAAAACGAATCACAAAGTATTTATTTTAAATTAATTTGAACTTCAAAAAATGATTTGTTGTTTTAAATTTTTAAGTCAGTTCAGTTTGACTGTATGGAATTTTTAAACTTTTATAGATATTATTTTTAACCTCGAAATTGTTTTGTAAATTGTGTAATATTTGTCCATACAAATAAAAATAACATTAATCATTTTCGTGTTATTTGTATCGAGCTACCTAACATTACCTAAAATATAAAAACAAAAACATTAATAAAAACAAACATTTTTTAATAATTACTAATAAATTTAGGTTATACTCACGTAATAAGACTATAATGACTATGTAAATTATTACTTGATCAAAAAAATGGGAAAAATGATTTGGCTTTGGTCAATAAGTTTTTATATTTTATAGTGATGGAAAAATAGTCGATCTACACTTTAAATCAGCTGTTGAAGGTGTTATTATAAAATGGGCAACTCAAATAACTGAAGTATTAAGTGCAGATTCTGTATCGGCATTTAAGAGTAATCAACACTTAACGCCTTGGGCTGGTAATATTACAATCAATAAAGTCTACAATCAAATTTAGTTCTATAAATAAATACATAATAAAGGATTAAATTGCGCTTAAAGTATTAACATTTTTTGAATTTTGTTACAGAAGTAGCGTTTTGGAATAATCGAGTACAAAATTTAGAATATATTTTTGAACAGTTGAGAGATCAACGGATAATGAAAATGACTACTATTGTTCAGCTAACCAACAGTGCTTATTATCCGTGTTTGAAGAATATCTACGCAAATGTTATTTCTGGTATTCTTTAATGCATTTTTAATTTGTCCATAACTCTCTGTGTGATTGTTTTTCCCCCGATTATCCAGCGCTGGAAGAGGCTAATGATATCGTTCGCTATTTGAAACCGTTGCAAAAGCATTTTAAATTATTAGAAGAAACTGATTTCGGTGATATAGCCGTATGTTTAAGTCCGCTGATGCATGTCGTTTGCTTAGTGTGGTCCAAATCTCGATTTTACTGTAGTTCCGGCAAGATTATTGTTCTTTTAAAGCAAATATGTAATTTATTGATCACACAGGTTAGCATAAAAGTTTAAATCGGAACATAATAATTTTCCATTACTAATGTTCTTTACCCACAGGCAGTTCGATACTTGGACCCAACATCAATATTTCAAAGTGATATCCATGAAACAAAATTGAGAGTCCGTCATTGTATATTTATTTTTGAAAAGTTTAGGTAACACTGTTTTAATTTTTAAATTCACAATAAAATCAAAAATGATTAATAGTTCAGGATTGTAGCTTTAAAAATAAAACCGAAAAATATAATTTATAATCTAGTGTTTTAGCCTTATATTTTGAGTTTAATAGAAATACACATAGCTTATGACTAAAGTTCGGAACTTCTTGCATTTGCATGTTTTTTTTTGTAATGGTCATAGATTATTCTGGATGAGTTATACATTTGTTTTATGAAATGGCGAAACTAAATACTATAAGTTTAAATTTGCATATTTCGTCATAGTTTAGGAAAATTGTATAATATTTGAGCATATTTGTGCATATTTTGCATTTTTTAAATTTGTATTTGTGTAAAATTGTCGGGAAAAATCATATTTAAAAAACACTAGAAATATTTTTTTAAATAAATTAAGGTCGTTGTCTATCGTATCACATAATATGACTCGTACATCTATTTACGATAGTTTCTTTTTTGTTTAAGAATCAATACCTTTTTATCGACAACATCGACAGATGTATAGTTATGGTAAAACCTAATGGCATCTATATTCTAAATTATACGTCGAAATGAAAAGTAGTATGTGTTCATTCGTTAATCGATAATAAATAATGTAGGTACCTACCTAATTTTTAAATTTTTATTTTTATAATTTTTATATACTTTGTGCGTTTTCAAAAACAAAATAAAAAATTAACTGCATATTTTTAAGCATATTTTGATGATTTTAAGTGCAAATTTCGATAATTTTAAGTGCAACAAGTTCCGAATCATATTACAAATTTAAATTTAATAAACAATTATGGGATAAAACACGCGTAGAACATATTTTTTAAAAGAAGTTATTAAAAAAATAATTAATTAATTGTCATGTATTTTATTTCATGATTTCAAAAAAAAAAAAAAAATAACGAAATATTTACAAAATCGGTACGGCGTCAAAACGATTTGCTATCGTTAATATTTGTGTATAATAACCAATAATCGTGTGTTTATGTTTAATTTATGTAAAATTATGTTTAAGGAATATATTCAACGATTATCGTAAAAACTTACCGTCATATTTCGAAAATGAAGAAACTGCACTTTTGTGGACTTTCCATCCAAACATAATTTTTAGCCGTACAGACTTGTTTATTCGTAGATTACAGATAATTGAAGTATGTTTAATATTTATATATTATCTAACCATTAACCAACTTATTTTACATATGCGAGTAGGTAAATTTCACGTTATCATGGTTGTTTACAAACGTTTATTTTATTCGGTAGTGGTTTTTCGATACGGTTGTTGAATTTACAAAACTGGAAAGGATCGAATTTAGCGGACTTAAAGGTCGATTGCTCAGTGCTCGTATAACTGAAATATATTCAGATTTCAATGAGCAGTTCTCATTGTTTTCCAGCAAAGCATACGATGTTCTTGAACCAGAAGACGAGCGCTTCGAAGTAGATTATGAACAGTTTAAAGAGAGTATCAAGGACTTAGACCATCGCTTAGCATTTACGCTTAGTCAAGCGTTTGAAGATAGTCATAATTTAGACAGTGTTTTCAAGGTTAGTGTTTTTGAAACAAAATGCAATGCACGAAAAATATATAATAGTAATATAGTACTATGCAAATGTCAAATTACACAGCTATTTAGGTTATTATTATGCTAAATTATAACGAGCGTGAAATCCCACTCCCTTCTCATACACACTAGTACACTACCTACACTTTAAACCACGAATTCTAAACTTATTCAAAAACATTAGTAATACATTTGTTTACAGTAAATTATATAAGATTAAATTATATTTATTTATTTGAATTGTGAATATTTAACACTTTAAAATAAATAATATGTTAATATAATAATATAGATATAGTTCAAATATTTTAGTTCAACTAAAACTTGAACTAATTTTATTTTATGACTTAAAATTCAAGATTTAAGTTTTATCAAGTTAACATTTTGTGTAAGTAGGTACCTATTACCTATATATATATATATATATATATAAGTGTACCTACTGAATTGACAAAATTATATTAAAAAAATTATATAATACTGTCAAGGTTTTTGGTATTAAAATTTGAAAGTAATAGTACTGGTGAAACGGAGTTATAGCTTATAATATAGACATAATATTAAGGTACTTCTACGAAAAATTTACCATAGTATAATTATTATTTTTAAACATATTATATGAATATTTGTAAATTATAAGATAAAATAATTATTTTTAATAATATAATATTGATTATGAATTTATGAACATAGATTATTATTTTATAGTTAATTGAAATTGTGGGTGTCGTAATGGATCGGTCTGGCATGAAAGATATGTTTACAAGTAGTTATGGTAAAATTCTGAACATGTTGTCTAACGAAGTTACAATTTGTAAAGTTAGTATAACTATAGACGTACTAAAAAAATTCGATTAAACTTTAATTACTATATATTTATGATTTGTCTATAGAATTTATTTGAGAGCCAATTAATTGCTATAAAAACCCAGGGTTCAGCAAATGTCGATAAGCTTATGCCACCAATAGCGGGTTCCTTGAAATGGTCAAAAACACTTAAAGCTAGAGTTGAGCATCCAATACAATGTTTTAAAAATCTTGATCATCCGTAATATACTATTTTACTTGTATTTTATTCAAATTAATTGTATACATTTTTAGAATCGTACAGTCTAAAAAGGCCCAATCAGTTATAAAAGAGGTAGATGAAATGATTGTTTCATTAAATAAACTTGAAACAGAATTAATAGATAATTGGAAAGTTACTGTACCAAAAAGATGTGAAGAGTTATTAAAGTTACCATTATTTGATCGTAGATCCAAGTGTAATGAGTTACAACTCAACTTTCATCCAGAGGTGAATAAAATATATTTTCTATTATTCGATATTTAACGAGTACCTATCTACACGATAATAATATTAATATTTTTAGTTGGTTGCGATATTGAGAGAAGTTCATTATTTCCGCTCGTATGAATTGAATGATATACCTATTGAAGCATTACAATTTCACGAACGTGAAGATACGTATAGAATATATTGCATTAATCTTAATAACACAAAAGAATGGTATGCTAGTTATTATGTAGTTTAGTTTTTAATATTGTTATTATATATACCAGCTAATAGTAAAACTAATTATACATTAATATTAGTTACAATAAATTGAGGAACAACAGCCGAGAAATTGAGTTTCAGTTGGTTCAAGAAGAGATTCAACAAATCGATGAATTAGTTAAAAAAGGGGAATATTCATTAAATTGGAATTCTGAAGGTATATAACGCTTATCTAAATATATTTATATATAATTATTAATACGTAGAAAAAATATTACTAAAGTATTAGATTATGTAAGCAATTTTTAATCAAATTAAAAATGTTAGGTCTTAACGAGTACATTGGAAGTGTTCAAGACCTTGTATATAAATTATACCGTAGGGTACAAAAGACACAAGAAAATATTAAACGGATGCGGTCGGCAATATGTTCGTGGGCCAGACTGCCGGTATTATGTCGAAAAGATAATAAAAAAGACACTCTATTGGCAATGGACGATCGCGTTGAAAGATTTTCCAAAAGGTACTCATAATATTATTATTGTATTGCTATACAATGGTTAATTTTTAGTATTTTATATACAAATTTGTCATATAACGATACGGTCTCTATTAATAACTATTCGTAAATAGCAATTACATATTATTATACTTGGCAACTCGTCACTATACAGTAGATACTAACTATATACATTTATACCACATAGACGAAAAGAAATTGAAAAAGCTGCTACGGAAATCCATAAACTCCTTAAAGAAAATTGCGTATTATTTGGTATGCAAGACCAAACGAATGTCAAGCAATGGCAAAATTATATGGCTTTCGTAGATTCCATTGTAGCGGACGCTTTGTTGAACGCTATAGGATGCAGGTGAACATTTAATTATATATATATCTATATAAAAAACTATTTATTATTAATAAGATAATTGTTCATTGACGTAAAAATATTGTATTTTCGATCATCTGATATTTTCAGCTTATGTTATATAGCAGAGAATATGATCCCGGGGGTATCGAATGCACCATTATTTGAGGCTTGTCTCGAGTTACACGAACCGGATTTGGTTTTTACGCCCTCGTTAGATTCGAATACCGAAGGTAATTTTTGTTCCATCATTCAAAAGATAATCGAAGAAATAATTGAACTTTCTAAGCTGATGCCACGGATTTGTGACAAAAACAATGATCGTGATTACTTTGTAAGCTAAACATATAAGATTTTGAGTTATAATTTGATTATATTATTATATAAATATTGATATTTAAAAAAAAAATTAAGAAAATGTTTTATTCAAACACTTTAGGAAGAAATGAATTGCAATACTGACATTCGTGATATGAAAGAAGATATTATGAATACAGTAACTCGAGTGATAGGAGAGGTAATTTACTAATTTACATTTATTTTTATAAGTATATTCTTGAAACTACTAATACATTTGGTTTTAGGCAAACGATTATTGTGTAAATTTTGAAAACTATTCATACTTATGGTTGGATGATCGAGAACTTTATATGCAACATTTTTTACGATATGGACATCCACTTTCAATCGAAGAATATGAAAATATGTCACTTGATGATACTTATTCCCCACCTATTGTGAATCCTACAATGGATCAATTTAAGGAACAAGTATAATATATTATTTTTAAACTATAATTAAACATTTTTTTTTCATACCTATTAATTTTAAATCGTATACAAATATTCCTTCGTATTACATATTTCACATTCGTTGTTAGATTGACAATTTTGAAAGTCTTTATTGTGAAATTGAACAGTTAAAATCTGTTCAAGTATTCGATTCATGGTTTCAAGTAGATATGAGACCTTTTAAACAAGCGTTATTAAACACTGTATGCAAATGGAGTCATATGTTTAAACAACATTTAATGGATACTGTTACAAATAGGTAAAACGTGTTATTTATACATCGACAATTTATTAGTATTTTGAATAATTCAGATATTCTTCATTGTACTTTTAGTTGTTATTTATTATTTTGATTTAAAAGTTAAATTTGATTCTTATTATCTAAACATTTTACATTTTTTTTAAGTCTATTTGATTTGGCCAAGTTCATACAAGACGCGGATGGAGGTTTGATGCAACCTGTAATAGAGGGAGATTATGAGGTTCTTGTTAGTGTTATGGGCTATTTGTACAATGTAAAAGAAAGACAATCTACAACAGACGAAATGTTCCAACCCCTCACAGATACAATACAATTGTTGAAATATTATGACATGGAACTATCGGAAGAAGTTAACGTTCTATTACAGGTTTAAGATCAATAAATATTTTACAATTTATACTTAAATAAAAAAAAATAAATTACTATAAGGGTAATAATTTATTTTAGGAGCTTCCTGAACTTTGGAACAACACTTGCAAATTAGCTATTAATATCAAACAACAAGTAGCTCCTCTGCAAGCAATTGAAGTCAATAATATTCGAAACAGAATATCGCATTTTGATAGTAGAATTAACTTTTTTAGAGAAATTTTCAAAAAATCTAACATTTTTAGGTAAAAATAAATTAATTAATAATTACACATTAAAATGATCTACCTATATTATTATTGTTATATTGATAAATGACAATGTATAAGTTATTGTGATAATTAAGTTCATTACGCGATTGACGAAATTCAGTTTCAATTTAATGAAAATGTAGGTACGATTGTCCTTATCCATATTTTGTATTGAATGACGCCAACGCAAAAATAATAGATTTCGAGATGAATATGGCTCAAATACAAGAATCCGCGTCGCTCTTCGAAGTGAACGTTCCGGAATTTAAACTACTTAAACAATGCAGAAAAGAATTAAAATTATTGAAAGTTCGTAAAGTGATTCTAATATAGTCTTGTAATTTGAATATAAAATAAGTATTTTAATGATTGTGGTTAAAAACAATTATTCCAGCAACTTTGGGATTATGTTCATCTAGTTCATTCATGTATAAACGATTGGAAAACTACGCCTTGGCGTAAAGTCGATGTTGAAAACATGGATATAGAATGTAAAAAATTCGCAAAGGAAATTAGAGGTTGGTATTTTGTTATAAATATTAATTACTCTTTATCTGTTCATAATAAATTATAATACATTATAAAAAATACATAGGTACAAAACTATATTATCTTTATTATCGTATATAATTGAAATATATTTGCATTCGTCGTACTGACGTTGTTAGAGAAATCGTGTATTTTATAAGCAATTGTATTAAATATTAACTTGGGCTTATAAAATTGCAAAGTCCATCCATTCATCTACTCGTGATATATTATAGCGTTGGACAAAGAGATGCGATCGTGGGATACCTATACATGTTTAGAAGCTACAGTGAAGAATATGGTAACATCTCTGAGGGCTGTCGGTGAACTGCAAAACCCGGCGATTCGCGAACGTCATTGGAAACAACTCATGAGCTCTACAAAAGTAAGATAAAGTTAATTTTTGTTATTTGAAATCCCTAATTGAACAAATCAATACTAAAACATGTTTACAGACTTTAGCTGATTTACCTGAAGCGTATGATGTGAGTAAACAATCGAAACACGATGTGTCTGTGCGTTGCTTGTTGTAATTGTATTTGTCTTTTGTGTGTGTTGTATGCATTGTGAATCGTCCTATTATTTGCGTATTGCCTTGGAATCACTCATGGGCTAAATAAAAAAAAATATATAAAATTATAATGTAAAAACATTCAAATTATATGTATTTGTAGCATACCTACAACTAAATAATAGTAAAATAATAATAGTAATAAGTAAAATTAAACATTTATTAAATACATTTTATATAATTAACATTTGAGTTATTTAACGTAGGACATTCATGTTTTTTTTTATGATTTTTAAAGTGTATATTTTATAAAAATTATAAACATTTACGGAAAATATACCATTTCAGTATGAGAAATTAAAATAAATAAACAATCGAGCTTAAAATAAATTTTCTAGATAAAATATAGTAAAAGATTTAATTTTTGAAAAAATGTTGTATTTTACTATTTATACAAGTTTTCAAAACACAAAAAATTCCTGAAAAATAAGTGTCTTGCGTTAAAAAAACACATTGTTTATTTGTCTAAATATCATATAAATTTATACCTCTAAAATTAATTTACGTATATTGACACTATTATACTTTAAACGTATATTGTATATATTTTAATTAATAGGGAAAACGTAATTGTAGTTGACAACTTGAAAATGCAAATGGGTAAAATTTAATTAGAAAGAATCTATTTAAATTAAATGATTTAAATTTTAGGTTAAGTTTGTTATGGATCAAGGCACAACCTTAGCTGAGTTATTAGCATTAAACTTGCATGAATGTGAAGACGATGTAAAGACTATAGTTGATAAAGCCGTAAAAGAAATGTCTATGGAAAAAATGTTACGTGAGCTTCAAACAACTTGGGCCGCTATGGAATTTTATCAAGAAACTCATAGCCGTACAGGATGCAGTTTGTTAAGAGCAAGTGAAAAGCTGATTGAAACACTTGAAGAAAACCAAGTGAGCTATTTATTTTAATGTTTACTAAAAAATTTACTTTAAAAACCTCTTGCTTATTTCTGTTTCAAAAAAAAAAAAATGATAAAATAATGTCCTGTACAATCTTCTTTTTTCTAGAAAACTAACTTTTTTAACTGTAAATTATTTAGTTAATTTATTGGAAAATGTTGATGTATACATCGAAATTTAATTGAGTAATTTCTAAGTTATTCAACTTTAATATATAGGTACTAATACTTCAGAAGATGTTGGGTTATATTTATTTTAATATTATTATAGTTATTAGTAAAAATTTCTCGAGCACATATATTAATATTTTAAAGTAATTAAATTATTCTTCCATGGAAATTACGTGATTTATTTAAACCATACTATAGTATTATTGTTAAAAATTAATACGAGGCATACTAACTATAAATACGTTATCTTTTTTTTTTATTTACAACAAATGGAATAATGATAAAATTTATTTCCAATTCTATACTCTTCTATAAATAAAAAACAAGTTTTAATTGAAGTTATGTTGGATATTTCTTCAATGTTGCGAAATAATAGGTCATGGTATAATATTAAGGTGTTAAATTGTTATATAACGACTAACGATAGTCTATAAGGCCATCAAACCGGGATCTTTGGAATTTGGTCTCGTTTATCGCAGTTGTCCTTTTATTTTTTATTAAATGTGCAATCAAAACGTATAACAATATGAGTAATATGATTATTGATTACTGACCCATAATAAGTTACATTGTTATAATAAATTAGTAATTAATGAAAAAAATTAAATAGTCTTATTGCTTAGTGATTTCTTAAGTCATCACTACAGAATATTTTACCGATAATGACTTTTATACTATGTAATATTCCGTGCAGCAGGTGACGTCGGTTTTCACCAATACCTTATCCACCAGTTATAATTTATAGAATTTTAAAGTTTGGGAATTTCCTTACATAAAGATTTAATAATATTTTATTTTTATTTACTATAATGTGTATATAATCCAGTAGTGTAGATATACACTATTCAGTTAAATAATAATTGTATACCTACAACAATACATCATATACTGTTCACTGATCAGTGATCACTATTTAATACTATAATAATAGTTCCGACAAAGTATGATATCAGAGACAGTTTAGATAATATAATATAATATTTTCTACGTATATAAAGAAGCATGGGTATAAAAACCCACTAGGTATATAAAATATATATTATATTATTATATCTCAAAATAAACCATAATAAACAAAAGTGTAAGAATAGTATAAGATAACTAATAATTATTGTTATGATAAAATTCTATTATTTGACTTATTTTGTCAGTGCAATAATATAAATATATAATAACTTGAAAAAAATTGTAGGTATGTAATGATTTAAAAAGTTGCAAGTGTACAATCATTATTCAACTGTATAGTTTGTAGTGTTTGTACCCAGGGTCGGGCAAGATACTAAAAAAAAGTATCATGATGCCATAATTTCATCAAATCCGGGACAGTCGACAGATAGAAAAAATAATAAATTAATTAATAAATAAATATTATTGAATTATATTAGCCATTGGGTATGTGTATGTATAAAGTGACCATATATTTTTTTAATCAAAACGGGACAAAAAAAAAATCATAATTATTTGTTACAAACAAATATTTTTAATTTAATAATATTATTAGCAAATTTCTGTGACACTTATAATGTTTTTAAAGGACAAAAAAATTAAATTAACTTATTACACTTACTAGGTAATTAAATAATAATACAATACTTGTATATTTTTCGTTTGAAGAAATTTGTTTTAACATGCACACACGCACACATAAGAAATAAGAAATAATAAAAACGATATTTTGTTAACGAACATTTATTTTCATTATATTTTTTGTCTACTTTTTGAAAACGGGACATTTTAGCGTCCCGAACATTTCCCAGGGGACAACGGGACAGAGATTCAAAAAACGGGACTGTCCCGTTCAAAACGGGACGTACACCTTATGTATGTATTACAAAAACGACACAATAGGTTATAATGTTATACACTATATTATTATTTTATATTTAGCCTATGGATTTGGCATCATTGATTTATAAATTATTCGTTAACAATAACATTTTGACTCGATTACAATTATTATTTGAAAAAGTTGTCGAAATTAAACAATTTTAATTTTTTGATAAACCCGGGACATATAGGCATCCCGAAGTTTATTTTTGGGACACCGGTACAAAAACCAGCGATAGTCCCGGAAAACCGGGACATATGGCAACCCTGATGATACATGCATTTAGTGTATCTAGATACAAAAGACAAGATACATGATAGTTTATATTTCAATAATTTAATTGTATTAACTATTAAATGTCTATGCACTTAACTATCTATACATAAATACATATAAAGTTATAAATATAAATAATAGAATAAGTCAATAGTTCAATACATATTTTAAATGTACCTACGACTAATACATTACTATTTACTATACCAGAAATAATAAATACACCGAAGGTTAGATTATGTTGTATATAATACACAATAATTTTACAGCATAATCAGACACATTTGGTTCATGAGACAAAATTTTAAAAATTGTCCATTCAATGATGGCGAAATTTTAATATTTTGTTTAGCTAAATTATCTATTAAAAAAATTAATACAATATGAATAAACTTGAACGGCCTTATAATATTATTATTGATTATAGTTGACACAGTCACACAGAAAAATAGAATGATTAAAATGATAAAACAATGCGAATAGTACACTGTTATTTCTTATCTGAACTTTTGATTTTATTTTAAATTGTATTTGGAAAGGCCTACACGCCACACGGCTACACATCCTACACGGTTATACTCATATTATATAGGTAATGGATTCATATTTTATGAGAACGAAAATACCAGTTTAGTGCTTATCTGTATGACTATAGATAATATATACGGATACACGGCCATTTGGGCACCTCAATTTAATTTTATACTTTTAAAATGATCTTACTAGTTATAACATTGTGTGGTAATTTTTTCGTTATCGTTAATTTCGGCTTAATTTCACCTGGATAATTTTTCGTAAAAATATTCAGTTCGGATATCTGTATCGAAATTATTTACAAATTTATAATACAATATTACACACAATAATACACACGTAAAAAAAAATTACTATAATTGTTACATTTATTTTAAGTTTTGAGTGTTTTGTACATCGAATTCCAATTTGTTGGTACTATTCTGTACAAATATTACAAATTAAGAGGCCGTCCCAGTAGAAAAAAATCGACCGAAAAACATGCTTTCGTACTTCCAATAGTACTCAGGCCTCGTTGATCGTAGAAACATGATTTTGGTATCAAAATAATCACGAGAAGTTGTACTAAATATTCTTGGAACAGAATTTTAAAATTTTTTTTCGTTCCAATTTTATATGTGTTTGAAATTTGTAAAATTTTTCTTTTTTTTAAAAAATCATATAAAATCGGCAAATTTAGATATCGAAAATCTGTTCCAAGAATATTTAGTACAACTTCTCGTGATTATTTTGATACCAAAATCATGTTTCTACGATCAACGAGGCCTGAGTACTATTGGAAGTACGAAAGCATGTTTTTGGCAAAAAAATTACGAATTTGCCGTCGTCATGTGCTGCTAAAGCGAATACAGCGGCAGCGTTCTGAAATAGTACTTCTTCCACCACCCCGCTTGCATATGCAGCCGTACCGCACCATAGGTCAAAACTGGTTATTTATCGTAGCCGCGCACTGGTTATAAATAGCCAAGTACGTCAATACGAAAATAATAATTTTGTCAATAAATAATATTATTTTATTTTTCGATGTTATAATTCGTAATTTTATTTACTATCGTATTTTACGCAAAATGGAACTACGACATAATACTATATCGTAAAATTGTCACAAATCAGCTAGAAAACGTACGATTTAAACAATTTTTTTTTCAATTATAGACAATTGTTCTATAAAATTAGCGTATTGACATTCAAGACGAAATTTTTTAAATTTAAATTAGTATAACTGTATAAGTAAAAAAAGGTAGGCAAGTGGGTGTCGATCTGCTTTACAGTAGGTTACAAGTGAGTCACTATATACTTACTGGATTATTGTGTTAAATTTGAATTCAATGATATAATATCATTGTATAAGAAAAACTCGAAGACGGAGAGTCAGCCTTGATATATTATAATATATATTTTTAACTACAAAATAATTTAAAATTTAACAAATTTTTTCAAAATTCAAACTTAAAATGCTTATAAAAAAAATTGTACCCATTTATTTTTAATATTTTTCAAATGCTATTGTAACGATTTATCTACATGAGCCTTGAATTAAATTTTCACGCTTCTTGACCCAACAAATTTAATAACTAATTAATTAATAACTATTGAATAAAAAATTGAAAAAATTGAAAATGTCCGTAAAGAGCTCAGAAAGAGTGAAAATGTTTTGAAAATTTTATCAAGTATAGCAATTGATAAAATAGACATATAGTGTAAAATGTAAATTATTTAAAATATCTAGATACAGTTATTTGTTTTTTTAATTACAACAAAATAAGAAAATCGCTAGGTACATAATAAATCGAGTGAATAAACCAATATTGTAAAAATTTGAACTTTTCAAACACTCATAAAAATTCTAATTTAGTTTCTGGTAGAGGTAATTTTTTTTTTAAATTAGACAAACTTACGAGGAATCTTGTATTAAATTTTTAAATTTTAGATTTAAAAAGAAAAATTTTTATGAATTTTTAACAAAATAATTTGCACATTTTCTTCATTTTTTTGTATTTTATATTTTGTCAAAATTCGAACTTTAAATGCTTATAAAAAAAATGTGATTACTGACTATGTATAAAATGTATTATTAATATTTTTCAATTATTATAATTTATATAAGGCGCCTCGTCCTTAATTTTTAAGTTTTTATTACCCAACAAATAATATTTGATTGACATTCATAGAAAAAAAACTAAAAAAATTGGAAACTTAAAAAGTAAATAGTTAAAAAATAATTTAAGTATTTTAAAAATGTTATCGTGCTTAGAAAATTCTATAATATAAAACAAACAAACAGTTAAAATTCCTTGTATCTACGGTCATTTGTTTTAGAGTTACACCATAAACCAAAATTGATTTTGTGATTTTGTCAAAAATCGATTTTGCGTGAAAATGTCTATTTTTCCCTGCTCTTTAGAAAATTACTAGGAATTTTTAATTTATACCTTCCCAAATGCACCAACTTGTTTTCGTGTATGTCATCACGTTTTAAAGGAGTAGAAATAATGCTTTAATTTTTAACTTCAGCCCCTCTTTGAAATGGAAAATGAATCTAAATGATACTTTGGTGAGTTAAAATTTCCAGTAGTTTCAAAAACGTCAAATAAAAACCTAAAAAAGGAACGGAAAAATGGGAATTTTTAAGCATAATCAATTTTCGAAAATATCGATTTTTTTTGTTTTGCTGTATAACACAAAAAATCATTTTAAATACTTGAAATTTTCACCAAGTCTAAATATTTTGACTTTTTTAAGCTATTTATTGACAATTGAAATTTTCGATGTACCTATGTCTAAGTTTTTTTGTTTGAAATGCCAATAAAAAAAATTTGGCATTTCAAAAAATTTTTTAAATAGATATAATACAAGGTTTATAATAAGTTGCACTTAGCGTAGTAAAAAAAAATTCAAAAATTGTTAGTCATAATTGTTGTTTATAAGCTAAGCATGTAAAGTTCAAATGTTTACTAAATATGTCAAAATCGCGAAAATTTGCAAGATATTTTTAAGTTGAAAATTCATAATGTTTAAGTGATTTATATCTAAAACCCAATACAAGGTTCTCTATAACATTATTTTCTTCAAATCACTGTAAAAAAAAAACTCCAGCGACAATGTAGAAAAAAATGTACGAGCGTATGAAATTAAATATTTTACGAAATTGCGTAAAATAATAACGATATGTCAATATATTACAATTTAAATATAGCTAATAATATAATATAATCCTAGACTGACAAATTATCTCCATCATCATTCAGAATCGATTTCGTATACAATAATGATACCTGTCATTGTATTCAAATTTAACACATCCATTATAGTGACCTACTCTCCATCACTACTATACAGCAGAGCGATACTTGCTTTTCCACCCTTTTTAAATTTAAATACGGAAATTGTCTTACAAATTTTAATTATTTAAAATAGTAAATATGTTAACGGCAAATCAACGTTAATATATTTTCAATATTTTTGTTTTGTTGTTGTTTTTGAATTTCAATAACTCAAGTTAAAATTATTTAGCCCCACCACCATAAAAAACCCCTGGCTACGCCTCTACATTAAAATTTTGATAACTCGATATATTTGTAGTTAGTCCAATTATTTTTTTCCCCGTGAACTTTGAGTTACCGAGAGTACACTGTAATATTGTATTATCATTTTCTATACACCATAAAATTTTCAAAATATTTTAATTTGTTTTGAACTGTTTACGGATATATAGGTACTCTGCAGTTTCCAACTTTTTAGGTTTTTTTTCTATAAATGTCAATAAAATGTTATTTGTTGATTTGTTGTGTAAAAAAGCTTGAAAATTTAATAAAAGGCTTCTAACAGTAGTTGAAAAATATTAATAATACATAGCTACATTTTTTTTATAAGCATTTAAATTCTAATTTACAAAATATAAAATACATAAAATTGAAAAAAATGAGCAAATTATTTTATGTTAGAAATTCTTAAAAATTTTTCTTTTTAAATCTATGATTTGAAAATTTAATCAAGATTCCTCGTAAGTTCGTCTAATTTTTTATAAAAAAAATCTCTATTCGAAATTCAAATTGAATTTTTATGAGTGTTCGAAATCAAATTTTTATGACATTGGATATTCACTCCATCATTTCTCATGTAACGATTTTCTTATTTTATTGAAATTCAAAAACGAATAACTGAAAATACTTGAAAATTTAACTAAATGTTTATATTCTCATTTTCTATACATAATAATATACTTAAAATATTTTGACTCGTTTTGAGCTATTTACGGACAATTTCAAATTTCAATTTTTTTAGTTTTTTTGTTTATAAATGTCAATAAAATTGTATTCGTTGGGTCAAAAATCTTGCAAATGTAATACAAGGCTCCTTATATATATTGTTAGAATATCAGTTAAAAAATATTAAAAATACAGTGTCTATTTTTTTATTAGCATTTAGAGTTCGATTTTTTACAAAAGACGTAAAAATAACGAAAATGTGAAAATTATTTCGAATTAGAAATTCATGAAAATTTAATAAAAGATTCCTCATAAGTTTGTTTAGTTTTATCAAAAACAAAAATCTCTACCGGAAAGTCAAATTACATTTTTATGAGCGTTTGAAGTTGAAATTTTTACATTAGATATATTCACTTGATTTGAAAAACGAATAACCTTAGACACTTAAAATGTAAACCATATGTATATTTATCAATTACTTGATAAAATTTCCAAAACATTTTGACTTGTTTCTAGTTGATTACGAACATTTAAAATTTTAAAATTTTAGATTCTGAGCGGAGCAAGAGTTTAATGTATTGGTTTTACAATGATGTGTTTTTTTTATATACCTATATTTTTTTTTTTTTTGGGAGGTCAAAATTTTAATTTCCCAATATAGTTCTTAAAAGCGCCCAAAAAAACAAAATAAAAATTAAGAAAAAACGAGAATTTTTACGCAAAATCGGTTTTTGACAAAATCGATTTTGGTTTTTGGTGTAAGTCTAAAACAAATGATCGTAAACATATGAAATTTTCACTAAATGTTTATGTTTATACTAGCCTTTTCTATACGTGAAAAAAATTTCAAAAATTTTTGATTTGTTTTGAGTTGTGTACTGATATACTCAGTTACCAACTTTTTAGGTTATTTTCTATAAATGTCAATAACATTTTTGAAATTAATTTTTTTATGATTTTTAAAACAATAAATTCACAGCCCTGATTATAACATTTTTTATACTTATTTTATGTAGGTATTATATGTTTAAAATTAAAATAAGTAAATACACCAATATTTATTAATCAAAACTATTTAAAATGTTGCTAATATTTATTTAGGAGATTAAAATATTATCGTACAAAAATTGTTTCATGTCACTTATAAGTTACAACGTAAAATACGCAACACTATTGCTAAAAAATCTATTTAATTGTAATGAAATTATTATTTCACATGTATTTTAAAAAGTAATTGGGTTAGAAATATAAATCGAGTTCTGGTGTATAATAATTTGTAGGCTTAATTTATTGGTTAATGTTTTTAAGCAAACAGGAGCTTTAATTAAAAAATAGGTTTGCGACTTGCGAGCTAGTAGCGAGCCAGCGCACCGTATAGAATTCACGGGCGACAATTTACGTAACGGCCTGTAATGACGTTTGATGCGAAACGTTCAGCACGACCGTCCGTGAAATAATAATGTACCTCTCCCGCGATTACAACACGCGGACCCCGTCGCGTACACGATGGGCGTGGTTACGGCCTACCGCGACGGCGGCGAGATGGAATTCAACGCCATCTCTTGAGCGTTGTATACGTAACACTTTTACCACGACGGCCTCTTAATGGCAAAATGGTTTTTACAATTTTCAAATCAATATTGTTGCGGATCGATTCGACAAAGTCGGGGAGGGAGGAATTCACGGAACCACATTACTTACATTACAAAACTGCAAACATTAATACATTTTTCAATAATTATACGAATAATACAATGTGTAAATATTATTTAATAGTATATTATTATGGTAATGATTGTTGATAAATAATTGTTTGTGTACATGAAATCGTACAATTGTTATAAACTCATTTACTCATAACAATATAACGATACACTAATATCATTAAAAAATTTCAATTTTGAATTACCAGATCAAACTCATTACCTAATCAATAATCATTATAGGTATTTATTAGTCTGTTATAATTATTATTGTCTTTTGGTAATATGTAAGTCTATACACAATAACAAAAATTTCAAATTATCCATTAAATATAATATTATACAATGTCATAATATAATATATTGAGATATAGACATATAGTTAAATCAATAAAACTTATTATAAGTTGTAAAAATAAAATATACTATCGGATACGTGAAATATTAGTATACTCGTATAATAAATATATTATATGCATATCGCATATGTAATTGATATTTATCGACATTTTATAATGAATATTAATTTGGACTGAAATAGTTGTTATTACATTATTTTAGTTCATTATTTATTGTATATTAAAAATGATTAGCAAATTATTGATTGGTTTCTGTTTACCTATATTATATTCAAAGGTACAATTACAAAATTTAATGACTTCGAAGTTTGTGGCATTTTTCTTGGAAGAAGTTTCTAGTTGGCAACAAAAGTTAAGTATAGCTGATCAAGTAATAAATTCGTGGTTCGAGGTGCAACGAACATGGATGCATTTAGAATCAATATTCATGAGTTCGGATGATATTCGTAAACAATTACCAGAAGATTCAGAGAGATTTTTTCGTATTGATTCTGAATTTAAAGTAAGTTTATCATGTGTTTTTTTTTTTTTTAGATTAATATTGAATTTGAATTAAAACAGTTTTTATTCAAATATTTTCAGGAACTTATGGCAAACATGTCTAAAACACCTAAAGTGATCGAAGCTACAAATAAACCCGGGTTAATAAAACATTTGGATGATCTACACGGCCATTTAACTTTATGTGAAAAAGCTCTGGCAGAATATTTAGAAACAAAACGTTTAGCGTTTCCGAGATTTTATTTTGTGTCCGCCGCTGATCTTTTAGATATCTTGTCTAATGGAAATAATCCAGATTTAGTCGTGAGGTAAATTTATTGAACAAAAAACACTTCATATAACATTCAATCTGTAATCATATCCGATACCAATATGCTTTTTTAAATCATTAAATGGTTATAAATAACCATGGTTAGTTCTTAATAGTTAGGTCGTTTGGTGTATTAATTTGTATTGATAATTATCTAAATAGTTACCTACTAATAATTAGTTTTCAAATGTATTAACTAAGCAATTATACAAGGTATCATGTATCTGATTTTATTACTAAAATAATACATTACACACACACACACACACACACACACACATATATATATAATATAATATATTCCCATTTTGATCGATTTAATTTTTAAATTAATATTTATATTATATACGTTTGATAACATCTAAATTATTTAGTTATATTATATTGTTTTATTAAATAATATTATATACAATTTTCGATTCTAAAATAAAAGTCTAATAAAAGCTTCTACAATTTCGAAATAGTTCAAACAGAAATAATTTATTACTTAAATTATATAATAAATAATATAATTTTTTTTTTAATTTGCTAAAATAAGAAACACGTGTAGTTGTGCATTGGCAGTGTTAATGAATAGAAATATTGTATGTATAACATTCGTTTATATTATAGTGATTAGTGATTAATCGTAATTGGATAGTTACCCATTGATATTAGATAAGTAGGTATTAATATATTATAAAATAAATGACTGGAAGTTTTATCACAATTATTTCATCAATCAATAAAATAATAACGAAACTATTTCAAAATCATTGGGCATAAATGCATAAGTAGTAATAAATATATGAACAAAATATATAATCTGTGTTAATAAAAATAAGTTGTTATTATTGTGGTCAATTATTTATTGTCTATAGTGGCTAGTAAAATATAAAGATTGGGTCGTTGTGATTTTCTGTTTTACATATACGTCTGTGTTCTCAAAATACAATTTAAAAACTTTTTATCGACCAACTTCTCCAAATTCTCCCAACCACTAAATTACAAAAATATAACTATGATAAAATTTAATTATACATCATACTATTTAAAATTTAAATGCCTTTTACAAATTAGGAAAAAATATGTATACCTACTTGCTTTAAAATATATAATTTAATATTTCAGGCATATGATAAAATTATTTGACTCAATAGCATCACTTGAATTTATCGACTCGAAAACAACTGAAAAGAAAGTAGCTGCAGGAATGCACGCCAAGGACGGCGAATATGTAAAATTTAACGAAGACTGTGACTGTAGTGGACCAGTAAGTAATGTTGTAATCATAAATTATGTACCTAGTATAGAAAAAATGTGTTCATTAGAATTTTAGTGTTGATTATTTTAAAATAATGCGTTTTCCTTTCTATAAAACTCATATATATATATATGATATATTTAGACGTAGACAGATCCATGTCAATTGTCAATAGATAGTGGTCAATCAATAACGTGACAATTGATAGTGTCATGAGGTTTTTTTAATTTCAATTTTTCACAAATATATATATATATACAATAGGTTCTCCAAATAAACTATGTCAATACTAATAATAATAATAATAGGTTTTCAGAAATAAACTTTTACAAAGTTGTCAATAATTAAAATGTACACTATAAATTGTCGAGCAATCTTTTGTCTACTATATGTAGTATTGACGGTATTCCTAGAGTAGACATATGATTATTTAGAAGACCATATTATTTCAAATTATTAATTTTTATGTAAATATTATGTAGGTATCGGTTTTTGGAATACTTCTTGAATTTATTTATAGTATTTACCTATACCATTTATTATTTATCTATTGATAATATAAAATATAATTAAGTCATAAGATTTAAGGCATTAAGGAATTATAATCAAAGTATAATTTGTTAGGTATAGCACAGTGGTGTATTTTGTAAGAGTCCTATAGGATACACGCCCATTTATGAATTTATGGCAATGATGAAATATAGTATAAACATTCTTATATTATTCTGAAGTGCTAATATAATCATATTCAACTCTCCAAAAATCAATAATAAATTAATTAGATGAATTACTTGGAATATTAATTATTTAATATTTAAATCTCATTCCGTGTAAAATCTACCTAAACATTAAAAAAAAAAATTTAGAGGTATACATGCGTAACTATTTGTACTATTACTACTATTTTTACACAGGTATATACATAACAATTCATTAAATGTAAATAGATATACACCGCTCCGTATACTTTCCAAAACACGACTACGTATGCATTTTAAATTAACGTATAACTTATAGTCATACTTAAATAAATAAATAAAATATATTATCGATAAAAATAAAAAATATATATATTATTATTTTATACATTTTTTTATATCATTTATTGAAGTTTTTTTTAAAAGTCTGAATCCTATATTTGAAAATACTTAAAAATACTTAAAATACCAGTCTTGTTCTCCTGTGAATACTAGAGACGTTTATATCTAAGAATAGTGTACCTATGTTAGGTATACCATATTTTATTATTATTAGTATTTTCATAATTCGATAGATTGAACTGTACTATAAGTTATACTAACGTGAATATAGGTTCAAATTACCAACTACTAACTAGATTCGATTTACCTAACCAGAAATTACCTTGAAAGTGGATCTAGTTGAAATTATAGAATTTTCACTTATCCAAAAAAAAACACGTTATAGTAAAACTAATATAAACATATATAATGTACTATAACATTGTACATTATCGGTTCGATCAAAATCTAACATGATTTCATACATGAATTATTTCTCAAATAAATAGGTATCATGTTATATAGACTTACGTATATTCACATCGATTCTTTGAAATCATGGCGTGTTTGTTATGAAAAAAAAAAATTTAATATTATATAATAATTACAATATTTTGAATTTTGTGACTTATTATTTTATTATTTATTAACCTGCAGTAGGTTATCTAAATATTTTTGTATCAAGGTTAAAATCAATAAATATTTTAAATTTTGTTGTGTATCTACTATCTATTGCTCATCTAAATTCTAAATACTGTTCATAGTAGGTCACAAAAAATTCATGACTACCACTAAACATTGCTAAAAAAATATTATTTTTATGGGATGATCAGGCATTTTATTTAATTTGTGTGTAATCCGTATCTGCCATCTACTTGATGATGCTAAATTCTATTTACATGAGTATTGATAATAGCAATGACTCTTGCTATTTACACGGTCCTTGGCTACGAGCTGTTGCAATTTGAAATAATACATCGCAGCGACAGGATCAGCCATCTAAATTAATATTAAATTGAGACGAATATTCAGTTAAAATTGTCATAAAACTTAACAATAATACTGTCATCATTATATTTTTTTCTTGTTTAAAGTAAACTATTATACGTACTTTTACAACTTTAAAGTAAAAGTAAAAATACCTACCATTTTCTATCTATATATTTATACGTCAATCGATGGATATAAATACGTAAACAAATAATAATAAAAATAAAAAAAAACTATAGTTCCCAATCTAATATATACTTAATTTATTACGCACGTAAAAAAATGAATAAACATTTTAATATAAATGTGATTATAATATGGTATGACGTCTGTAGTTATTCTGTATACATACTATAAAAAGGTACATATAATAATACGTATAATATAAGATTTAATTAATATACATACACAACTTCATAAATTGCATCAATATACATACATAAAAATGTTGTCTTAATGTTCTTCTTTAATTAATGATTTTCTGTAATGTTTTATTTATTTTTCCGTGGACTTATTTCTAATAAAATTATCTATTTAATTTATTATTGAATTATGAAACTAAAATAATGTCGTATTATATTTTATAATTTTTATATTATGACATTTTAATCTTAAAATAAATAGCTGGTTTTTATTACTCACCTATTTTTAAAGAATTTGATATCATATAATTTTACTTTTTATAAAATATAAATAATTATACTTAAAATTTCAATTCCCTGCCTATTTTGGTTTTGTGATATTTAAAAAAAATGTAATATATTAATATTATATGATGCATTTTTTATGATCCACTTCTATAGTGAGGTACCAACTATAACAAAATCATATTACTTTCAGTCCACAAATATTATATTATAATATTCATATTTTACTGTTCGTGAGATTCAAATTTCGGGCTATGTAAAACCATCCCAAATTTGTACTATACAAGCAATCCAGTCAATCACTCTACTTATAAAAACTTTACATCATGGTAAATGTCGAACTATGCACTACAACGCTTTACTCGAAGTTGTAATTTATAAGTCATACGTATCTACTCGTATTATTAGTATCCTAAATCTTATAAACTATACAATATATTATTCCTATCTATCGACTTTAAAGAACACATTTCGGAAACCTATTAAACTAAAATAATATTATATTATAATCATAATAAGAAAAATAAATAAATGTAAAATGTTAATTGCAGTGTTAGTTAATACTATAGTAGCTAAAAAAAAAGATGTTAATTTTTTATAAATTTAAAAGTTGTGTTGTTTGTATTTACATAAATAACAATTTTGGAATTAAATACTCGTACTATTGGGATTGGGTATTGATTGAATGTATTTTGTAGTACGTGCATAGATAATGTATTCTATATAAATAAATTATATGTCCGTTTAATACATAATTGTACGAGATAAAAACAAAAAAAAAACATTAGGTTCTACCTCTTAAGTTGTACTTATTGCATTTTTATATATTCTTTTAAATTATGAGAATATGTGGATTTACATATCTGCAGTAGGAGGTACCTACATTAAACTTCCCAGAATTTAAAATCTGTCATTCTTTAACTTTTTTTTGTGTTTATGTAAAATATTAAAAATTAATTATGTTCAATACTTGTTTAAAAATTGAAATAATCTAAAAGCTAATAAAAAGAGAACACAGATAATGTTCTTAATTTTGAGTTAATTCACTCTAGTATTAAGCTATAGAAGAAAACTAAACTCTAAAGTTAATGAACCTAAATATTGATATATTAATATATGTTAATAAGATAGAAAAAACACACGTGGGTATGACGTCCTCTTAAAATTATATTGTTAGAATGTATGTGGTTGCCTAAGCATGATATTCAAAATTTAGTGTAGATTTGCCTCGAGATGTTAACCTTCAAATTGATTTCAAGGTAACCGCGTATTCTGGATTCGACGTTAGTCATACATAGGTACCTACCATATTATATTCATCAAAATTGATACGGAAACAGCTACGATTTGTAAAAATATAAATATAACTATGATATGTCTTATTGTTTATACTCAAATAATAATATAATAATGTAGATTGTAGGTACAATTTAAATTCTTTTCCTCGTATTTTTTACAAGACAATTTTTAAATCTGAGGCTTGGTCGTAATATTAATGTTTATTTTATATCGTTACAGTTTTGGTGGCATAACAACTGCAATGTTACCTATACAATAATGTAGATACCTATTCATATTTCATAAATTATGTTGGTTAATAAAATATACCTTATGAGAATAGCTTAGACAATAATTTTAAGTTTCCAAACTTTAGAACACCTTATTTTCCCGTTATATCCGTTCTTTATATATAGTTATACCACTATATATATATGTTTATAATTGTTGATAAAAAGATATTTATTTATTTTCCGTAGTTACTGTACGTCTGTAAAAATAATAATAATAATAATTATTATTATTATAACTATAGTTGTTCGTATTAACATTTAATAAAAGTTATTATTTTATTATTTTACTAGCCAGCATTAAAAATAGGAAACTACAATATGAAGATATCCAAATTCTTATTAAATTATTGTTTATTGTAATATATTAAAATATGTTTAGGAATCGAGAATTTAGCACTTATTTTTGATGTTACTCTTTTTAATTTTTGTTTCTATAAATGTCAACTAACATTTTTTCGCTGTATATAATAATGCTTGAAATACAAATATTTAACACAAGGTTTCCCGTAAGTTTTTTTATTTATATGCGTATAAAAATAATAATATAATAAATATAATTTAAACGAAATTCGTAAAATCTCAAAAATGTGCAAATTATGCTATAATTAGATATGTATAAAAAACATTTTTCTTTTTAAATCTAAGATTTGAAAAATCAATACAGAGGTCCTCAAAATGTTTTCAACTTATAATAAAAAAAAGTATACAGAAAAATTAGATCAAGTTTTTGTGAACGTTTAAAATTCAAATTTTACCCAATTTCAACTAGGTACATTTTCTTAAACAATTTTTGATACTTTGTTATTTAAAAAAAATAAATAACTGTAGATACTTGATATTCTCATCAAATGTTTAAATTATTATTTTCTACAGATGATAAAATGTTTACTTTTCGTGGGCTAATTATTATGTATGAGAAAATTAAAATTTTTAAAATTATAGCTTTTATTCAATTATTGTCGATAAAAAAAAAATTATTTAGATAATAAAGCTAGTAGAGTTAGCTAGCTTTAGTACAAAACTACTTAAATAAGTAGTTTGTATAGTTCATATTGAAACCAAAAAAATCTTAATTTTTATAAGCACTATTTTCTTTTCATATAAATTTGAACGAAATTAAGTATATATTTAACTATATATTATTTAAACTATACAAATAATAATGCTCATTTTTTTATTATAAGTAAAAAAACATTATTCGTGGGAATACACTTTTACGTATATTATGAATTTTATTATATGCATTGATGTTTTCAAAATATGTTGACTAATTTTAAGATAATATTATAGGTAACTACTAACTAATATATCATGCGGAGACTGTTTTACGGTATGATGGTATTGGCTCAAATATAAATAAATCAATTGGTTTCAAAATAAAAATCTATTTACTTCCTAAACATCACAAACTGACATTTCAATTAAAATCCTTAATTTCTATTGAAATATATAATTGTTATATTTAGTTCATGGCCATTTCACATCTTAAAGTATCAAAAAAACCTTTTTTTCTTTAATCAATCAGTTCCAAATAACCAAGTCATAATATTATATGATTTTTTTTATTATTATTAATTCATGTTATATGTATAATGTATTGAATATTATTAAACTATAAGTAGGTAGAACGTTAGATATTTACTTACAAAAAGTAAGTATCTACTGAGTTTTCTCGTATTAGTAGTTAATTTAATAATCAATATAGGTATTTGGATATTTGAAACTTGGATAATACCTAAAAATACAATACAATATTTTTTCAATACCCGTATTTTTTTGAAGGTTATTTTTTATGGTTATGAAGACAAACATGGATTCAGAATTTATTAACTAAAGTAATAACCAGTGAATTTTGTAAAATATAATGTGTAAATGAACCTGAAAATTTATTAAGACAAATAAAAAATAAATAATACATTTATGGGCACTTAAATAGATTCGAGTTCGTCGAAAAAAAAATATATTTTGTATATTAATTATTGAATGTGCTTATGTTTGAATATTTGTAATTTTTCTATGATTTTCATGCTATCTGCAAATACCATTTATAGGATAAACTAAGAAAGATTTGCTTGATGTCTATAGTTAAATAGTGTTTTACTTAATTCGACAGTGAATATGTTGTTTTAAAATATAATTAAAATAATTAAATACATTTATCGTTTTTGTATATTGCATTCTATATCTAATTAAATATTGAAATAAATACCTACAGAAATTCCAACAGAAACCAGAAAATATACATATTACTCAACTCAAAAACGAAGGTCAATCTTTCAATCTTAGAAAAAAATAGGACAAATCGACAATAGATCTCACTTAACAGTTATAATAAATTATTATTTATCAATAATTGTTTTAATGACACTGAGATTTCCAAGGATATAGATTATAGACTATAAAGACACAATCAATTCTGGTTGAAAAAATAATTAAATCTTCCTTTGTGGTCTATCACACTATCAGTCATTTTATCAATGTTAAATTAAAATCAAAAAATCAGTAAGTATACTATTCAAATAAATAATAATTGTTGCCGTAATAATATATTATATAAAGTAATTATGAAATAAGATTATTGGAATGTATATTAAGATAATAAGATATATCTACCTTTATTCTGTTTTTGTTTTACATTAACGAAAGATAATATTTATAATATTTACATTATAATTATTTTTACGTATATAATTGTATAAATGTTTAATATTATAACGCGATAATATAAAAAGGGTGATTAAAAATATAATGCATTATTAAATTGATTTATTATCTTTAATTCATCACATTATTATTTATATATTTTATTGGCGGGAAGGGGAGAGGAAAGTGGTAAGAACGAAAGATTTTTCAGGATTAAGTTGTTATTATTTATTTCTTATGTACTGAATTAATATGGTTTATGGGTTTTTTGTAATATATTATGTTATATCAAATTTTCAAATTTTGTTTGGTGAAGTCATTGTTTCAATGCACTTCAATTTTATTTTAGCGATATATCAATGAATATTTGTGCATAAAAGATAAAACGTTGTATAAATTTCTGTACAAATGATGCATAAACGTTGAACCTATCAAATTTTAAAATTTTGTTAATGGAGGGGATATTGAAAGAAGATATGCATAATAATATTATTTTCTTCATATCGTAGTTTTATTTTAATAGTTGTAGTTATATTTTTATATATTTACGTTTTTATATTGTTTTAAAAATTTGAATAGATATATTTCGAAAAGTTTTAGTGCAGTAAGTTCCATAAAAAGTTAAAACCCTTATTATAAATATTTAAAGTGATCTATAATTAACAAGTAGAACCAGCATTTAAGCGTGTATAACGGTGCCACTCCACTTCGTTTCTCTAACTTTAAATAATAGTTTTCAAAGGATTGATTTCATTAGGTGCGTTATAAGTCTCACCCGATGTAATGAACGCGGTTAGTTTATTTTTAAAATATTAAAATTTTAAATTATACGCCACGGGTATCGTAAATCGAAATAATAGTTTAACTTTAAATTTAAGGTCCTTTGGATACAATTGGTATTCATTCTCCGGTAGGTTAGACTACATAAATAGATAATTATAATTATTATACACGGCACAAGTACTTTATAAACATTATATAACCAGACAATTGTTATGCAACTAATATGATAATAAATAGCTTAATAACCTTTATATTTTAAAATCATGCAGTCACGTCAGTTTATTTAACTAAACTGGCATCACAATATTGTCAAATTTGAAATAAAACATAAACATTAGGTAAACCTAACTATATAGGACTATCGCTATAGAAATAGATAAATATATCTATATATATATAATCTATATTATCTTTTGTAATATACCTATTAATATTGTATGTGCGATGTACAGTAGCCAGTATGTGAAAACGACTAATGTGGAATGGCTATTTTATATTTAAATATTATTTACGCGTGGCTACGCGTGAATCTGTTTTAGGCTTAGTATACGGACGTCATATTCTTTAATTATTGTTCAATCAATATCGTTTCTGTTTCCTTTACAGATAACATTGATACACGCATAAATACGCTCACATATATTTTATATTAAAGCGTGTTCATAGGCACAATAATCGTATACACATTTGATTAATTAAAAACGTTATCTGAGTATATTTAAATGCGGAAATGCATATTAAATATATACTTGTCAACAACAAGTACGATAACCGATAAGTACCTACCTACTGAATATTTATTTTTTTATAATTTAACATAATACATATTATTATTTATGCGTGTTAAATTTAAATTAAAACGAGTTCATTGCGATTTTTGTATAATATGAGTTTCGAAAATAATAACGAAAAGGCTAAACTTTTTTCGCAGTATAATAAAATCGAAAAGGGCGTTAATTTAAGAACTATATTAAACTACCTATATTTAACTTTATTTAAACTTATATTAAACTATAATAAACAATCACGATGATAATATGGTGTAAGTACTATTACAATTATTAGTGTACTACCAAATATGGCAATATTTAATAAGTAATAACTGTGTACAATGTACAAATAAGATTCAGTACTAAATAGGTATATTAATACAACGACGTGGTGCTCACTCCTATTGAATCTACAAAAAATAATCCAAATGTGACTCCTAAGGTTTTTTAGAGTTTAGTTCAGGGCCCAAAATCCTAGAGCTAGCATCCATCAATCCCATAATGGGTATAGTATCAGTACTTATCGGCTACCAAATATTATTAGAATATAAAAATATTTCTTTTATGTGTGATTCGATTTATCATATATTTTGCAATTCACATTCTCGTGCACTGATTTTTATTCTGATGTGTATCCAATTAATACTTTATAGGATTAATCTATATATGAATAGGGACTTGACTTGGAACATAATATAAATAGTTCAAGATATGTTTTTCACATTCAATGAATATTCCTTTATTTATTATAGTATTATTATTCTTGGCAAATTTCTATAAATTATAGTAATATGACAGATTTAATATATGAATATAAATCTAATAATGTATAAATTGTTACTTGAATATTTATAACGTATTAAGTGGATTATGATTTTTATTATGTACATAAATATATTTATATTTAAAATTGATGATTGTGCCATCATCGAATAATGCATGAATACAAATACAATCGTCAATCATTATATTTTCACGATCGATAAATACTATTACAATTAATTACCTAAGCAAGATTGGTTTCATTGTTTTCTAAAAAAAATATTAATTAATCGATTCCGTGAATTTGAAATTTATTTGAATTGCTATAAACCATTTTCTTCTACCGGTTATTTGCTATCAATGAGTGAATGAGGAATTATAAGAAAAGATTATAATAATATATTTTAAAGTCGTATTAAATAATATTTAAATGCAAGTATCTATGAATTACTAACAATTGTATTTTTTATAATTATTGGACATTTCAGCAACAATTGATTAACTGTTTAAAAAAAAGATATTTTAAACAGATGAATAATTAATTTTTTTTGTAATTATTTAGAAATTTTTTTGTTTAACTACGGGTTTGTGACCAGAATGGAACCTATAAAATGCATAGTGTGATCCTATAGCTTTACTCTTTCTTTATAATACGGTACACAACATTACAACCTATAACACTGGTGCCGGCTAAAATATTGGCTTAATATTTAGATTTAAGGATTCTTAAACTATCTTCGATCCTCGTCAAGGTTTATAGACCAAATGTTTAATAGTAAACAGGTATGCCTGCGAACTATAATATTATAAATTTATAACGACGAGTATTCTGTATAGGTATACTATGAATGACTATATTATGTACACGTGACAGGCGCACGTGTCGGTCATCACGTACTCACGTATACGACCGAGAAAAAATATTATTTTCATTTTAACATTGCAACATATCATATCTACACCAGAGTGGCCTCTAACTATTATACTATCTGTACGATTGTAATGATCGTTTTGGCATGGTGACTGTTGGTAAATAACTGTCGCCTGTCGACAAATTTAAAGGTGCACTTCGCACTTGCAATACTTTTTTCGTGGTGTCGTGGTGGAAATATTTACGTGCATGTACAGCCATTCACTATATTTATATTAATAATGATAGTAATAATTCTAAATACATTGTAATACTTACTCAAAAACGACCACCATTTATACAGTTTATTATATGAACCTATGTTAAACATTTTGTCGAAATCCATTTTATAATTTATGTTTAAGTAGAATAAAACTACAAATAACTAGAATATTGCGTGTGTTCTAAATTTTTAACGTTTCTCAAAAACATATAGGTACTTACTACAGCATTTAACATTATAATATATCAAATAATGATATGCATTATGCATTTAAAAATACCAAGATTGATTTCGTAATATTTGTTTCAAAAATGTTATTTTTCACCATCGTGCAGGAATTTGTCAATGTAAATATTATTATCATAATTATCGCGATTAATCATGATTACTAGTCGATGTCCGGCTGCATCCATAGAATACAACACTGCTAGCAGAGTTTGGTTAGGTACATATTACACAATTTTATATTAGATAGTCGTTTGAGAAACATATTTCATTGTCGAAATGTCAAAAATTAAGTTATTAATGTTATTCGTTTCTTTTTTTCAAAGTCCGTCGATTTTCACACGAGTTAATTATGATGTTAACAATGTTAATATACGCGTAAATATAATAAGACGTGACTACCACCGAAGTCTTCGTTTCACGGAAAAGAATTCGAAAACATAATATTATTAATTTATTATATTATACAACAGTTTCTGACATTATATAACCGACGATAACGCCACGAAGACATTATTATTACGAAAACATATTATTTTGAAGTTTTGAACGTCCAGTTGTTGTTTTGTCGATATACGCATGATGCGGCTGGAATATACCTCCGAGTTGATGGGATCCTGTTATCGAGCAACCGACAACGGTCTTTGTCGGAGAAAAAAAAATTCGTCGCCGAGTGCAACAGGTGTGTCCGTCGACGGGCGATCGTGGCGTGTTGACGGCGACGGCAAAAGACGCGACGACTGTTAGCATGCGGTCCTGGTAGTGCAGGACTCTCAAACAATGCCCTCGCCGAGACATTGCGAGCTCCGGCCGTAATCCGTTAGCTCTCGCGCGTACTGATGTCGCTTACAGCCCTGGTAGACTGTCGCGTTTTCGACGTGTTGATTGCCAACTAACGATCAAATTCAATTCGAAATGTTTTTTTTTTTCAAATGCATCTTATTCGAGAATAACAATAGCAAAATACCGATCATTTTCACGTTTTCCGAAAAAAAAAATATATTGATATACCCACCGTTCTGCAATGTTTCCAAATTGCACGAATTGCACTCAAATCACATATTGTATTATTTTTACATACATTTATCATATTAATATTTTTTAATTTATCAAATTGCATTTATGGTTTGTTTTTTAACGATGCAAATTTTCAATAATTGACAAAATGTATAATTTTTAATGCCCAGGCCTGTTGATTCGTACAAAAATCATTATCGTTGATTCAGGGGTATCAATGTATTATGTGTACACTGTAACTAGCAAGATACTATATAAAATATTATTTAAAGATATCAAATCAGATTAGGCTATGAGTAAGTTCAATGTTTAGTAAGTATCTATATTTTATAGTATACAAATAAATAATAATATAATTTAAATTTGTAGGAATACTGACACTTATATTTAATAAATACTTCCTATAATACTAATAATACTACTGTACATACTATAGTAAATTAGTAAACGTAGAGATATGAGAGACATTTTGATAACATTCTACAAAATTGTTTTATACAATAGGAAAATTTATGCAAAATTATTGTATAGGTACTGGCGCATTTATCACATTTTTATTTTATAAATAAATTAAATCATGGAATTTAAAAGTGAGATAATAAAACAACATGAGTTTTATATTTTAATAATTATTTTAAAATGTAATTATTGTATGGTTTATTTTAATATATTTGTTCTTTGTGTTGTAAATATCATGACTTAATGAATTGGGAAGTTTGTTAGTAATAAACTCCCTTATACAATTTTGGTAAGGGATTTTTTTTAAAAAATGTTCTTTAAATATTGTATATTTACACAAATTTATACGACTAGGTATAAATACGTGTTTTTCTTTTTTTCACTTTTTGTACGATTTATTTGTATAATTTTTATATAAATTATTTAGTGTCGATTTAAATGTATTTAATTTGATTGGGAAACACTATAATATAGGTATAAATATATTTTATAATTGATTGGCGATGGGTATATAAAATATAAGTATATTATAGTTAATTATGCGCAGCGAGAGACCAGGAAGTCTAAATGTTTTTACTCATTGACTATTGTGTCGTTATTATAAAGAGAAAAATTTCTAAAAATCTTAAATTTCTTTTTCAATCTTACCGGTTTCTGTATGAATTTATACCTGTTTGGTGGGATATAATTTATTTTTTGTACTCGACGGACTTCAATATGTACTTGTTTTTATAACACACACATGACAATTTGTACTTCCTGGATAATCAGAATTTTTGGCGTTATGTACCTAGTATAGTACCTACTGTGATGTCTATAAAAACATTCTAACAAAGTAACAAGTAACAACTAATTTATATGGTAAATAGTGTTATATACGTAAATACGTAATTTAGATTTGTATTACATTATAAGTTATCATAAGCTCACTGTCGTCAAACTTCAGTTAACGAAAATAATTCTACAGGAATACAATACATTGTACGTTGATTTCGATGTCGTGTTTCAAAGTAATTAATTTGCGTCGTTTTCGACGTTACGCAGTTATCAACCGGCAATACTACCGGGTTTTCTCCTGATATCCTGTTACGCCCACACGCCCAACAAATAGAATACTTTTTATTTTAAATTTCGAAGCACTAGCTTCCAGCACACTTTTATTTATAATAAATGTATAAATGAGACTCTACTTTGGAATTGTCACAGGCAACATTTATCTACGTTTGAATACATTGCATTGTTTATTTATTTACATAAATGTAATTAGTATTTAATCATTATAATATGTTTACACCATACCTTCCGTAAAACATTGTAAATAGTACAATAGATAATATTTAAAAATTAATCTACACATTCGAAAAAACATATTGCGTAAAGTAAAATTCAAAATACATACAAACATTTTAAGTACTCACTAACAATATTTTTTAATTATATTAAAATAATGAAAACCACTTTTTTATGATATTTTATTTGGTACAAATTTGAAATTTAAATACTAATCTATAAAAAATATTGAGTTGTATATTTAAAAAAAAAATTGATACAGTTATATAAGTTACTTAAGAGAAACCTTGTATTAAAAGTACAATCCTTAGTTATAAAAATTGAATATTTTTTAAATTTTTAGCTACAAAATTATTCTGACAAATTTCGTCAAAATTTAAGCTTTAAAAGTACATAAAAAAATATTGTGATAAATTTATAAGTACCAATGATTTCCAAACTAACATAAAGTGTGAAAAAGAAATATATTATAATTTTATTTAACAATATTTTAAGTAAAGATAATTGTTATTTAAACTAAATAATTTTTAGTTATTTTATTTATTTATTTATAGATAAAAGTGTAAGACCAATAATTAAATCCATATCATTTCAATACATTTTTACATTTTTTTTCGTCGAAGAAAGAAATCACCGGTTTTATAAAATTGAAATTATGAGCGAAATATAATGTGGCATTTAGTCTTTTATATTACTTTTGTGTATTGTATACCATAATACTTTTGTTTTTATAATAAAATAATTTAATTCCATAAAACATCAATTTTTCGTGTTCATAGTTAAGATACACAATATAAAATATAAAATCATTTATGTCACTATTAGGTGATTTTTAGACAATATATATCCTATTTTTTTAGACTTAAAAAAAATTACCAATTCATATAATTCCTAGCCATAAATATAATATATGTTTTTTCAGACGTATAGCTAAAATATTTAATAATAGATACTATAATAAACTATCATAAGTCCCTTCACTCATGCCTTTATTGCTATTATTATTATTATTATTATTATTATTAACGACTTGCCGGTCATTGGATTTGACCTATAAAGTGTAGTCTCTGCAGATGTGTACTGCGCAGAGTTATAGTTGAAAAAATATGTTATTTATTTTATCATAATACTGAAGAATATTAATTATTGTTTAGTAAAAATACATCTAGAAATTTTCGTCATCCCGAGATGAGAAATGTTTTCTTTGAATTCTATGTTGACTGTAGTTGAGTAACGTTACTTATTTTAGATTCACACGAAGCCAAGAATCTCTTGGTTTTACAAATATAATATTATTATTTCGTCTCATAAGTAGCACATGGAATAACGCGCATTAGACAAAATATGTTTTCTTTGTACGCCATCAATATTTCAAGTATGATGTGAATGTTTAATGATCCGAGCTCGACTGAATTTTATTTTCTAATGTGAATAAATTGCCTCTGAATTTGAAATAACAATAAAATCACCACCAATTAAACTATTGTTATTTATTTGATTGTAATAAATAATAACTGTCATCTACTGTGTATTATGCAATGTATTATGTTTGTTTTTAATTATTTCAGCTGTGCTTTTTAATTAAATGGATATTTTTTAGTAATAATAGTCGAGCTATAGTCACAAATAATAATTATCCAATTGAAAATAAAAACAACTCTAATACGAGTCGATAAGAACGAACGCTCATTTTTTGTATTTGTTCCATTGATTTGACGAGCTGTTATTGTTTGTAGTTTTAGATATATTTGAATGCAACCAATATAATTATTTAAAAGTGACTAAAACTACTTCAACATTGCCAGCGATTCTGAATTTGCGTTATAACGTGTATTGGTAGATACTTGTATAATGTATATAGAGATAAACACTACCACATCAAACCAATTTAATAAATAGAGAATAATAAAAGTACAAAAAATTGTAAAAATCTGTTGGTTGTAAATCTACTGATTTATACTAACATTACTAACACATCTTTATATATTTAAATAAAATAATGATTGATGGGTGATTATAAATTTAGATTACGAGTGAAATCTATTTCGATATGATATACATGGTATATCATATACGTTTATGTAAAGGTTAGTGGAATTGGCATTAGGAAGAGTAATTCATTCTCATTACTTTGCCAAGACTATTTTCAGTTTCGAAAGTACCTAGTCTATCCGGTCTATCCGAGTGTAAAGACCTTTAGTATAAAAAAATAAGACGATGGCATAAATAATGAAAATTAAAAATCAATTTACCTACAGCTAACTACGTTCTACGTTATAAGCTTTACAAGGAAAATTATTATTTTGTGATCAATTACATAAACACTTATATTAATTGGCGTTATATTTTTGACCGAATTGATTCTATTAGATACTACCTATTAATACCTATATATTATATAAATTTGTATAAGATCAAAAGACAAAAGTGAAAACAGCAGTATAATTTATCAAACAATAATATGAAAAAAAATATTAATAAAAAAAATTTTTTTGCAATGTTTTTCATGCATAATAACTAGTGATGGGTCGAACTCTGATTTTTTAAATCGAACCGAACTTGAACCGAACTTTAAATTATTTTTTCGAACTCGAACCGAACCGAACCTTCATATTTTCTACCGAACCGAACCGAAACGAACCTAGAATCATTTTAAATCGAACTCGAACTCGAACTCAATATTTTTTATCATTATTATTATAAATGATACATAAGGTGCCTGTTACAGTTTATAACTTTCTATCGCCAATAGTCTAATTATTTCTAAAAAATGATTATCAATTTTTATTTTTTTTAAATAAATTTTGAAGAATTGTACAAATATTTGGTCTCTGAACTATCGTGGTCAGTAAGTCAGGTTCGACAAATATTTTCAAGTTCGATTTTCGAACAGTAAAAGATGTTTGATAGTTCGGTTCGAATTTTTTTCGTGCCGAGTTCGAATTTCGAACCGAACCGAACATCAAGGGTTCGGTTCGGTTCGGTTCGAGATTCGAACAGTTCGACCCATCACTAATAATAACGCTTAATTCAACAATTAAAACATTTGGTATAGTATATTGTATACATATATGTAGGTAATTTGCAAGTATAGTGTATAGACGTATAGGAAGTAGGAACTGTAGTATTTTAATATAAACACTGACTATTATTATTGTAGGAATGCATAAATATTAATTATAATTGGTTAGTATAGAACGTAACAAACAATTATTTAGACAACACTTAATAAATTAGAATATTGTATTTTTAATATCAAAAATATTCTATTAACTAACCTACTTAAAACTACTGCACAATTTGTATTGTGTCCCGGCATATAGTGACATTGTATGTAGCCATGTAGGTAGCCTATTAACTTGACAAGTATTATTGAAAATTGAAATATTAACACTTTAGGTATAATATATCATAATACTGTTTAATTTAGTCATATAGATTATATTTTATACGAGTTAATCTTACTCGAAAATCATCAAATGGTTATTTATTATCATTTATTTATATTAATAATTATAATAATATTACATTTTTATTATTATATTATTAACTCGTATCACGAAAAAGTTTATTTATTAATCTATAATACTAACACATTATGTATTTATTATATTATTTTATTTATTTATTGAAATATGAATATTTTAGGTTAATAATACTTAAGGGAAATTGTGTAAAATCGATCGTTACTTTACATAATTCTTATGAAATAATTATATTTTGTATTGGTAACATACATAAATCTAAAATAAAAATAAATATTATTAATTATTATCGGAATCAAAAAAGTTTAAATAAAATAAAATTTTAACAAATGAATTAAAATAATAATTACATTAATGATGATGGTGTTGTGTTTGATAATATTCTTTAATTGCTAATTATGGATATTTAATATTTATTAACTTAAAGGCAAGAAATCAAATGTTTACTATTGTACTGTGCATGTTTTAGTTGTAAATTATAATTTTTTTTACAGGTAGAAAAATGGCTCAACAAGATCCAATCAATGATGCGTGAAACGATTAGGCATAATTTTTTAGAAAGTACTTTGTCTTACGAAGAAAAACCAAGAGAACAGTGGTTGTTCGACTATCCAGCTCAAGTATCGTTGTGTGGTACTCAAATATGGTGGACTACGGAAGTAAACATTGCATTTGCCAGGCTTGAAGAAGGCTATGAAAATGCCTTAAAAGATTATCAAAGAAAACAAGTGATTATATAAAATAAGAACGAATACGTCCCGTGTGTGTATACGTATTTCATTAAGATTTAAGTCATGATGACTCTACATGACAATATTTTGGGTGTGTGTCCAGGAGGCCCCCTGGGTAGCCTAGCTATTACAATACATGGATACAGCACATAGCTCTCATCCGGTCATACATTACTAATTTTTGTATTCTGTCTATGCAATATAGCAGTGTATTCAAAATCCATTGGTACTCAAAAACTCATAACTTATTATAACTGATAAATTATAAATGTACTTTTTTAATTTTTTATTAAAATAAAATTAATTAATATTAGATAGGTATTAACTATAAGATTTAGTAGAGACATATACCAGGGTGATGAGGGGGTCAGGTCCATTTTTTTAAAATTTTATAAATTAGTGTTTTTTGTAGTGCGTTATAAGGAAACAAAAAAAAAATGATTAGAATTTCGGTAAATTTTTATTTTGTCACATCCAAAAGACGGTACATTGTTAAACTAATGAGAAATGAGTACAGAGTAATGATTAATCAGTAACACATATTCATTTCATATAATATATTTATGTTATATTTTAAACATAATATTATAACAAGAATAAAATTGCTAATGATAAATTTCCTACATTATAAAAAGTTGTAAGAAATGAGAATATGTATAACATTCCTATCAGTTCTGAAAAATTAATAAATGAAATAAATAAAAAAAAATTAAATTAAATTTTGTATTTTAATTATTAGTACCTATAATATACCTATGTTTTATTATTTATAATTTTAATCTTTAATGTGCATGTATGCATGTAACTAGATTTAAAATATTTTTTTTCTGACCCCCCTACGCCACCTACCATACAAAAATTATATATGCCACCGAGCACAAAGTATGTTATTTATCATTACATTAGTTCGAAAAAAAATTATAATTTTAATTATAACATCTACTAATAGAAAATTAATTATAATGTATAGAGTATAATATTATAATAAACGACAAATAATAAACCAACTTGAGTTATTGTGTAACAAAATGAGACAAGGAGTATAATAACTATTATTTACATTTACATTTGCATTCATAGATATATTAAAAAATCTAATTATTTTACCATTTGAGTTATGCTCAAAACACATTATTGAAATAATTATCATAATTATTCTAAAAAATGAAAAATAATTATTTTTTATTGAATAATAATACCGTCAATATTGTATGCTTGCAGTATAGATACGTATACATTGCAATTTGCAGTTAAAAAACATATTAAATTCTATATTATTGTAATAATATAGTATAATAATAGTATTATGTACCTACTACCTACCTACATGACTACAATATATTAGTATTAGTATATAAATAATATTTATCGTGAGCTTATTAAAAGTGAATTTGTAAATATAGATTTCACAATTGAATACATTGATATCATTATTATTGGGAGAATTGACCAGACAAGATAGACAAAAAATAATGACAATTTGTACGATTGATGTGCATTCTAGAGACGTCGTAGGTAGATTAATACAATCAAAGATTGAAAACGTACTTGCATTTCAGTGGCAATCACAACTCAGACACAGGCAAGTATATACCTATACGGCTATACGGTAATTAAATGCATGTACGATGTTTTAAAATATTAATCTAAATAAAAAATGCAAATGTTTATACTTCACGTGATAACATAACACTCGAGGGTTTATTACTATAACTTATATAAAAGTTGATTATATTACTGAATAAAGGATTTGCTAAAGAACTGATACTAAATATTATGTATATATAAATTGTATAATTAAACCAATAATATCAAAATCGATATTATATACTAAGAACTTTTTTAACGTCAACTACCCATTATTTCGGTAATTTGTTGTGTTTGTTGAAGAGAATATTATGTTCTTAATCAATAAAATTATTACTTTTATAGTTAAAAGTAACTATTAACTTATAATTGTTTTATGTTAATTGTTAATTGATTTAACGTTATTAATTATTTTTGTGGCAACATGACTGAGCGGTAAATCATGTTTTTTTTTGTTACTATAATAACACTAATAAAGTAATAGTTAATAATAATTAGTAATAAAACCTTTTGGATCGGTAAAAATACTTTAAGCTTTAACTACTATTAAGGGTGATTTCTGGTAGAAAATCTTGGTTAGATCTAATTAGTATTTTGGGATTTCTACTTTTCTAGTACCAGTAAAAATTTTAATATGTCTAAATATAATCTGGAAAAATAATAAAAATACAAATTTAAAGAAATCAAAAATGTTTCTGTAAAAGATTTTGCGAAAGTCGTGATTCCTGTAATTCCAAAATGGCAATCTTTAAAAGATAGAATAATTTTTTTTAAATATTCCTATTAAAATTTTCTAGACGTCATGATATAATTTAAAAAATACTTTGCTCATTTGGGTGCTTTTTATAGATACAGTCAAGCCGAAATAACTGGAATTTATAATTCAACATTTTTTCTTGCCCTTTGAAATCTATTTTTTCTATTTATGAATATTTTCGAGTAGTATAGGTACTTAATTTTAAACAAGGTGACTATAATTTTCGAATAATTTCACCAACTTCCTCACCCGTAATTTTATTATTATAACATTATCAACAACATAAAAATGTATTTCCAACAACGTAAAACATTTTCTCAATATCGCAAACAATGCTCAACAGCGCTTTACAATATACCCTGACAAGGTCCCTAATGTAGTCCTAAAGTAATTAAGAAATAAAAAGAATTCATAGCCGTAATTTTTTTTATAAGTTTTATAATTTTTCTTATGATATTTTTTTTCGTTTTATAATAATCTGAAGTGGATTACTTTTCTAAAGACTATGATTTATAAAATGTTTTAATTACCTACAGATGTTTTTTACTACTATTACTCAAATTATAAATATTTTAAATATTATTGATAAAAATATATTTGTTTCATATTCGATACATTTTATAGGTTAATAATTTTAGAACATTTTTTTTTTGCTACGTATGTAGTATTATGTAATTAAAAATATGTATTGTTATAAAAAATGATCGTATATATATATTACCCTAGCTAATTAAGTATACAACAATTGCAAGAAGTAATGATAGTGGTTTACGATAAAATAATAATTAACCAAAAAGTATAGAAGAATATTATCTAAATGTTTTATAAAACTATGGGTTTTGATGCTTTTAATTTTAGGTGGGACGAAAAGGAAAAAGACTGCTTTGCTAATATCTGTGATGCACAATTTCGATACAGTCATGAATATTTAGGTAACACACCGCGTTTAGTAATCACTCCTTTGACTGACAGATGTTACATAACCCTAACACAAGTAAGCGTCACAATTTTTGACCATTTTGTAACAATTAACAGAATAAAAGAAATCTTTTTCTTTTTTTTTACCTATATTAGTCGTTACATTTGGTAATGGGTGGAGGACCTGCCGGGCCCGCAGGAACGGGAAAAACAGAGACAACTAAAGATCTCGGTCGCGCTCTCGGCGTCATGGTTTACGTGTTCAATTGTTCTGAGCAAATGGATTACAAGGTATATGTTATGTTATAGTGTAACGCGTAATCGATGAACATAACTGTTTCATAACCAAATACATATATTTCAGTCATGTGGCAACATTTATAAAGGATTGGCTCAGACTGGTGCCTGGGGTTGTTTCGACGAATTTAACAGAATATCCGTCGAAGTGTTATCAGTGGTTGCTGTCCAAGTGAAGTCTATTCAGGTATATAATATTAAAATATTATTATGGAGATTTAATATCGGTTAAATACTTTCATTATTTTATTACCTACAGTTATATAATAATATTAATCTTTCGTTACAACAAATTAATATTTCCTTTTAGGATGCGATTCGAGAAAAGGCAACTACGTTTAACTTTATGGGAGAAAAAATTAGTTTGATTTCGTCTGTTGGAATATTTATTACGATGAATCCTGGTTATGCTGGTAGAACAGAGTTACCAGAAAATTTAAAAGCTCTATTTAGGTTAGTGCTCTTGATGAAAAACCTGGATTTTTTTATTAAATAAACAATTTAAATTATTATAGACCGTGCGCTATGGTAGTACCAGATTTTGAACTAATCTGTGAAATTATGTTGGTTGCCGAAGGGTTTCAAGAAGCGAAAATTCTTGCGAGGAAATTTATAACTTTGTATACTCTTTGTAAAGAGCTGCTTTCCAAGCAGGATCATTATGATTGGGGTTTAAGGGCCATCAAATCTGTATTAGTCGTTGCTGGTTCTTTGAAGGTAAACAATTTTTACTTATTCTAATACAAAAGTGTGATTATAATATTATAAAATCATTATAGAGAGGTGATCCAGGACGTATCGAAGAAGAAGTGTTAATGAGAGCTTTAAGGGATTTCAACATACCAAAAATTATTAGCGACGATGTCCCGGTATTTATGGGACTGATAGGGGATTTGTTTCCGTCACTGGATGTGCCTCGTAAAAGAGACCAAGATTTCGAAAAGACCGTCAAACAAGCGGCCGTAGATTTACTGTTGCAACCTGAAGAAAATTTCATACTCAAAGTACTGGCCGTCGTATTTCGTGTAGTTACATAGTGTTAACTTAATAATTACATTATAATAAATAGGTCGTACAATTAGAAGAACTTTTGGAAGTTCGTCATTCCGTATTCGTAGTCGGAAATGCGGGCACTGGTAAAACTGAAGTTTGGAAAACGCTATTTAGGACTTATCAAAATATAAAACGAAAACCGATTTACAACGATTTGAATCCAAAAGCAGTAACTAATGACGAACTATTCGGTGTCATTAATCCTGCTACCCGTGAATGGAAAGACGGTAAATTTAAATGTTTTAGTCTTTTAAAATTATTGCTAAAATACAGCGGGTTTTTTTATATCGTTTAAAGGTTTATTTTCTGTGATAATGAGAGAACAAGCAAACATCCCGAACAGTTTTCCCAAGTGGATTTTATTGGACGGTGATATCGACCCAATGTGGATTGAGTCACTAAACACTGTGATGGATGATAACAAGGTATTTATATAGAATACCTATATACATTTAATACAATTTTGTATATAACAGATTGATTTGTAAACATCTGTGTTGTTTAGGTATTAACGTTAGCAAGTAATGAACGTATTGCCTTAACTCCTTCGATGAGGCTCATTTTTGAAATATCTAACTTGCGGACGGCTACACCAGCCACCGTATCTCGAGCAGGCATTTTGTATTTAAACCCGCAAGACTTGGGATGGAATCCGTAAAAAAAAACAATAATATTTATTTATAAAATCAAAACAATCTCACAGTGAGTATTCACGTAATTTACAGGTATGTGACGAGTTGGATTGAGACTAGAGAGTACGCCGTGGAGAAGAGTAACCTTGTAATCCTGTTTGATAAATACATACCACCGTGTCTGGAAAATATCCGAAACAGGTTTAAAAAAATCATACCAATAACGGAGATGTCACATATACAAATGCTGTGTCATTTGCTTGAGTGTATTTTAGTGCCAGCCAATACTCCGACGGACTGTCCTAAAGAATGGTACGAACTATACTTCACGTTTGTGTGCATATGGTCGTTTGGAGCGGCTATATATCAAGAACAAGTAAGAACGAAAATCAGTAACAGTGATTTTAAATTCATAGTATGGAAAATTTCAAATTTTTAACCCGACGAGTTGACGTAAAAAAAAATTATATTATATACTTACAGTTATACGATTGTAATCAGTAGTTTATTGTTATATTATCACGATGTTTGGGTAACAGTAATTATTTACCACTATGTTAAATATTTTAACGGATATCAGCATTATTACTCTCAAAAAAATGTACGTTAGCAACAAAAAGCACACCACTATATGAAAAAGGGAGTAAAAGGCCAATCGGGCATGTAAGACACCAAATATCTAACCTATCATCAACAGGTGATATTGTGCAGTATGTATTAGGCGCAAGTAAGAAAGTACTAATTCCTACAATTTCTAAAAACTTCATTAAAATACACGGTTGATATAAACCGTAAATATCCTGTATTCATACGTATATATATATATATGTATATATAGCATTATACATGGGCGAATAGGCAAGTTTTGGCCTACCAGGAAATATTTATAAGGGGCTCATAGTAAATATAATGAAAAAAATATATATAGAGGTATTTTTTTTAAATATATTATTTTTAAGCAAACAATCCTTTTTTACTTCTGTTGGAAAATAAATTTCAAAAAATCTATTTAAATATTATATTACAGAATTTATAATGTACAATTGTTTACCTAAGCTTTAAGGTAGTCCAAATAACACTTTATTCTTATGTTTTTTTTTTTAATTTTCGTGCTCACTTATACGAGTATAAACATGTTTCCAATCAATAAACCCATCGGAAAATGGACCGGTTCCATCACCGTAACAGATACAAATAGGTACAACAAAATGAAGCTTTATGTTTGAAACTATAAGATACCCATTTACGATTCTCATCATCATTTCGATTAAAAGCTTTTGTTGGTGCATTAGGAACATTAATCTTCGGTTGAATATGATGGAATGACCAACATTTTGAAAAATTTGTCAGTGTTGGTTTTTTAAAATAGTTTTCACATAATGCTAAAAAAAAATAAGAAACTTAATAACATTTGTTACAGTATTAATTATTATCATTAAGCTATTGTGTATAAAAAATTGTATCACTATTAAGTTCATTCAATTGATTTTCAGCTAATTTAAAATGTGAATCATTACTATCATTTTCTTTGTCTGTGTTTACTGGTTAAAATAGCTAAGAAAATAAAATAGGAAGATTGGATAATGCCATTATACTATATACTTATGAAAAAATCAGGGGATGAAGCTGCTGTAAAGGGATCACCTGTTATCTTTTTTCAAAATATTCTTTATTTTGATAATTTTTGACAACCTGTCGACTACGACAAAGCATAAAATATTAAAATGGTTGTTTTTATTTTTGACACTCAGGTAGTTGATTACAAAGTAGAGTTTTCCAAATGGTGGGTGGCTGAATTCAAAACCATTAAATATCCGTCTCAGGGTACTGTGTTCGATTATTACATTGACACGGAAACCAAGGAGTTCCTACCCTGGACAAACGTCATTCCGAAATTTGAACTGGATTCGGACATGCCCCTGCAGGTTTAATAATGTTTATTGACAGTTTGACGTTTTCATATACTACCACTGTTTTGTTTCACACAGAGCGCTTTGGTCCATACGCCAGAATCGATAAGGACCAGGTTCTTTGTGGATCTTCTCATGGACCACAAACACCCGGTAATGCTAGTCGGGAGTGCGGGTTGCGGAAAAACGGTGTTGATGAACGAGAAACTCGCCAGCCTGTCGGAAAACTATGCAGTGACTAATATACCGTTCAACTACTATACGACATCAGGTAATCGATGTAACGAATAATGATACTGCCATCATGATGATTATGGCTTGTAAATCCTATAGAGTTCGTGTTAAAAAATTGGTGCAGTTATATTTATAATATATTATATATATATATATAATTATAATTTAATTTAGACTTGAAACAATATTTAATGTCACCTACCATTAAATACAATTTGACAAGATTGATAATAATAACATGTAAATGTATAGAAACTTATGAGTCTTGGTTAAGATGAAGTTCAGTATCAAACACCTATATATTTTTATAGTTTTCTTGTGTGTATTAATTTTATTTTGGTCAATTACAGAGATGTTACAAAAAATACTAGAAAAACCTCTAGAGAAAAAAGCTGGCCGAAATTATGGACCACCAGGAAACAAAACACTCATATACTTTTTAGACGATATGAATATGCCCGAAGTAAAATAATTATTAATATCTAATAATAATAAAAATTTATAATATAACCACTGAATAACCAGAAGGGACACTTTTTGAGTTTAACACGGGTGCTTATGGGGCACAGATTTGCTACACCTGTTGGAATATTAGTGTGGCCTGTGGAAAGATATTTCCTATTATTCTATTTTTCTAGTAAGACTGATATTCCAAATATTCGAAAGAACGCGATAACATTTGTTATTGCTTACAAAAATGTATGCTACCGAACTGTCCGAGGCCCTGTAAAATTGGAAAATCAGTGTAATCATACAAAAAGAATTTTACATTTTTGTTATTTTATAGATACACTGATATTCCAACAAATTGAACAGTATTTTTGAGTTCTCAGCCAGTGTTCATTCTGGTTATTCTGTGATATAACTTTAAACAGTTATGAACATGGTAAATATTTACAATTACAGGACTTAATTATTTACTGTATTAATATAATCAACGCTTTTTTACAGAACGTCTATGCATAAAAGAAATGCATAATATGTGACTTGAATAAATGCGGAATACTGTGTTTTTTTATGATTAATAATTGTATATATTTTTAGGTAGATTGCTATGGAACTGTTCAACCACACACTCTGATACGGCAACATTTGGATTACGGGCACTGGTACGACAGAACCAAATTGTCGTTAAAAGATATTCACAACTGTCAATATGTATCCTGCATGAATCCAACAGCGGGAAGTTTTACGATCAACCCTCGGCTACAGCGGCATTTTTGTGTCATCGCTGTGAGGTATAAAAAATCATTCGTTTTCAATAATCTCAGAGATTTTATTTTAATATTTTCTTCACGTAAAAAAATAGTGTATACCTATTATCAATTGTATCTACTATAGTATACTCACAATATAAGCGTGGTGTTTCATAATACCTACCATTTTTTCAGAGATTCATGCAAGATATTAAATAGTTGTAAAAATAAAGAGGTGACTAGATGAACTGCAGAAACCTTCAATAAAAATAACGTATTTATAATGATCGAATAAAATAAAATAAAAAAAACAATAATATATTTAATATTTATAAATGCATCTAAATTTGGAGTTAGACTACAACAATACGAAGTCTTACAGATTGATTGTTTATTTCTATTTTCTATTTTCTATGAATAATGTTTTATGGTTTTTTAATAGACTAAAAATAAAAATAAATTGTCTTATTTAAATTGAATTGTTAAAATATGTATTATTCTTCATTGAGTAAATATACTTGATTTTTATTTAAAAATATATATATATGTTTATTACAAAAACAGTATGTGAGCTATATGACTAAAGCCACACAATAAGTCAATAAACAAACAAATATATAATTTGTGCCAAATTAATAATTATAAAATATATATTATATGTCATGTAGCTATAAATATAATTTACATATGTGTGTATACAAATATTAAAATGTTATATTCTGAAAAATATAAATGGCAAATAAATTGGCAATTATATAAAATAATACGAATAAAAAAAAATTATATCATAATAATATCATGCCAATTATAAAATAAAATTAGAAATCATAACTTAATCAATATTATTAATTTATAATACATTTATGTTGATGATTAAAACTGTGCGTTTGTCACTTTTACAGAATTATATACCTAGTTCTAAATTTATCATCTGTTATGAAATACCCAGGTGTCTGGGATTTTAGCGCTTTTATATACGTAACTATTTATTTAGTTTTTACCTGGTGTTAGTGTTTTATATTATGTCCATCGCTATCCATATAGGGCTTTCTTTCACGCCACTTATAATGGTTGATTAAGTTCAGTGATTGGTTTTGTTTTATTTGTTAGCATTATCTAATATTCTAATTAATATACATATATATTTTTTATTTTTATTAAGTAATTTTAATGATTCTTACCATACAGTTTTCCAGGCTCAGAGTCGTTGACGATGATCTATGCTTCAATTTTAAATCAACATTTTGGAAATTTCGAATATCGAATTCCACAAGTCGCCTCAAAACTTGCCGATAATGTAATAGAAGCTACAATTTGGTTACACAACAAAGTTAATTCGGTGTTTCTGCCTACCGCCACCAAGTTTCATTACATATTCAATCTGAGAGATTTATCAAATGTTTTTCAAGTATTTAAATTTTTTGAATCAAAAACGCATTTTTTTTTTACAAATCACGTAGGTATATATATTTTTAAATATTGTATTTTAGGGTCTGCTTTTCAGTACCGGGGAGTGTCTGAACTGCAGCGCAGATCTAATGCGATTGTGGATGCACGAATGCCAAAGAGTATATTCAGATAAATTAGTCGACGACAAAGATTCAGACGCATTTACTAAAATACAGACTGATGCGTTGAAAAAATTCTTTGACGTAAGTGTTCAGTATAATAATCGTTTAACTTTAAAGTTCAATATTTCAATATGACCATTGTCAGTTTAAAAATACAATATCTGTATTACCTAGACAAATATAAAGACATATTTTTAATTTGTTTTCAATATGTTAAACAACTATTTATAGATGATAATTCATTGATAGTTTGTAACAATCAAACATTTTTTTACTATTATAAATTATAATATATTTAATAGTGTATTGTATATGTTACGACGTAAGTGCCTTAGATTAAAAGTAGGCAACCAAACTTACATAAAACACATCTCTTACAAATTGGGTTGTTAATTCTGAGGCGCAATAGTTGTATTTTGGTCACCTTTTTTTATTGTTCAAAGGTGGTGGTTACTATTTTAACCATAAAAAATTTTGTTTTGTTCAGTTCAAATTACTTTAAATATTTTTTAGACGGTGCAGGTTAGCATATTTACTACCTTATTATCAGTTTATATATGTATTAAACATTTTAATTTCCCTTGTTTTTAATCATTTATTATTATTATTTTAAATTAATTTTGTCACATATTCATATTGCGCTATTAGGAGTTAATTTAAGTCAATTTTCACTCTTCAAAGAGTGGTATTAAAAAATTTATCGAGTTGAATTTATAGAAGAAAAAAATTAAAAACGTTTATAGTTAATAGTTGATTGATTTTTTAACCTATTTTAATTAAGATAATTAAATAGAAACTAACAGTTGAATTAATTATTTTCGTTTAAACGATTAAAAAAAAAAGTCCATAGATAGCTTACAGTAATACATATCAATGAAAAAAAATATTTATCATAATAGTAAAAATAAGTAATAACTTTCTTAGGTCATTTTTATATCATTACGGGGAAAACATTTTTTAACATTCTTAATATTAGAATAACTGCAATCTGTACCTATAATATTAATTGTAAGTTATTTTTATTGAAATTTCTGGCTAATGGGAACAAAAAAAGTACATTTAAGATTTATATTTTTAATTTCCTATTATGTATGTTAAATAATAATTTTATCATATTTATTATAATTCTTATATTTATCTTGTATATAATATTATATCATTAAATGATATAAATACTTTTGACTAAAATCACAATTATTATTTATAGGAAATCGACGAATGTGCAGTTTTTGAAAAACCAAATATTTATTGCCATTTCGCTCAAGGCATTGGTGAACCTAAATATTTATCGGTAAAAAATTGGACTAATCTTACAAAATTACTGGAAGAAGCTTTAAATTTATACAATGATTTGGTTGCCGCCATGAATTTGGTGCTGTTCGAAGACGCCATGATGCACATTTGCAGGTTTGCAGTAATAATTATGATTTATGGTTTGTAGTTTTCGATGTAATTGAATAATTATGTAACGATTTTTACGCAATATTTAGAATAAACCGAATATTGGAATCACCGAGGGGCAGCTGTTTATTGGTAGGGGTTGGAGGTAGCGGAAAACAGTGTTTAGCGCGTTTGGCGGCGTTTATTTCCAGCTTGGAGGTAGCTCAAATACAACTACGCAAAGGCTACGGGCTTTTGGATCTTAAAGTGAGGTTTTAAAGAAAACTTATTATTTATAGTAAACAATAATAATATATTCAAAGGTAAACATTAACTAGTTAATAATTTGAAAATTGAAACTAAGCTTAAAATGTAATTGTTTTATGACATTTAAACTAAGAACTACTTTTATATTCAACTTAATAACTTAGCTAGGTAGTTAAATTATCCATTATAATTACATATCTATTCCAGTTAATATAAAAAATAATACGTTAAGTTAAATCAAGTTTATTCATAGGTATAAGATTTATTATATATTAATATATCTATGTTTGATCAGTTATAATATATCGTATACAATTATTTTGAATAAAAGCGAACAAATAATTATTTCATGATCAAATAATTTAATTGAAACTAGATGTGATACTATAACTTATAATTACCTTAATCATTACGTACAACTGTCAACAGCTAGTGTGTAATAATAAGGAATAGTAGAATTTATTTTTGATAAAATATTTAGTTAGTATTTAAAAAAAAATATAGAAAGTTTCACAGCAATTACTATATGTGTAACTCAAATATAAATAACGACAAAAAAAATTAACGATCTCCTTTTAACTAAGTAAAGCTTATATATATATATATATATTTTTATATTAATTTTATAATATTTGTCAATTATTAATTATGATTTATGTTCTTAACATTAACTTAACTTAAAATTATTTTAGACAAATGTTTTGATTTACTTGTTTACCTTTAAATAAATAACACACAACAAACAATAATCGTCTAATAATAATTATCACCTACCCATAGATGGAATTATCCAGTTTGTACTTGAAGTCGGGTTTGAAAAATGTAGGAATTGTTTTTTTGATGACTGACGCTCAAGTGCCGTCGGAATCGTTTCTAGTTTTGATCAACGACATGCTTTCGACGGGCGAAATTCCAGAACTATTTCCTGACGATGAGGTCGAAAATATTATAGCTGGCGTTCGTAACGAAGTAAGATTTTACATTATCGTATAAAACATTATTGTAAAATAAAATATGAAATGAAATAATAATATGGGTTTTCAAGACGTAAAGTGGTGTAAGGGAAGGACAATTTTCTTCATTTAATGTTAAATTATGACTACGTATATTGAGAGAAAGATACGGTTGTGAAGGTAGTCATGCATTTTTTATATGTTCTGAAAACAAACCAGTCGTTGGATGTAGTAAGCTTAGTAAGGTGATATTGTACTATTATAGTCACACAGCTGGGTGGTTTCCTTACATTTTATATATCAATCAATATCTACTCTTAATATTGCTATTGTCGCCATTGCTTAAATGTAAGTAAATATACTATCTTCTACTAATATATTAATTATGGTGTATGTATGTAGGTATATATTTATATTATATTCATACGAGTATTTAGTGTTATGTGCATTTATACACTTGAGCATGCGATGTCTGTTCATTATTGCTCGTTCAATAATCTCGTGTGTTTATACGTAGTTGTAGCCGTTGTAGGTATTTATGAAGGTATTAATTCAATGCTCGGTATTACTTTACGTTTACGCGTATCTACTTATCTGCTTATTTATTCCTTAATGATAAAAGGACGTGATACATGACTATAGTAAATTATATATCTATATATAATTTATAATAGTGATATGAATTATAAGTTAATTATTAGTATAATTCTATTGCGCCTGATAGCGCATGGCCGTAATTCGTTAACTAGAATATCGTGACGTTTGAAATGTTTGAATCAATAACTTAAAATTTCTTTCGACTGTGAGAAAATTTTAAAAATGCCCTATAAAGCAGTAATAATAATAAAAACCTAGAAATTAAAAAGTGTTGAAATAAATTTTCATTAAATAAGTTAATTTAATACAATATAATTGGAGAAGACATTTTTTATTTCCATGATATGCCCAGACCAGATAAAGTTTTTATACTATAATTGATAAATTATTTTAATTAGTAATTAATTTATATTAATTACAAAAATACTATAAAATAGAATTTAGTTTTAAAATAGTAATAAATTGTAGAAATATTATACTAAAAATAATAATTACACGACTATGGTCTAAAATTATGTCGAGGGCTAAGCCATGATAAGCATCCTTTCCTCAATTTCCACCTTGTTGGTATGCTATATATTTGGATATCGATTAGGTTAAGGGCGCCGGGCAATTGGATACACGTGAAAATTGTTGGAAGTTTTTCATCGACCGAGTTAGACGACAGTTAAAAGTCGTACTGTGTTTCTCGCCAGTGGGTTCGGTGTTACGAGTTCGTTCCAGGAAATTTCCCGCATTGGTTAACTGCACATCTATCAACTGGTTTCATGAGTGGCCCCAACAAGCACTCATGTCTGTGTCCAATCAATTTTTATCGGAACTCGAAGTGCTCCCCGTAAATATACTTTTTTCTTTTCAATAATTTATCATTGCTAATAATTAATATGTGACGTTACTGCCGTCGTGTGTATTTTTTCTAGGAAAATTTTAGAGAATCAGTCGCAAAGTTCATGGGTTACGCGCACACACAGGTCAATATCATATCGCGAATATATTTGCAGAGCGACCGCCGGTACAATTATACTACGCCCAAATCATTTTTGGAACAGATATCACTTTATTCCAAGTTGCTAAGGCGAAAGTCGGCTGAATTAGCTAGCAAAATAGACCGTCTAGAAAATGGGTTGGAAAAACTGAAAAGTACAGCTAATCAAGTTAGTTTACATTATTGACACAACTACATAAAAAAAAGAAAATATTTGTGTTCTCGATTATATTAATATTAAAACTTAGGTAATTCATTCTTCTATACATCTGTATAGTGTATAGTATAGTTAGGTTTTAAGAGCAACAACTTTATCACTAGGAATAATAGTTACGTCACTGTAATGAATGTGTTAAAATAAATACTAAAATTAAAATTTAATGATAAATAATTATATACGAAAACGATTTTGATCAGAGATGGATATTACTAGATGGTAGGTACATTCTATTAAACATTTATTTTACTATTTAAGTACTTAATTTATTTGTTTATATATTATTATAGTAGGTAATACGGTAGATTGAATTAATAATAATGAAGAATAAGGATAGATCATTATTAAACTTCCATTTTTACATACATGTTAAACATTTTCATGCGACATGTATATGGTTAATACTTGATTTGCAAAAAAAATATTTTTATACTGATAAGTATAGGTTTAAAATCATTATTATTTTTTTTTTTTTTTGGCATTAAAAAATCAATTTTATATTGATAAATTTGAAATCAAGTTATGACGAAAAGATATTAACAATATCATTAATTTTCCCATAAAAATTTTGCCAAATGACGTATGATCCACATGAGAATTTCATGGGCTATTGCACTCAACCTGTTAACAACATTTGTATATATATAAACATAAAAAAATTATAAAAATAATATATTCATTGCTCTGAACAGTATTCAAAATATGTGTCAAGTTGCGAAAGTTTTTTTACCTATAAGTTATTCGGATACAATTTATTGTGAATGTAATGCTACATATTTATCTGTATTAAATGTATAAATTATGTATAATTTTGATTTCAGGTAGATAATTTAAAAGAAAAATTAGCAATTCAAGAAGTTGAATTAAAAATTAAAAACGATGCGGCCGACAAACTTATTCAAATAGTTGGTATTGAAACTGAAAAAGTATCAAAAGAGAAAGCATTCGGTATGATTTGAAATTGACTATAATAATAATATTTTTTAAATTCTAATACTTTTATACAACTTTTATAATTATAAAGCCGATGACGAGGAAAAAAAAGTTGGCTCGATAGCAGAAGAAGTAAAGAAAAAACAGCGAGATTGCGAAGAAGACCTTGTTAAGGCTGAACCAGCACTACTTGCTGCTCAAGTTTGTATTTAAAATAAATATTTTTTTAAATATACAACTTATGACTTATGTCTATATGATAAGGTTTTTCAAGAATCAATACATTAATAATTTATTGAAGTGTATAATCCTTATAGACGTGTGGAGATTCCAATTTCTGGTCGAGCCTTAAATAACTAATGATCCAATACTACATAAACATTTTTTTTATTATGATTTTATAAAAATACAATTTACTTATAATTTCAATTGTTAAAAGTGTATAAACATTTATTTTATGCTTATGAAATAACACATTGCACTAAATGAAAAACTTAGTTTAAAATCTAAAAAAAAAAAATAAACAATATTTAAACATAATAAAAATATAAATAAATAATTACAGTGAAATTTGTCTGTTTTACATTGCTGTAAGTGCAGTATTAATGTTTATATTATCAGAAAGTTCTTGTTCGGTGAATAATTTGTATTTATACATTTTTTTTTTTGTGAATTAACATTTATTCAACAATTGTTTTGATTTACAATCATGCGGATGGTTTAACAATAGTATAATAGTTTTTTTAAAGTTTATGCTGTGGTGTGATCGAAAAGTTATAATTTAGTGTTGTCATGTACACGTGTTACCTTACATAATATTATGTCACCCGCCCGATCCTCATGAAACTTATTTAAATCTCGTGGTTATAAACACAGCTTATATAAACACCACTCCTCCGTCTTCCACTATAATATGTACATCCAGTCGATGATTTAAGATTAAAATAAGAATCAAAATAAACATAAAAGGTTTCTAGTGTAGACGTAACCATGAGCCGTATACTTTCCTTTTACAAAACATTTAAAAGTAATTTAGGCGTGCAGGGCTTAGTAATAATTTCTGTATTTAAATAGTATAATATATTATTATCATTGTTTTTATCCAGGAAGCTTTAAATACATTGAACAAATCAAATTTAACAGAATTAAAATCATTTGGATCGCCTCCCGGTGTTGTTACAAATGTAACGGCTGCTGTGATGGTATTATTGGCGCAAAATGGTAAAATACCCAAAGACCGTAGCTGGAAAGCTACTAAAGTACGTGCTATTGAGAATAAATATAAAAATTCAATTGGTATTTAATACTATGATTACAAATATGATATTTTATAATACATATAATATCTATGTAATATCATATATAATAAATTAATTGAATTAAATTATATTACTCCCAAATGTTATTTTAATGTAAAAAATGTCTTTAGCATGACTACGAGTATAACTATTAAAAATTATATTTTAGTAATTAGAAAACTGGTTTTCCATTTAGCTTTACCGTTTAATTTGAATTTAGATTATGATGGCTAAAGTGGACAGTTTCCTAGATTTACTCATAAACTATGACAAAGAGAACATTCATCCTGAAGTAACTAAAGCCATTAAACCATACTTAAAAGATCCAGAGTTTGAACCTGAATTCGTTAGATCAAAGTCCGCCGCAGCTGCTGGTGAATTTCAAAATTCGTGCTGTATAAATCAATATTTAATATTGTATTCGATATTTTAATTGTAGGTCTCTGTGCTTGGGTGATAAACATTATAAAATTTTATGAAGTGTACTGTGATGTGGAACCAAAACGATTAGCCTTAGCTCAAGCCAATACGGAACTCGCTCAGGCCCAAGACAAATTGGCCGTTATAAAGAAAAAAGTCGCCGTAAGTATACAATTTTTTTAAGTGATATAAATATTATAAGAGTATTGAATTGAAATGTACATTTTTTTATAAAGTCATTAGAAGAACAGCTTTCCAAATTAACTGCTGACTTTGAGCAGGCCACATCGGAAAAATTACACTGTCAACAAGAAGCAGACGCGACTAATAAGACAATCGAATTAGCAAACAGACTAATTGGTGGCTTGGGGTCAGAAAACGTTCGTTGGGCCGAAGCTGTAGCTTGGTATATTATTGTTGCGTGTTAAACTGTGTTTGTCACGAATTAATGTTTTTTTCGATTTTAAAGTTTTATGCAGCAAAGTACCACTTTGCCAGGAGACGTTCTGCTTATCACAGCGTTCATATCGTATGTTGGATGCTTTACGAAACATTATAGACAAGAGCTGCTACACAAAATATGGACGCCATTCGTAAAAACCTTAGATGTACGTATAATATGCATTTAAATAAATTAAAGGATTTCGTGAAATAATAAAAAAAAAAATACATACGATATAAACTATTGTTTGGACGTATAATTAAATATTACACATTACATTTACAACGCTTCAACACGTGTCACCAATAATAATACAATTATATTGTATATACTTTTTAATATTGGTTGCATAACACGAATCATAATAGTTCGGACTATAAACTTACCTAATAATTTCTGTAATATGTAGGTGTTAGATATTTTAATAAATCAATTAAATTAGTTTGGATTTAATTAGTAAATTCAATTTAATTTATATTGTAGGTACATCGGAGTTTCATGAAAGCTTTATTTATAATTGTAAAAGCTTTTGTTGCTGTAGTAGAACGCTGTATGCTTTTTATAATTATTATAATTTAGCTACATTCTTGTGACTATAAATTACATTTGTCTTTATTTCGAAAAAAGTGAAATATACGTATCCCAAAATCTTTAAATAACTAGTATAACTAGATAAGTTATCATTAAATAATAAATATATTATATATTTGAACATTATAGAAGTAATAAATTAATTTAGTATAATAATTAATACGAATTATACAAATACATTTTACAAGTTTAAGCAATATACCTACTAAATTGTGAATGGTTCATTTTTTAGTATATTTAAAGTTGTTCTATAAAAATGACTTTCTTTCTCGTGAAAATATTAAATAAACAAATTTACTACGCTTTCTCATAGTTAAGCATTTAAATAGGTATTTGTTTTGTTTATTGTTGTATTAAAGTAAAAAATATGTGAACATAATAACTAGTATTTAATTAGAATACATTAAACTTGTAGCCCGCTGTACCAATAACTGAAGGTTTAGATCCGCTAACTTTACTGACTGATGACACTCAAGTGGCGATTTGGAATAATGAAGGGTTACCCAGTGATCGTATGTCAACAGAAAATGCAACTATATTATCAAATTCTGATCGTTGGCCGTTAATGATCGATCCACAAGTAATATTTATTTTTTATTATTTATCCAATCATATAATATTTTTGTTATTTATTTTGTTATTTGTGTGACTTCAATATGCCATTTTAACTGAAGGTATGTAAATTATTTTCATTTTAGAGGTATAATTATCATATACTATTATTTATTAATATATTTATTGATGAATATGCTTTAAATAAATAAACATTCCTTGCATACGATTAGTGTAATAAATGTAATAGTTATATGCAAAATAAATATATTTATACTCACTATTTATTATAGACTACATTAAATATGTTTGATTTTACATACTTGAATGTATGATCAAAACTTGGTGAAGTGAAAACATATAAAAAAATATATGTAAATATTTTTAAAATTCTAATGCTTTTACATTGGTACCAATAAGTACTACTATTAAAATATAACAGATCCTTTCTGTAATCAATCTTGTTTTATTTATTTATTATTTTTTATACATTGTGTATAAGTATGATAATATATTGTATGCAATTTATATTTTAGTTACAAGGTGTTAAATGGATCAAACAGAAGTACGGAGAAAGTTTAGTTGTGTTGCGTTTAGGGCAGAAAGGTTCAATGGAAGAGTTAGAAAAAAGTATAACAACGGGAAAAATTGTTTTGCTAGAAAATATTGAAGAAAATTTAGATCCTGTTTTAGATCCTTTATTAGGGCGTAACCTTATAAAAAAAGGAAAGTAAGTGGGCGCCATTAGTGTGCAATATCATTTATAATTTGTGAAATATGTTATAGATTTTTTTAAATTATTATTTTATTATTTTTAATTTTATCACGAATAGAGCCATTAAAATGGGAGACAAAGAAGTTGAATACAATCAAGAATTTCGGCTTTTACTCCATACCAAACTAGCTAATCCACATTATAAACCTGAAATGCAAGCTCAAACAACTTTGATTAATTTTACTGTGACGAGAGATGGTTTAGAAGACCAGTTACTTGCTGAAGTTGTAAAAGCCGAAAGACCTGACTTAGAACAACTCAAAGTAATTTATATTTTTACTTAAGCTTTATTAGTTGTCGTCATATAATTTAATCTAAATATTAAATTATTGCAAGGCTGAATTAACTAAACAACAAAATGATTTTAAAATCATGTTGAAAAAATTAGAAGACGATCTGCTCTCACGGTTATCTTCAGCAGGAGGTATGCTATGTACAGTAATTTTGTATAAATAGAAGTTCATTAATAATTAATAAATTACAATGTGTCATACTGTCATTAAAGACTTGTACAGTTATACTTATTTAAAACGTTAGGTACTACTTAAATGGATATTAAATATATTTAAATTACATTACAGCTAATATATTTTATTATTTTTTTAAGAGTTACATATTTTTGGTCTGCCCTTTAAACACTAAATATACTAATGCCTAATGGTATTTAAGTATACGTTAATAATTGTTATTTACTAGTTTTATTGTTTCATCAACCGGAATACAGTTAAATAATTGTGTATTATATGGAAACATGTTTTAAGACAACATATTAAGTGACACGGCATTGGTGGAAAATTTGGAAACAACAAAAAGAACTGCCGCAGAGATACAACAGAAAGTCGCTGAGGCGAAAATCACGTCGGAAAAGATTGACGAAGCCAGAGAACATTATAGACCGGCAGCCGCGAGAGCTAGCCTGTTGTATTTCATACTCAATGAACTGAACACGATTAATCTGGTCTATCAATTCTCGTTAAAGGTAAAAATTCTCATCCGCGTGCTATAGTTTACATATATGTATTTAAATAACATGATATATCGTATCAAAAACTGTAGGCTTTCAGCGTAGTGTTTAACAACGCCATTGAAAAATCAGTACCGGCGGAAAGCGTATCGTTGAGAGTGAACAACTTGATTGACTGTATCACCTACTTCGTATTCGTGTATACTTCCAGAGGGCTATTTGAATGCGATAAACTGATATTCGCATCACAGATGACATTCCAAGTAAACAAGATCGCTAAAATTTAATGCATCATAAATAATAATTAATATAGTATGCACACTACTACCAGGTAAACAAAATAGCTTAACATCCTGTTTATAAAAAAAATACATTTTTAATGGTAACATGAATGTATTATATGATAATTGTTATAATTATATATCCTTAAAAATAGTATCTGACACATCGTTTCAGAAGCGTTTTTCGTTTGTAATGATTTATAATTTAATTAAAATTAAAGACATTCATTACCTACGCAATGGACAACTTTATGAAAAGGTATTTTTAAATCTCTGTTATATACCAGAGCAACTTCCTAGGCTATGTATTGTCCTCGATAATTAAATTATTATTTATGAGATATGGTACACTAGGTATATGCTTATTGTTTATATAGAAAAATAGTTTATATATGGCTATAAATAATTATAATATATACCGTGTTTGTATATATAAGTAGTGTACACTACCTGTATACTATATTCCAATTTTTCTTTTTCCTTATTTAATTTTGAATTATTAGGATTGCCATTGGATTTTTATAGTTTCATATTAAGATATTTAATATTTTTCTCTCTATCTCAAAAGTAATTTCCATTTACGTAACTGCCGGTAATAATAAAATTAATAACACTAACTGTTACTAATTTACAATTATTATTGTTAATTCTATTTATTTGTTGTTACCTATATCCATATGCGTTATAACTTAAAACTTATAGGATTAACAAATGTACACAATTAAATTTAAACATACATAATATTATAATATAGTTTAATAAACAGTCGGTCTACCGTTCGTAGGTGTAAATTAAGTGTTTGCAAAAATTGTTTTGGTAATCTGGCGTATTCGTTATAATTATAATAATAATAATTATGCTTTCGCTGATTCGTTCAATCATGTTTTTCAATGGTTCGTTAATGAAAGTTTCGATATAAACATGAAGTAATCAGTTATTATTCTATTAATAAGTTACATATTTTATAGCTGTATATTGCTATATTACAATAATATTAAATATTAATAATGTCACGATGAAAGTTATTTAATAAAAATAAAAACAAAATATTTTACAGATATTATTAATGAGTGAAGAAATAGCTCCGCAAGAGTTAGATTTTTTTTTGAGATTCCCTACAGCTCAACATATTAGCAGTCCAGTAGAATTTTTATCTAATTCTAGTTGGTCAGGTGTCAGAAGTTTGTCAACGAAAGACGAATTTAGGTATTTTAAAAATATTCAATTAGACCAAATAGTAAAATTTTAATAAAGTTATTAAAATTATTAAAATTGGATATATATTTATATACACATATATTATATTATTTTAGAAATTTAGACCGTGATATCGAGACATCATCAAAAAGGTGGAAAAAATTTGTTGAGTCGGATTGTCCAGAACGTGAAAAGTTCCCCCAAGAGTGGAAAAATAAAGTATCGTTACAAAGATTAATGATGATGAGGGCATTACGACCCGACCGAATGACTTATGCTATGTCGTTAGTATTTCGGTTTTTTTAAAATAGTTTTATACAATATTACTATATGTTTGATTATCAAATTCAAATCTATTAATTTATTTAATCTGATTTTAATTAATTACTAATATTATATTTTTTAAGGGTATTTATTGAAGAAAAACTCGGCACAAAGTACGTAGAAGGTAGAAGTGTGGAATTTGCAAAATCATTTGAAGAAACTAGTCCAACAACACCTATTTTCTTTATACTTTCCCCAGGAGTGAATCCATTAAAAGTAATATAAATAATCCAAATATCACTGATAAAAGTACCTACTATCCAGTATTTAATTATTAGTTTTTTGATTTGGTAAATGTTCACCCAATTAAAAACTCAGAACTTGAATTAAGACATGGTCTTTTTAATGATTATTTGTACATAAACAATATTTAATTTTGACAGTGAATATGTAAAATAGGAATTAATGGTTTTTTAAATAATGTTTTGTTTTTTAAATTATAGTTAAAAGCCAAAATTTGTTAAAACTATTTTTAACAAACCTATTTCGTAAATTTGATTTTGACTACGTATTTAAAAATAAAATTAATCTATAATTTATGTGTCTAAATTTAAAAACTAGTTTTTGTATATATTTTATAAACACTGTTGTCTTCTTGCAATAGAAAAATTCCTAAAAATGATCGCATGTCATTTAATTACATTTAAAATTTTTATCTGATACAGTGTAATAATTAATAAAGTACTGGTAGTATATACGTGTAGTACGAAAATACTATATAATTATATTATACTAATACTTATAATATATTAGTACTATAAGTAGAATTATAGTCTACATTATAAAACAATTTAAAAAATATATATGTTTTACAATATTTTTGGAAAAAATTTAAATTTCTGATAAGTATTGGTGGTATTAATTATATTTATATTTAGATATATTTTGAATAAATTTAAATTCATACTGTTTGTTTTGAAGACCTGAAATCGTTAATATGTAAATAATTATAAATATTACAACCAAGTTTTTAAAAATATTAAATATGGTTATTTAAAACTGAGAATTAAGAACTTAAATAAACCTAAACAATAAATTTTCTCACAAAATTATTTGTTGAAATCAAGTATACAATAAAACGTAATTTATTAAAGTATCATTTATGTATCAAAATATATTGTTTAATATACAAGTATACATTTTTACTATTAAAATGTATCATGTTTCATTATTATATATTATTACATTTATTATAATAAACCATTAGAATAAATTACTTGTTTAGGATGTCGAAGATTTGGGACATAAACTAGGAATTTCAACTGGATTAAACAATTTTCATAATGTATCATTAGGTCAAGGCCAAGAAGTCGTTGCCGAAAATGCAATGGAGATTTCGGCAAAAAATGGTCATTGGGTCGTTCTTCAGGTATATATTATTGAAAACTATTACGATATTATGTTAATAAGTTAAAAAATATTATATTGTTTAAATAATTGTTAAAAAAAAATATAAAAATTCATAAGTTATAGCATATTTTTAATACTAAAATATTACTACTATATAAACTTCCCAGTTTATCACGTCTATAGATTTTATTTTATAAATTTTAAATAATACATTTATACATATATACAATAAATTATAAAAACAATTGTTTTATTAAAATACATTATATTTTGACTTTTCCCATTTAAAAAATAATTTACTATGAGTTTGATTACAATAAATATGTAATACGGCGTTTTGGATAGGCAATTTAGGTACATCATTATAGTGTATTTTTTTTTTTTGATATCCCTCAGGTTGTTTACTCAGATCTACTAAAAAGGATAGAGTGATACTGTATCAAAGTCAACACGTCTTTTACTAATAATAAATAATTTTTAAATTGAATATAGTAAAAAAAAGTGTTCATCGACATGTTACTGTTTTTTTTTCGTTTTTCCCACCAGTATTCATCAATTCAAATTAACCATTAAGCACCATGTTATTTAAATTGTCTGGGTAAGACGAATATTCTATCCAAATATTATGTTATAATATAATATTAAAAATAATTGTATATTATGTAGCTATGTTCAAACTATAGTTATAAATAAAATTGCATATTATGCATACATAATATTTTGATTATTAAATGTATTATATAAAAGACTACAGCTTCAATTCATCTGTAGAACAACAATAAATATATGTTTACTGAATGAAAGTTAGTAATATATTATTAATTCATTGACCATTTTTTTTTTAATTTTAGAATATACATTTAGTAAAGAAATGGCTACCAACGCTCGAAAAAAAAATGGAACTACTCGGAGATACAGCACATCCGAACTATAGACTTTTTTTAAGCGCTGAACCAGCAGCTACGGCATCGGCACACATTATTCCACAAGTATTTAACTTTTATTTTTACCTATTTATAATGCATTTATGTATTGACTTAAATGCACAATATATATTAGTATATTACACATATTTAAACTCAGTAAATTGTTTACACTATTATTATGATATATAATAAAACAAGGATGACCACAACGATGCTCACGAGCCATAAGTGACTCATAAATTAGTCTCATGTGGCTCTTAACATCAATCTTTGAGTAAAATTATCAACTATTTTAATTATTTTATAAACATCACTTAACAATGAGGCTCACTTAGAATTAGCTTTATAAATTTGCGATTCCTAAATATTAAGGTCAGTGGCCACTCTTGCAATAAAATATTATGCTTCATAAAAAATGTTAACTTACCTATAATGACTTTAAATTTAATGAATTCCAAAATCATAAAAAACAATTATTACTAAAAACATACATGGTTTATTGTTAAACATACACAACGGCTTTATTTCGATTTAATGTATACAAAAAATAAATTGTATTAACCTAGATTGTAATAAACGACTAAAATATATTCATGTTTATAAAAAATACATTGTTATAGTTTTGATTATTTTTATTACATATTTTGTATCACAAAATTAGGGAATTTTGGAATCGTGTATTAAAATCACGAACGAACCACCGACAGGTATGCAAGCGAATTTGCACAAAGCGTTGGAGAATTTCAATCAAGAAACATTAGAGATGTCGTCTAAAGAAGCCGAGTTCAAAGCGATTCTGTTTTCACTTTGTTACTTCCATGCTGTAGTCGCTGAACGCAGGAAATTCGGTGCGCAGGGATGGAATAAGATTTATCCGTTTAATGTCGGTACGTATACTTGTACACAAGAAAAAAAATGTAAATATAGTATTAAAGTGGTGATCAGTTGAGGACGATGTCTTTAATGTATGCACAATCATTATCACATCAAATCGTTTCCCGTTTAGGTGATTTAAATATCAGTGTCAGCGTGCTGTTCAACTATTTGGAAGCCAATAATAAAGTTCCGTGGGAAGACTTGCGGTATTTATTTGGCGAAATTATGTACGGTGGCCACATTACGGACGATTGGGATAGAAAATTGTGTATATCATATTTGGAGGAACTGATGCAGTCTGACCTGGTAGATAAGTCATGATATTATGTTATGAACTTAGATGATACAATATGTACATAATACGAGTATTATGTTAATTTAAGAGGAGTGGGTAAAGCATTTTAATTTCATAATATGTGATTATATAATAGTATATTTATTCTATATTTCTTAAAAAAAAAAATAAAAAAAAATAAAAGTGTGTATTGAAGAAGCTGATCATTTTTTTTAAAAATTTTAAGCATTTTGAATGTTTTAAAAAAAGTTACTTCAGAAAAATTTAAACCATATTATATATTATTTTAATTATGTTCTACAATGATCAAGGAAAAGACACTTTCTAATAAAATTAATATGAATTTATTTTGATTTTTAATTGACTGTGTTGTATCTAAAAAAATAAAATAGAATTTTTTTAATTTGAATTTGGTAACCCCTTGAATGGAATACTAATGATTAAGAAAAGTTGTCTATATTCTTCACACAAACGTAAATCTTTGTTTTCAACCACTTCTCTTGTATACACAATTTTTATTTTTTGTACAAGATCTAAAAAAATTGCTGGTATTTATTGTTTATGACCGCCAACGAATCAAATTATCTTATGTGAATACCTTGTACAGGTCGATGGAGATCTTCACCTAGCTCCTGGTTTCCCTGCACCACCAAACACAGACTATCAAGGTTACCACAATTACATTGACGAAGTGTTACCTGCCGAGAACCCAGTGCTTTATGGTTTGCACCCCAACGCTGAAATAGGATTTATGAGCACAACGTCCGAGAATTTATTTCGCACAGTATTCGAAATGCAGCCACGAGAAGCTGGTGCCATAGGGGGTACAAATGTCACAAGAGAAGATAAGGTAAACGGAGGGGGACTTCATGTATACTTTTTGTTTAACATTTCTGAATTAATTGAACATTAATTTATTAACTCACACAAGTCACTAAAAAAGTGTTAATATTTCATTTGATTTTACATTATATTTTAGGTGAAACAAATTGTCGATGAAACGTTAGAAAAATTACCTGAAGAATTTAACATAACTGAGATGATGGGTAAAGTCGAAGAAAGGACACCTTACGTGATTGTAGCTTTTCAAGAGTGCCAACGGATGAATTTTCTAACAAGCGAAATGAAACGGTCTCTTAAAGAACTAGAACTCGGACTTAAGGTATATGAATTACAGCATGTGTATGTTACCGGAAAAGTGTTGAATATAGGTATTATATAATTATTCTAGACATTCTATAGAATCCCTTAAGCTATTTATCAATGTATTACATTTAAATGTTAATCTATATTATGCCTGGATTATTATTAACCTGGAAAATGTGTACAATTCTTTATTCCTAGATTTTTTATGAAACGCAAATACTATGTTAGGTAAAGTGTTAAATAAAAATATGTGTATTATTATTTATTTATTGCACTATATAGTTAATATATAATATTTTGAAGCGCATAAAATATTATTTTTACACACAAACATTTTTTTTTGATTGACATTTTGTCTTGCGTGTGCATTTTATCAAACCTTGTCCAGATTATTCAGTTGCTATTGTGCGTAAAGTAAATGTATTTTCTTGGAGCTTGGTTATTCATTATTAATTTTTTTTGGCATATTGAGAATTGAGACCTTGAATATAAAGATTTTGAAAGATTTTCCTTAGTCCCTAATCGATAATACTTATAATTCATCAACTGTTGTCTGCAAAAATATTTTAATGATTATAAAATAATAAAATATGATTGAATTACTATTAAACTATATCTTTAAAGTTATAAACAATGTTATTTGATAATTTACATCTGTTATTAGACTATAGGATTGATGGAGCTTCTATTAGTGTAGACATATATATATATATATATATATACGGTAGGATGTTACTTCCTCGAATTGTTTATATTAGGGGTCACCAATTAATATTTTTGAAGGGCCACATAAGGAATCTAAAATTTTTTACGGCCCATAAAAATCCTAAGTACATATTTATATTATTTAAAACCAATAATATTTAACAAAAATAATAATTTACAATTATAACACATATAATTTTGTCGTAAAATGTATTATTTATTCTTTGTCTGCGAGCTGGACAAAATAAAATGTTGGCCAGCCGTATGCGGTTTTTGGTGACCCATGGTTTATATTCAAGTGACTTAAGAATTATAAATTTGGTAAGAAGATCTCGGTATACTAATATAAATTTATATTGATCATTGATTTCAAAGGTACACTAAGCTACCTACTATTGTATAGTTGTTTATTAATTATATATTTTCCCTGCTCGAGGTTAGGTAAATCTATCACGTATTTAGTCGTTATATACATTTAATAATTTTTTGTTTATTTTTAGTATTCTATAGAATATCTAGGATTTTTATATAACTACGGATTCAATACATTGCCAGTAACATATATATTGTATACACTGATTAATCGTCAAAATCAATTATATTTTTAGGGTGAATTAACTATTACTTCGGATATGGAAGACTTGGAAAACGCCTTGTTCCTGGATCAGATTCCTTTGGTGTGGACAAATCGGGCTTATCCATCTCTGCTTGGTCTCGGTGCATGGTTTTCCGATCTTTTGCTACGTATTAGAGAGTTAGAAACGTGGACCACTGATTTTGTCGTGAGTATGCTAAAAATTTATATCATATAAATTGTTCGCACAACAATTAAAAAATTCTTATTAGCTTATTGTAATTAAAAAAATAAAATAAAAACGAATAGAAACTTTTTATGTCATATTGAATCTTATGCTTGTAAGATATAAATTACAATGTATATGGTGAGGTGTACTCTGTACAGTATGAAGTGTACCATTTAAAAATACAGAAGTCATTATAATTATTCACGATAAGAAGTGATAAAAGCAAGGGCCGCACAATTATATCTTTTAGAATTGAATATTATGTATTTTATATTTTTCTAAAAAAAAGTTAATTAAGTGTACTTTTCAATATGATTAACGTTGACCAATAAAAATTTCATCATACGTGTTGCTGTACAATTTATTGTATGGCTGATATATACCTTGACTCTATGCTATGTTCCTATAATCTAGTAATTACTATATAGTACAAAGACAAAATAACACATATGTATTGTTCAAGGTCCCTACGTCAGTTTGGCTTTCTGGATTTTTCAATCCACAATCGTTTTTGACGGCGATTATGCAGAGCACAGCGAGGAAACATGAATTACCTCTTGACAAAATGTGTCTCCAGTGTGATGTGACAAAAAAACACAAAGAAGAATTTAGGTAAATGACCCAGGTCAATGGTTATAGTAATAGTTATAAACGACAGATACGCGTATCATTAGTTCAACTTGTATGCTTACCGATAACGATTTTTCAGTGGAGCCGCCAGAGACGGGGCTTACATTCACGGGCTTTTCATGGAAGGCGCCAGATGGGATATAATGCAAGGGGTTATAATGGAATCCAAACTAAAAGAGTTATTCCCTCAAATGCCAGTGATTAATGTCCGAGTAAGTATAAATAAGTTTTAAAATACATTTTTTCGACAATAATTCATAGGCTACTATTCGTTTTTGTGTATGTATATATATTACTAGGTATAGTATTTCTTGATAACGTTCAATAGTATACTATATAATGTATATATATATATATTATATATGTTTTAATTAAACATATTTTTCTTACGTGATTTATTGTACATTTTTATGACTTAAGTTCTACTTGCAGGCGATTACACAGGATAAACAAGATTCACGGAATGTTTATGAGTGTCCAGTGTATAAAACTAGAACGAGGGGGCCGACGTATGTGTGGACATTTAGTCTTAAAAGCAAAGATAAATCATCCAAATGGACATTAGCTGGTGTTGCACTTTTGTTACAGTTATAAGCTATAACAATATCTTTATATATAAATTATAGCCATAGATGTATTTGACATCAAATTTCACAAACATCATAACTACACTTAAATATCATTTTTATTATCAGGATTGGTTAACACCTAATTCTAGTTTATACAAATAAAATTATTTCATGTTTGATTATTTATTTAGGAGTAAATACATAATAAATAGTTAAAAAAAATTCATACTTTACTTATGGTACTAACAAACAACTCAGCCATGTCGAACTGAAGGATTATTTGTTACATCAAACGAATAATGTTAAACTTATAAATCGATAAAATATGTGAATTTAAATCTAAAAAAAGTAGGGATTGAAATTATTATATGCTCTAAAAACTTTTAAAATATAGATTCATTAAAAAAAAAATAGTAATGACTTTATTTTCATATAATATTTTACCTAAATGTATTGATATTTATTTAGTTTTGTTAAAAACGATTCATAATATAAAATAATAAAATGTTACTTAAGAGGACGATATACCCCCATGTGTTGTCTCTGTCTTACTAACATATATCATAGCAAATTTGCATTCAGCAGAACAAATTTTGTGATGTTAGCTTTAATATTAGAGTAAATTTACTTATTATCAAATTTAAAGGTAAAAATATTATCTAGACAACGTTATTGTTTTTATTGATATTATCGTTTTAAAGTGAGTTATGAACATTTTAAAATTTTAATATTTTACATAGCTATAACTTATTTTGAAACGATAATATCAATAAAAGCATAATATGAGTATATGAAATTGTCTGGATAATATTCTTACCTTTAAATTTGATGATTTAATGAAATATCGTATGGAATTTTATAAGTTATAATTAATTTTCATATCTTAGGTATGAATATTAAATATTGTATGTATTTTCAACTTTTTGTGAAAAATTTTGTTAAAATTATATCTTCAATAAATAATTTTTTTTTTTTTAAATTCAATATTAATAAATTTTGAGGACCGTGTACTAAATGTTTAAGCTTATATTTCAGTATACAGATTTTATTAGAATTTAAAAAAAAAACAAAAAATTTCAAATGTGTATAAGTATATTAAAAAGTCAAAAATATGTAAAAAGAATTCATGTTTGTAAAATTCTATTACATAAAAAACTTATTTTGACCAAAGTTAATTTTTCGTAAAAATTCACATTTTTTAGATTTTTTACGTATTTAACTCTTATATCTAATACTACTAATACTTACTCTCTAATCAGGGATTTGTAATTTTTACATTTTATCCCTAACATAGTATTAATTATATTCACTTTGATACCAGAAAATATATTTAAATTGAATTCAGAGTATTTTTTACTGATCCTAAAGTTAGAATCAGATAAGAAAATAAAAAAAGTAGTTCAAATTGAATAAAAAAATATGTTTTCAGAATACTGAATTTTTCTTTGTTGAAAGAATCATGCAGTATATATTGTAATATAATATTTATTATTTATTATTATTATAAATTGTTTTGATTAAAAAATCACTTAAAAATTAATGTAGGAACTGATACAACTTAAATAGTAAAATATGAAACTGTATTTATGTAATAACTTTAATAGATAATATAAGAGCTGACACAAAAAACAATTGGGAAGAATATCAGTGAAGGTATATGTTTTAAAATAAATTATATTCCAGTTTCTAAATCACTATAATGTTGTTTTCTTTACCAAAAGACAATCGTTATACTTTTACAGTTTTACCTTAAGTTACAGAAAATAAAATATGCATACACATATTTATGTTTCATAAAGTTGCTTCATAAATTGCGCAATTCTTGATATGCGTGGGATTTGTTTGTTTGAAAGTTGTCAACACTATGTTTTTTTAACACATATAAGACTAATTATTTTTGTCATCATTTATCACTCCGATTAGAAGGTAATTCGTTTTTATTGAACTTAATTATCATGGAACGATTCAGTAACCATCAGTGTATTTATTGCATTTTCAAAAATTGCGCACTTTATGAAACACCCTATACATATTTAAACATTGAAGAAAAACAATCTAAAATGCCGTTATGAATTTTAAATTAAAATCTTTATATAATAGTATAATAACCCAATTATTTGTTTTTATTAAAAAAAAATTGTTTTTTATATTATTAAGCGTACTGCTAAGTAATTTTATTGATTAAGCAAACAAAACATATTGTAATAGTTGTTGATTACTTATTACATTTTATATAATTTTTATTTATTTTAAAATAGATTATTAATAACTCTACATGTATTTTTAGAATAATTATGTTTATAAGGATACAAATTTCTCTACCAAATGTAGGTACTTGTATTCTAATATATTTTAACAATTTTATAAAATTCGAAAATATTTGAGAATATACATAAAAAAATAACTACCAGTTTTTTTTTAAACTTAGATATTTATTATAATAATAATTACTATTGATATTTAAAAACAATTAATAACTTTTCATTAGGTTGAAAAATTTTGTTTAGAATATTTAAAACAATATCTAGCAAAGAGCTTTCATTCAACGTTTAGAATGAACGATGTTATTAACTTTAATAATTGAATACTTCAGTAATCAGTAGCTACTATACTACCAAGCCAATGACAATTTGCAAGTAAGTAGCTTTAACTAACAAATTCAATAAATTAATCTGTAACTAAAATGTATATACTACACAATTTTTCAGACGTAAACGATTTAAAACTGATGTCTTGAAACTTATAGGCTGGTTACACCGTTTTATCGTGATCGTTATGTTTACATAAGAATATAAACTATAACGTTTCTCATTGTAAGTAATTATTATGTTACATAATTTATAGCTTTAATTACTTATAAATAAATGTAGATATACCCGATCGTTGAAACTTAACATTTTTGGTAAAGTAGGATTAGGTATAAAATTGACCATTTCACAAATTATTAAGAGTTTATAAAACACCAATTGTTTTAATTATAAATCTGTATTTATTTGATTCATTATGATAAAATTAAAAAAAAATAAATTTAAAGAATATATTGAATATGTGGTGATATAAATAATTAATGATGATACGTATATTTAAAAGGTTTAATATTTTGATAATTATGACGGGAATTTTTTTTATCATAAAAAAAACATATGGTATAAATATAAATAAACATTTAAGAAAAACAATCTGCATAAACGTAATAACTAATAAATAAACACTGTAACGTCACCAATATGGGCTTCATCAACGCTTAGTACTGTATAACGAAGCGCTCACATGTATTGGCCTTTAAATAATTTATTTTCGCGCAATGAAGGATAACAATAATAAGAAAATAATTTGAGACAGACAAGTAAAATGTCGTGTATTTATGCTAAATGAATTACTATGTTTAAGTCTAAGTATAATTGTATATTATAATTGTATGTTAAATATGTTGTTTGTTTAAAAAGGCCCACTATATAATTACATCGGTAAAATTTAAAGTTTCATGATAATTATTATCACTGCGAGGGACAACAGATCGTTGCCGGAACTTTAGTTTATTTACCATATCTAATCTATGGATAAAATAATAAGGCCGTGATACATTGAATTCGACGAGATTTCTCGTGTCAGTGACGTGTGCGCAATGAGAACGATGATGTGTGTGCAGTATTTCTGCATCAATAAAAAAAAAATATTGATCCACCGACATGGTTTTTTTTAGAGAGTCCGTTAATCGCCGTGTAAAATGGTTAAATTATTCGGTTCGTCTTTATTTGCGGTCCGTTCGTGTCGCGATACGCAACCATAATAACGGCAGCTGCCGGTCGGTCAGTAAGGTGTTGACATATAGATACACGATTGGAAACCTTTAAGGCGACGTTACGCATAATAATATAGGATATTATATAATATAATAATCATAATAATTGTAATAATAATAATAATAATAATAATAATAATAATAAAAAATAGAGAAAAAACTTCAGTGACTACTTTTACACAAAATAACAATGTTACTGGTGCGAGTACTACTAGTTGTGTTTGGCTTCCGCAAGTCGATTATTCGGAAGACGATATATGTAAAGTGTACCATTTCGTGAGGACGATTGGTCATTGGAGATACGGTTATCGAGTTCGCCATTCCCGTTGCTGTTTTGCGAAGGATCGACGAATGGTACCAAGCTGTCGTCGGTTACCTTGGGACAGCAATTTACGTTGTAACTCCCACATGGTCTCGGGTGGGCGGTGGCCTTGTCATTAACGATCTTGCATATTTGATGGAAGGTGCAAATACCCGTCGAACCGTTGCTCATGAGACACGATTCACCTGTGTATAAAAAAAAATCAAATTCCATACAGCATCAATATTGTTTGTGTATAATATTTTGTAGATCATTTCTGTAGATCCGTGGTTAGGTGTTTAAAGAGTAATTGCAATACAGCAATACTTGCGCACTCGTGTATATAGGGTCTCGCCCTGACATTTTTTAAATTAAAATATATACCCCCGCGACAGTTCATTATGGTTCTCACGAAAGGAAACTTCTGAATAGGTTATTATGTTTTTTTAATCTTGGATAATATACAGTATATCTGTAAAGGAATCAAATAGTACCAATATTATATATAACCATACCATGAATAGATTTTTTTTTTCTTATTAAAATCATCATAACTTACAATAATGGAATTTTTAAAAAAAAATTTTTATATGATTATCTATCTCTTTAAAGCTAAAAGCTTGTGTTAGAGATAGAAAGTAACAGAACTTAACTAAAACTTATGTACATATATATAAAATTAACAACAAAAAATGAGAAACAAGAATATACAAATAACAAACAAATAAAACACAGCAATAGACACTAAAATTAAAATATTTTTAACTTTTTAGATTTTATCTTATAGATCTAACTTATCAGATACTTCACTACAATCGTTTTTTTTTTATCTTATTAATTTTTATTAATTTAACTGAAACCTAATTAGTAGTGGGGGTTGATCGACATATTAGTGAACTAATTCCATTGTGTATTTCTACGCCTAGTTTCTCGTATGTAGTATTTAAACATTATTGGCCTTGTATTTAGTTATTTATTTTACTCTTATTATCTAACTTTTCTACAAAAATAAACTCTTTGAACAGATTTTATCATTTTTTATAGTATCAACAGGAAACTTTCCGAGGACATCTCTTAATGCTCGAATTGTCAATGATGGCCACATACACCAAAAACTTTGCCATTTATCATCTAACTGTCTCAATTATGTAAGTGACCATCATTATAGTCACTGTCAAAAAATAAATGTAACTCTGCCAGAAAAATCAAAGTTTATATATTTTAGAAAGAAATAATAAGAATAACAGTACTCGAATCTCAACACTAGTTATATACTATTATAATGGGCATTTGTCGAGAAACTAATGAGTGTTTTATTGTGTATATGCCTGATTGGTCCAAAAATCATTAACACCATCGATTAAAAAGATGTATGTGTCGGAGTCAATTATATATTTCGTTTGCTGAACATTGTATTACAATATCCAAAACAAGCAAAACGATTCAACAGATAGGTATCATGGTCGAGTTAACTTTTTTTTATTAGTACAACTGTGTGGTGAACCCCATCTTCTGAGCTCATACCTATAACGTATTTTTAAAAATGGGAAACAAACACGGTACCTCTCGAAATTGTCTTGAGCTTATGTGGCAGTCAAAGTTTACGAAAATAATCCTTTGAAACACATTTTATCGAATATTTCGCAATTTTGACCTCTATTGTGATTTCATATTAATATATTTACGTAATTCTAAATTAAACAATATATTTATTTTTATATTTGTTAAGAGGACGTAGTACCCGCATGTGTTGTTTTCGTTTTATACATGTGGGACAAAGCAAATTTACGTTCATCGTTTTAAATATTGTATTGTTAGTTTTGATATTAGAATAAACTGACCTATCATAAAATTTAAAGGTAAGATAATTATCCAGGGCCACACGTAGCCTTTTATTAATATTATTATTTTTAAGTAAGTTATGATCTTTTTAAAACTGTACATTTTAAAATGATCATCACTTACTTAAAAATAATAATATCAATAAAAGGCTACGTGGAGCCCTGGATAATTATCTTAACTTTAAACTTTATAATAGGTTAGTTCACTCTAATATAAAAACTTAACAGCACAATATTGAAAATGGTGAACGAAAATTTGGTATGTCGGCATGTCGCACGTGTGTAAAACTACGGAGACAACACATACGGATTCTACGTCCACTTAACTATCATTTATAATAGTTAAATTAAATTAACGGTATACCGTTTACCAAAGCAGAGTGATAGTAGAGATATACACATACATACACACGCGTGCTCACAATCTTACAATACATCGTCTATATGTGTATAACTTACCGCATAAGTCTTCGCATATTTCTCTGGTCTTTGGCAGATCTTGATTTTCAGTGCAAATGTGTACGCCCTTTGGTGAGTACATTGGTCGGCAAGATTTGAACATTGCGTGGTAGAACCACCCAGATAATTCCCAGTCCAAAATTGGGTACACTGATGTATCGCAATTGTTTATCAATGGGTGGTGGCATCTGGGTCCTTTGAAAAAAAAATACGGAAAAATCGAAATTAGATAATTACGTAATTGTATTTATTATCTGCAACTCCTATTAGGAAGTTAGGTTTGAATTATTGAACCTCGTTTACTGAATGTCGTGATCACTAAAAATCTACTCGTCTTAGGTATATACCTTATACTAGGGGGAGGGGGTCATAAAAATGTACAATACTTTTCTTAATCATTGGAAGAAACAATAAAATTGATTTTCTTATTATTTTTAATTTAAAGACGAATAAAAATCACACAAATTTGAATTTTTCAATAAGTACCTTAATATAGTATTTTAAAATATTATATATCTTTATGTGCCTTTTATAATAGACATTTGAAATGTTCCATTTTTTTTCAACACGGTGCTAAAATATCTAAGTTATTTAAAAATCTAAAATTATTGAATTTTTTCTCTTTGGTTGTTAATACTAGAATTCAAATTAAAAAAATTGGTTATAAGTAAGACGCCGGTTTTTACGCAATAAAAAAGTCAAAATATGTAAATATTTATGTTCTTATTTTTGGCAAAATATGTATTAAAAAACATGAAATATTAGAGAAAAAAAATCACAAATTTACAAAAAAATCGATATTTTGCATTAATTTAATTTAATTTAATCATCTTCGTTGTTGTCTTCTTCGAACCAATTAGATACAACGTAAATTTGAATGTACGGTGGTTAGATCTTAAAATCGATTTGAAGCTACTGAAAAAGTGTTCAACGTAGACCAAGGTTAAATGGGGCATATTTCATACTACATAATATTATGTCAGATGGTGTTGTTTCAATATCATTTGACGTATTTTCGTTTGTATTTTGAAGAATATCTTAAATAATTTAAATTTTTTGTAAATTAACGTTTTTACCAATTACGTAGTTTAATTTATTTTTTATTATAACTCCGGATTCTCCTTGAACTTCATTTAATTTGTTTTCTGCATTTTTCAATATCGTAATAGGCTTTCAAATCAAATGATTTGATGTTTCTATTTTTATAATTACTTTAACCAAGAAACCAACATTTGTGGAAATATATGTTAATGCTAAATGATTTTTTAGGTCGTTATTTTACATAATTTTAGTAGCTTGTGTAATAGCGATTGCAGTATCTGAATCAAGATTTGAAATAACTTCTTTAATATTTTTAAAATGTTTAGAATAGTATTCGACTGCTGCTAACCAGATACCCACCAAGTAATGATTGGCTCAGATGGAAGGCTCAAATTAGGTTATAATTCCTTAAATGTTAATACTCTGCTGAAGGCTTTCACAGTCGTGATTAATGAATTATCTAAGGAAAACTGTAATCTAACTGTTAGATTACAACTGTTTGAAATACATTATTAATAATTAATAATTAAATACTTGAGTATTTAAAATTTATTATTTTAATAATAATTATTATAAAAATTATTTAATTTTCATAAAATCATGAAATTTGTAAATTATTTTGTAGTCAAAAATTTATATTATTTTTAATATTAAAATTTAAGGTTTAAATACTTAATATGTATGTGGTACCATATACGTTTTGTTACAAAAATACTAAAAAAAAGTTGAATTAATTAGATAAATATTTTTTATAAGCGTCTAAAATTTAAATTTTGATGAAATAGGATATTGGGTATTTATGCATATTATAATGATTTCTCATTAAACGATTTTAATTTTTTTATTTTATAATTAAAATGTATCAATTGTTGAAATTTGAAAGATTTTTCAGTAAATTAAATTATCATTTCCTATCTTAATGATATTTTAAAAATATTTGGATTACATTTAAGCTATTTATACCTCTTAGATTGTTTAATTTTTTTTTAACTAGGTATATATAAAAATGTTAAAGTTTGGTAAAAAATCTTGGAAATATAATATAAGCTTGAAAATAATTATAAATTATTGTACACAACAGAAAACAGATTAAATAAAAATCGAAACATTTTATTATAGTGCGACAACAACATAACACGTGTTCAAATGACCTTAAAGTATATCTTTTGTTATACTGAATATGTTTCCATATGTACATATTATACCTACTGATTAAACACTTGGGAATTTAACCATTATACTTTCAACGATTCCAGATATAATATCAAAGCATTAAAATTTATAATACATCCAAGATAAATATTCAATAACATTAATACGATGAAGGTATTTTTTCTGCTGTATTTATAAATATTAAAACATATATAATTAGAATAAAAGCAAATCGAATTATCATAGCTAATACATAGTAATTAATAATTACATGTAAAACAAATTTTAATACTATTAAGTACAGCCATAATTGTTTATAATAATAACATATTATTATAATACAATAATATGAAAGTATCAAAAAAATATATTTATATAAGGAAGAAAATTGAATAATTAAAAAAAATCTGTATTAACTAGTTAACGTATTTTACGATTTAAAAATTGTCATTAGGTATGCTTTACAGACAAGTTTGATTTTAATATACAGTTGCAATTTACAATACAGCACTTGAAAATGACAATCAATTCGAATAACAATCATGTTTTTGAACAAATAGTAACAAATTAGCAACATAGTAGCACGTGATATAAAATAGATAAAAATTAATTTCTAATGTAAATAATGTAATATTAAGTATTAAGTAAATAACCGAGTTTGCATGCTTAAAAATAAAATAAAAATCGTTTAATTTCTTATATCTTATTACTACCGTAAACATGATTACATGAAGACTATGATGGACACACACCTTAGCGGTCATATAAGATAATATTCAATAACATATTATATTAACAGCTTAATGTAGAATATATCAGATTTAAGACAATGATAGGCAATTTTAATAATAATCTTCGAATTTTGTAGAGTATTTAATTTTCACTTCTTACGTATAAAAAATGGTAATTTTTAAAGCATAACGAAAAATTTGAAGGAAACAATTTATTTAAAATATAATTTACTATATGATACATACAAATACAAATTATTATATTCAAAGCGAGACGAGGTTTAATTAAACGTTTACAAGCATGAAGCATAGCTCGTAGTTTTGGTCTGAATTTTTAGGTAAATATGCCTATAAATTATTTTCGATGGATACAAATATTTACAGTAAATAGTAATACACACAAAATAATAATAATAATAATAATATAATGTTTTTTAGATCGATTATTATAAAGACACTGTCACTTAGTCAAACACTCAAGGTGCCTTATAATGTACCTAATACAAATCGGTTTATAAGATACATGGAAAAATAGTGAAACGCATGCAGGCTTCTGACGTTTGTATAAAATTATATAATAAAGGTACAAGGTGATTTAATAAGCATGCTCAGTGCTCACCCTCCTTTTTTCTTTAATAATTATAGGTAATCAAAATCTGATTTTTGTAGTTTTTAAATATATTTCACCACGTTTTCAAAACCTTGAGAATATTTGTACCACTTAAAGGATGTTCTGTGGTGATACAAATTTATATTTTTCAAATAAGAATTAAAACCATTTAATAGATAATTTTTTTGAGCATTTTCTATATCAAATATTGAACGATTTGTTTCCGAGGCATTAAACGTTGTGTATTAATGAATAATGATAATAGTCCATAAAAGGAATAATATTATGGTCATAAACATAACATAAAATATATTACGAAATAATTATTTAGTCAAGCACTTATTACTGGTACAATTTATATTAAATGCTTATATAATTAATATTGTATAAAAAACATTTTAAATCGATTAAAAATCAAATAATATCCTTTTTGACTTATTAAGTTATCTATCTTGTATTGCTAAAACCATTTATTAAAATAAATAACGAACAGTAGTTTTATAAAAAACATATTATTATAACATATTAACATCGTAGGTAATTAATTTTATCATAGACTAGTACTACTTACTATAGTACCTAAATACGACTTCTTAGTTTCATTTTAGTCAATGCAATGACTAAGCTTAGGGACAACTTCACATCTCTATGGTTATAAATTATTTTCGTTAACGAAGTCTCAAAAAATTAATTTATATTACAATATAGTCATTATATTATCGATCAGATAAAAGCTTTACACTCTCTACAGTATTGTGTCTAAATTCAAAATCTTTTACGTGTTATAAGTTTATAACAGAAGTAAATTCTGTATAGGAAACAGGGCAGGTAGTAACTTTGTATTACACAATACTCAGTATTACAGCCATACAAGTGTATAATGTATTGCTTATTAGTTATTATTAATACCTAACAATGTTCTAGAAATCACTGATATCAATAAAAAGAAGGTGATGATAATATAAATTATGCAGTCTTATTAGTTATCGGATACTATACAAAGACTGGGAATTAATAAACTAAACAGTTAAAATTATGTTACACAATAAGTTTTTTTTTTTTAAAGCAACTTTTAATTTCACAAGTTAAAATATGTTTCATATAATATACAGTTAGTAATCACTAATTAATTACTACCTTCATCACACCTATATTCAGTAATTAAGTAGTTAAATATTTTTATTTATACGTTTTTTTGTAAGATTATAATTTAATTTATAAAAAAATATTGAATTTTAAACATTTTATCAAATGTTATGTGGTAATTTTATAAAATGCAAATTAAAGTATCAAATAGAACCATCAATCATAATCATTAATATTTATTACCAAAATATCAAGTATTACCAAGTCAACATTTTGTCATACTTTATATAATCGTAAATATCCTTATAATTTTAAGCAAGCATTAGAGGTAAAATACAATAAATATTATAAATACATAGAATGTATAATAATAATATTATAATTACTATAATAATTGAGTGTGGTCTAATTATGTAATTGTGCTAAATATTTTATATTACTTACTATAAATCTATAATGTTTTCCACCTGTTTATGTGACACCATTAACTTAAAGACTGAACAATTATAACGAAAGTCACCTCACTAGTAATTTATGTAGATTAATTTATTATTTATTAAAGAATAATAAATGGCTTTATTTTAGGTCATATTATTGTTACAGTTGGTTATTTTTGTTTATTTATTTTAAACATATTTAAATTTATTTAGTTAATTAATGACGATTTTAAGACTCTCTAAAAATTAAATATTGAAGAATACTAGTATTTCACAATTTTTAATTCTCTTGTAGTTTTATTATATATTTAATTAATAACATCAATATTCCGTTAAGCTAATATGTTATCACTCAAAAAAAAAAAAAACATTAAAATTATGAATATTTATATATATTATATTATTATATATATTATAATATATTGAAACTAAGAAAAATATACTACACCAGCAAAACAATGATGATTTTGGTATGCTGTACATTAAATGAATGCAGAGGGGCTATTTTTTAAGTTTAAACTATTCGTTTTCTAACAGTTTAGTAAGTACACTAATTATATTGACTTGTATGACACCTATATTATTATAATAGTATGCATTACGTGCCTAAACTTTACGATTACGACAAAAGGATATGCGTATGATCCTTTCTGACCAAAGATTTTCTATTACTATAAAATATTCATAATATCACCGACCAAAGTCGATGATGAAACTTCTAACGATTCACAATACTAACAATAATAAAACACGTTTCTATATTATATTTGCGTCGTGTAAAATGCATTTCATGTTATTACTTATTACGTATTTATACGATATTAACTTAATAACATTTTTACGAATAACATTACTCATAACCATGTACTATAATAATAACAATAGAAATATTAAGTAAGTGGCAATATGATATCGATGACCCATCGAAATGTAATGAGTAATGACGTTATATTATTTATAATACCTCCGTGATATTATTACATTAGTTGTGATTCAAACCTACAAAGTATGAGTTATGGTGACTACTAAATAATATAATAATTAACGTTCGATATTATTCAATTGTTCCATTTTTTTATACTTGATATCGTCCATTAGTGTACATGGATTTTATCAAACTCATTTTTAGAATTACATAATTTATCGATAGTTTCATGGAAAATAAAGATTTATATATTGTACATTTTTGTCTTTTTCTTGTTTTAATGTTACATACAATGGTTTAATATTTTATTTATTGCTGAAATTCAAATATCCATCGCGCGTTATCTAAAAAAAAACCCAAGTGTGTCATAATTTAGATATTTACATTATTAATAAATGTATATTAGTTTTACAAACAGATAGATATTAAAAGGTAACTAAATTGCAATGTATAATTTATTTTATATTTGTCGCGAAAGTAGCTCAGCCATGAAATGTACAGTATAATATTAATATGTTAGATTCTGAGTGGAACGTTGTATTTATTTTACAACGGTGTGTTTTATTTATATTTTTCTGCATATACATAATAAATAGTAGAACAATTGCTTCGATCTTCAACTTTGAGAATGGTCACTGATAGAAAATTGAATATAATTGGTACTTAAGAAGTGAACATTAAAAATTCTCAGTATTTTTTAAAATAGATAATCAAAATGAATAAAAACTTAAGATTTTTTCGCAAAATCAGTTTTAGCGAAAATTGAAACACTATTTTTGGGTGTAACTTAAACTTGTTAACATTTTCAAAGTGTTATGACGCTTTTTGAGCTTAATATAGTAATTTGTCAATATTCGATTTTAATTAGTTTTTTACACCGATAACAACATTTTTATAGAGCAAGATAAGACTTTCCGGATTCAATAGCTTCAATGAATCATGATGAAAATCAAAGTAAAATCCGTGGAGCTCAGTCTCCTATATTATGTCATTGAGTAACAGAAATGGATAGTGTTAAGTTGAATTCCATTGATAAATTATTGAGTACGAAAAAATGATTCTGAGCGGAGACTATCATTTTTTTATTTGTAACAAGTTATTTGCCTTGGTATTTTTCAGATTTGGGTTCATGCTTTGGGTTTCATACACCAAAATACAAATTGATTTTAATGCTTATCATAATATGATATTACCGATATTCTGAATATATTTAGCTTAAAATAGATATAGGATTTTAGGTGAGAGTTAAATTTATTACTGATAGCCAATAAGTTAATTTTCACAATATTAACTACATAATATCTACATCATGGTGTATACAAAATAATGAAAATTGCTCTCGCTTTTTATACCCTAATATTCAGTTTTTTCTCCTTTTTCTAGTGGTGTATATGAATAAGAGTAAAACACAACTCTCACACAATAGAATAATAAACTATGTGAGAGTAAAATGTAATGCTTATAGCCCATAACAGCAACCACAGTGTGTATTTTATTTAACTCTCAAACCAATGCAGATGGTTTTTAAAGTTTTTATCAAACGAAATTTCAAGGAAAGGTGAGTGTTGAATAAGACGGTCAACTTGGTAAGGATATTTTATCTTGTATTAATATTTTGTTATAAGTTATTTTTTTTCTATTAGTAATAGTTAGGAACTTAATACAGTTTGTCAAAACAAACTCCATACAATAAATAGAAATTACTACCTAACTGTTAAATTATAAGTCAATACTGAAGTATCACATAGAATAGTATGAATAGTTTAATATTAAATATTATATTAAAAATATTGTATTGTGTATAGAAAAGGATAATTTAAGAAATAGAAGAATATTTTAAGTTTCTATAATTAATATTTTTTAAACTAAAACAAAATAATAAAACTCCCAGATTTTCAGGTACCCAATCCCAGTAACTAAATAATAAAAATATATTATCTGATTCGTCAAATTCGCTGTTTTTAATTGAATTGTAGTATTTGAGAATAATTGTATAAAATAATAGCTAAAAAAAGCTAGATTCAATTTTCTATCAGGACCACTCTCAATATTGAAAATTGAAACATATTTTAGACTACTTAATATGTATACACTACAGATACACAAAAAAAAACGTAAATATTATTGTAAAATCAATACATTCATTGTTTTGTTAAAAATTTAAAACTAATACTCACCATCTCTTACCATAAACACACTTGCACACCACTAAATGTCAGTTCGTTAAACTTTTAATCTGCACTCTTATTCGTATTTATAAATTATTATTATGATAAATCCATTAAATATACATTTTTTTTTATATTCTTGGTACAGCACCAACAAGGTAACAACTTAGGTTATTATAGCTTATACATAAAAAAAATTAAAATTAAACGTTAGGTATTACATATGAATATGAATATTGGTTTTCGAAGATTACATTTTAATATTTTATAATATTCATACTTAAATATTATTAATTATAATAACTCAGGAAAAATAAAAATAAACTAGTAAGCAAATGAGTTATTATTTAATTTTCATGGTCAAAACTCATAACTAATTAACTATTAGTGTATCAGTTTGGGTATCCGGTATACGTTGTACGACAATTAGAACGGGTTCCATATAAAATACATTGTAATATATTATCATATGTGTGTTTATTGAGTAAATATATAAATAATACTATAATAGTAAATAGCAATTATAAATATTACGATTATACCAGAAGCTTGGTAAACCGGAAAACGAACTACGTCATATTTTGTAAAATGTATCGTATTGCAGGTTTACTTTGTGAGCTTCTCGAGTTATTTGCAAAATGTATGGAGTACTTCAATAGTTTTCACTTTTTCAGTGACTATTTTTCGTTTATAGGTAAGTATAGGTATAATAAAACCATCAATTGTGATAAAAATAAAAATTTTGCCTATATATTTAAGTACTATAAGTAGATACAATTTATCGGGAATCTTGTATTAATTTAATTCTGGCTTTTTGACCTATCATATACAAATTGTTATCAATATTTTTAAATACAAAACGTAACGTAATAGAAAAAAATGCGAAAAAGCTAATACATGTTGAGCATTATAATATCACGTGTAGAAAATTCTAATACAAATATAAAAAATTCAAGTCTATAGTTATGAATTACAACACTTAAACAAAATTGATTTTGTCAATAAATATTTTTGCGTTAATATTTTCATGTTTTTTTCAAAATAGTCATTGGAATTTTTAATCTTTACACCCAAATTAAAACTAGATCCTATTTTCCACAAGAAACGACTCACAATATTTTAGATCAATTAATTATTTCTGATATACAAAGTTTTTTAAAGAAAAATACAATTTTAAAAACATATACATTCATCTCAAAATTAAATATAGATGAGGAAATTAAAAGTTAACCATATTTTGAGGATAACGACAAAACCGTTTTTTAAACATAATGCATTAAAATGTTATAGCTGTTAAAAAATGAATTAGGTACGTTAAATCATTAAACAATAAATAAATATGTACTAAATTAAAAAAAAATTGAGAACTAGGTAATATTCTCTAAAATATAATCATTTTTATTTTAATAATAAGTGTTTATCTCAAAAATAACAATATAATCAGTAACAGTCAATTTACGTCAAAATATCTTAATCAAAGCCTGGACCTGTAAAATATTTTGAACATTTTGATTTTTTGTAAAACTTCGACAAAATCGCGTAGTTTAATAGACAATTGTCATAATTATTTCTGTTGTTAATATACAACACATGAAATCGTGAAAGATATTTGTATAGATTGTAATTGCATATACACTTCTGATATTATAATCCGTTAAAGTACTAAAATTCATAAAAAAAACTCGTTATTTTTAGGTACAGTAGATACCTATTTATATGAAGTTATCGGTTGACTATGTGTAATAGTGTTTTACTATTACTTTTATTATTACCTATCATTATTTAATTTTGTAATTACTCACTGCAAAAACGACCTCGGAACTTAGCTATGAAAAGGAAAAATGCTGGTTTAAATTAGATTATCCATTACAAACGTTACTTCGACAAGGTTTTCGCCAAGTATAGGTACTATCAAACCGCGTAACCGGGATATCGATTTTCCTAGGCGGAATTATAAAAAAAACACCGCGACGTCGCGATTCACCGTCAAGGTGTTAGGTATTTTTTTCTAAGTTTAACATATCATCGATATTCCATAATAGTGTACTCGAAAGTGCGTAATATAAACTCGCTCGACAGAAAAACAAAGACAGTATTTGATTTTCGTATAGAAAATTAACAGTTAGTACTTTATGTACGGTACCTTTATCGTTCGAGACCACTTTTATCGCGTTGGCGCCCGATTGCTTTCCTTGACCGACGGTACGCGGATGATTGGTGGCTTGGACGGCACCGATCACCAGTACGACGACGATCGTCATTAGCCCGCGGACGTCAGCCATAGTGACGTACATGGTTTTGTCTTTACTGTGCTGTGTAGGGTGGAACGGCCTTTCCGGCGACGATTGTGACAAGTAGAGGAACACGACGAGTGAGACGAGCGGCCGAAAGATTTCACGTGACTGACTGTGACAGTTACAGACGGCGAGTGGCTATCGCTCTTATAGCCGACGAACGGTTGCGTGCGTGCGAGTGTGTGCGTGCGTATGTGTTGCGCGGACGAAGACGACGTGCAGCAAGTCGGGAGTAGGGAATCGAATACGTTTCACTGAAATCTTATCGTTCGGCCTTTGGCCGGTCAGATAAAATCAGTGGCTGTGATGATCGCAACACGATCAAAATAACAATAATAACAAATATTGTAATAAAAAATAATAAATTATCATATTATTATACTTCTCACGCGGTTGTAATAGGTATTATATTATATTATTTTATTATACACCGCGTTGGTCGTTGTTACTTGTTCCGATAAACGATACGACGACGATGACGACGACGTCGACGGCATAATAATAATCATCTACCGCCACCTACTCGATCACCTTACTACTTCTCCTCCTACCTTGTCCCGGCCGCTTGTGGATTAATGCGCGTGTTTGTTTTACTTAACTACACATAATTTTGTTTGGTTTGATTTGATTTGATTTTACGTTTATCGCGCTTACGAGCACAACGCCGAGTCCGCCGCGCGGTCCCGAGGTTCCTGTACTCGACGACGCGTTCGAAGGTGAAAACCATAATAGTAATAATAATAACAATGCAAATATAATATAATGATCGACACGTCTCGTTCTCGATAGAATCGAATTAAACGCGTGTATGACCCAGACAGAAATCGGTAAAATATGATATACGTAAAAAAAAACGATTAGGGTATAAATAAAACAAAAAAAGGAATGTGTGAATTACAATGATTTTCGTACATTATATTTTTGATCCTTAAACATTATTGTTTATTTTTATTTTTTGTTAATAAATATATGAAATCTGTAAAAGTTTATTTTATAATAACAATGTGCGCTGAAATACAATGGAACGAGTTACACGAGGAAAAAATTAACCCAGTGATTATGCTTTATATTTAATTTTTAAATGTATTATAAATATATTTAATTTTAAAGATAAATTCAGGGAAAGACAACATCTTATTTTATGTTCCTGGCAAAATTCCCATACACTGAGTTAGAGTCAAACGCAGAAATTCAAGGATATGGGTGATTTTCCAGGACCTCTATTTTATTTAAAAAATAAAATATAAGTGATCTTTATGCATAAATCATTATCATTTAAAATACTATCATATTATTTATGCTTAATGTATTATGGTCGCCTTTGATAATATGGCGTTTTAATAATCTCATCATTATTAATAGTTTATTTTTTCTATGCTATGATGACAATACTTAAACTGCAGTACACGCCTGTTAATGTGTCATTGTAAACCAAGCGCAAAGTTTACAACTTATATTAGAACATAATAAATAATATGTATAATTTTGGTAGTAGGCGGTCATGAAAATGACATTCTATATTTGTTTATGAGATGACGGCTTCCGGTCGTGTGGCAGTCAACGTGTCAATTGGTTCTTTTTGACTTGGAAAATGTATTTGTAATTTTCAAACATTTGAGTAAATTACCTGAACAAGTAAAAATACATTCAGTGTAGTCTTTTACTTGGCGTATTTTTCCTTGTCGTGTTTTCCCTATAATATACTCGACCTAGACACAGGTAGCGCACATAACATAATTGTTATTTTATTTACAACATGCATAGTACATACATATTATATATATATATATAATTGTACAATCAAATACCATCGGAATACCGCCGCCGCCGGATGTACCTAATATATAATTTGTTCGGTATTCGTTGTTAGTTTTACACAATTTATACCGGTGGTTGTCGGCGGAGTATCATAAATTATGTAATAACACAGAAATAGATTAGGTTATACCTATGCACTTCACATCGCACTTGTTTTCAAATACACAAACACATTTGTCGTGCCATGTCCTATGTATAGTTAATTACAATAGTATACTACAGGTAGGTACATAAACTGCAGAATATATTCTTATTTATTATTGTTACCGTCGCGTCCCATCACCTCATCGTAGGTATAATAACTAACACTATGTATATATTATTATGTTAATAATAATGGTTTACTAATAATTATACTTATTATTAAAAAGTTGTACATTTTTGATAAGGACCTCTCGGATTCTCATCGCGTTGTGTGTGTTTGGCTAGAACACCACGATCGTCAATAATAAATTACAATAAAGATAAATAAGCGCAAACAGACGAATAGTTTTCGAATACCTATACCTATAATATAGGTAGTTATATAGTCGGTGAAAAACCGGTGGCGTTCGAAAGGTCATACACATTACACATATTATAAAATTATATTCGTAGTTTTAAGTAGCGTCGCTTTATCGGTGCGTGGTGTATTAACATTACTGTTATTACACCTATTACTATTATTATTGTTATTATTATTGCCATTTCCTACATCGAAAATGGCCTTGGGAAATAACTACTAAAAGGAAAAAAATGCGGGTTGAAATTAGATTATCCATCGTGAATGCTATTCCGACAAGGTTTTTCGCCAAAAACTGTATGTCTCTTGTCACATAGAAATGAGAAGGGGACCTGTCCTTTACAACTGGTAACAACTACATATATATATATATATATATATAATATACACACCCACCGAATATTATGATGTTATTATTGCAAAACTCGATAATTATTATTACCTGTTTATTGAAAATTTTAATAATTTTATCATATGCAGGGTTTTATGGAAACCATTATAATGATTATTGATTAAGTAACGACTATAGTAATATTAATACTTAATAGTTATTATAGTTTAACGTTTAAATATTAGTTTTATATGTAACCACCAGTTATATGAAACTTTTTTTTGAATTTTCAGTATACATTTACCTATATTTTAATGTTCAATACTGAAATATTATTTAAATTATCAAATTACTTGTTTATTGATTAATACATTGCACTTCTATATTTGAGTGATTTGTGTATATTTTTTGTATTTTTGGAATAATAGCAGTTATAAAATGAATGTTTTTTTAAAAAGTGACAAGTACTTGTATACAACATATATACTCAAAGGTATATAACTTACTATAGTTGACTTCTCTCATAAGTCATAATAATTATGTTTATGTGCTATTTTTTATGTATTCCGTAACTATCTCATATACTTATCGTGTAAAAGAAATATAGATCGTACATTTTTCTTGATTATTTTAAAATTAAGTAAAAAACAAAAACATTTATTTTAGATTATATTCAAAATAGTTTAGTAACTTCCTTATTTAAAATGAATAGTGTACAATCTTTTATTTTTTGTTTTGCTTAATTCGTGATATTTCGTTGAAAGATTAACTAATAATATAATTTTCTTAATCTAAATAAATTATAATATAATATTTGTATACTAAAATAAATTAATAATTATAGTCTATTTATGTTATACACCCAAGGTTAGGTTAAGATTTATCAAAAATTATAAATATTATAATATAATATACAGAAATACACAATACACTTACCATTAGTTACATACAATATAATATCTATATAGGTACACTATACTTATTTATTTGCGATCTACGACCTTATTAAAAATTATAAGCTTTGAAAAATGAGACACAATTTTCGCTACCACACCAAAATCAAATATTTGTTCAGATAAATTGTACAGTATATATAAAACAAATAATATTTTTTTATCTGTTTCCTTTTATATCTCTCTTTCACTCTATTTTCCTGTATCCATCAGAGATAGATACATCCCCTCTTCTTACATCACGCATCGTCGTACGTAATATTTCTGAAAACGTTTAAAGTTGAAATGATAGTTAATAGCAATATGTATAATGTATAATGTATATAGTTACATAATATTATAAAGCGTTGGGCTATATTACCTAGTCTTTATCTATAATGTATGACTTATAGGTACGTACACGCTTTCAATTATAGTAATTGCATATTTGTCCTCATAATATCCATTTTAATAAGCTATTATATTATAATGTAGGTATAACTGACAATTATTTAATTGTATACATATAGGCAATTGTTAATTAAACAATTACCACCGTTTTTATTTCACAATAGTAATTCAAAAGCAGTTATTATACGCTCATTAGATCATTGCGGCATAGTTACCGTTAATACGAATTTTGAAATGCCCATCATATACCTACTCTTATTAAATATAAATCGTATACCTGTAAGATCGCATTGAGTTTATAAATCGCACTTAATATAAATTAAAATCATCTCTTCTGAGTTTAGTGACGAACTACAGAATTATCGCTTTGAAAGTGATATTTTAATAGTATATTGTATTATAGATGTTTAGGTATATATCGGCTAATATAATGGCTATATATCGAGTATTGCAGTGACCAGTGAGACAAATACATAATGACAATGAATGTTTCAATATACTTCTCAGTAAATCGTATTATACCTATAGGTACGTAATATCTAAACATCGTTTACCATCCTGTTTCAAAGAATATTTGATATAATTATATTAACTCAGCAAACAAACAACATCTACTGATATTGTATAACATAATGTAATAAATTACATTACATAATTTAAGTACCTATATAATACTATAATCGACGGTGACATACTCGGATTAACGTAAAAAACGTAGCAAAAAGCCCCTTGATCACTTAATATAGATAGGTACTTATGTTTTTGAAATATTATTCGATTATGTCATTAATATAATTTAAATAATACCTATTATAGATGTTTAATTAACATTTTAAAATTTGCAGGTTTTCGATGTCCACTCATACATATTTTATATCTACGACAATGCTGACAATTAATAAGATTGTCGAACAGCCGTTAAAATTAAGAATTCAACCGTTCATGGGTAAGATTGGTGAAGATATTTTTTCAAAAATTTTAATATAATATAAAATTAATGTTAAATTACATTACTAATACAATTTTTTTCAGACTGTTCCACCAGCAATACTTTGGTAAAATTGTATTAAATTGTGCATATTTATATATCTTGATATCCAATACCTATAGGTATATATAAATATTGGTCATACATTATTTTTCTCCTAATTTCATTAAAAATTGTCGTTATAAAACTTGATATTTTTAATTTTAACTAAATATTATTATTTTTAAAATAAAAAAATCGAATGTAAGAATAAGTGGTTCATTGGACTTAATAATCAAATATTGTTTGTCATATATTAACGTTTTTTATATTGCTATTTAAAAATTTTAAAAATACATACGCACAATATAATATTAACATTTGAAGTTGAAATTTTGACGTGATTAGATTAACATTTTTATTATTTTTATTGTTTTTCAAAAATATAATTTGTGGGCAATTAAAAAGTATACGTATATTGTTATATTTTATATATACAATGACATTTCAAAAATATTTAGATTAAATTTAAACTAGGTATTTTATATTTTTGTTTTGGTAATTTTATATATTATATTTGTTCTAATTCCAAGTCAATATTTATATTAATTTTAAACATGCTATTTTTGGTTAAAGAAACTTATTAAAGTAAAAATATATTTAAGTATCTTCAACCAAAGAATAAGTTAGAGATTAATTTTTAATTTAAAAAAAAATAATCATGCATTACTGCTCTTTGTTCGCAAATTTGAAACGAATATTTAGGATCCTTAATTACTATTACCACAATTTACAAATCAAAGAAAAAGTGTATCATAATTATTTTAATTCAATTCACGTATGTCCCGTGTACCACAATCTCATCAAAAATAAATAAAATAAGTCATTAATGTTAAAGGTATTTGTCGTGACTCCTGTATAAATATGATGAAGCTCTGTGCAGCTATAGGGTTCTTCTTATTTTATTTTTAAACTCAAAAAAATTATAACGTTAAAAATATTTTATTGTTCTATTCAAAAATTGCACAATAGCATTAACGCGAGGATTGTGTATTTGTGTATCACGAAAATACGCAGTAGTGAATAGTCGTGATATAGTAATATTGGTTTAATCATTTAATAGTTTTAATTTAGTTATACAATATTGATTTTATACATATTATATTCGTTATACTATATTTTTTTATTTATTCTTTATTTAATTGCCAGAAATGCAGTAGGTATGTTCGATTTGTATTGTTCACGTGTGTCACATTCCATTATTTTTTATGTAAATATATATTGTCATCGGAAATTCACCGCTTATATCGGCCAACACCTAACAATACGTTGCACTTCGCCTACGCATAAATGTATAATACGAGAAATGAATGCGTTTTTTTAAATCAAGATAAGACATTTGGTAGTAGTCAAAAATGGCCAATGGGCCCACTATTATATACATTATGTATGAAGTGTGGGCATATCTACGCTGTTGTATATTTTTTAATTTAGTATCGTAATTTCGACGAATGACAAGGAAACGAAAATCAGTCTCCTTGAAAACGCATGTTTATAACAACGTACAACTGAAATCGTTTTGGCACATGTCTTGAATTAACTATTACTAGTCGCGACTCGTGAAATACGGAAACGGCTCAAGAAGTCAAGAGTAAAGGCTAAGTATACACATACTATATATTGTGAATTTGCCACAAAATACCTATATGGATATAATATACCTATATTATCTATATGGATAATTATATTAAAATGCTGTGTTTGTTTTAAATAAAACTAAATAGTGTTACCGATTTTACTTTATTCAACCATTTTTTTTTGGATACTATGATGATTTGATACTTATTTGAAACAGCTGTTAATAATTATTGGTCTTTGATATTTAATGGTATAATCGTGACATAATAACTTTTATTTCCCATAGCATGGTTTATTATAAAAAACAAGTTAATAATTATATTTATTATAGATACGATCATTTACTCGATGATAAGGTACATTTAAAATTTACTATACCGAAAACATCGCATTTGAAAATACAAAACCTAACCTAATGTATCATTGTGAGTATAATATATAATAATATAAGTATACATTTTGTGTTCCCGTGAATATATAATATAACAAAATAATGAATATCGTTATTGATTGTTTAAATATGTACCTAGTATTTTCCAAATTTTAAGTTAATATGTCTATAAAAATAAATTATTTAGATTTGTTGATTTAAATATGATCTACTTATGAGGATATTTTTTATTAAATTGTTAAGTCTTAATTATAAAAAATAACATATTTTAGATATTTTAAAATTTAAAAGGATTTGTTCAGTTTTGCGATGATGAGGAATTTTGTCAACATTTTAACTTAAAATAATTCTTAAAAAAAAAAATTATTCTATATATTTTTAATAGTTTTACATATCTGTTAGAATAGTTTTTGCGGATCTCGTATAGAATTTTCAAACGTTTTTATTTATCGAATAATTTTTAACAACATCTATACATAAAAAAAAAGGTGGGCAAGTGGATATCGCTCTGCTGTATAGTAGAGGTGGAGAGTAGGTCACTATAATAGATGCGTTACATTTGAATGCAATGACAGGTATCATTGTATATAAGAAAAACGATTCTGAACGGAGATGGTTTGTCAGTCTAGACTCTAGGTCCTAGACTCTAGAATAATTAGTTGGATATATTATATTATTACCTATATTTAAAATGTAATATATCGTTATTTTACTCGATTTCGTAAAAAAATACATTTTATTCAGTTCAAGCTACTATTCAGCTTAGACAAAGTTGAATTAATATTCACAGATGAAGCTTTAAGAGCGATTGCCTCATAAACCACAGAAAAAAAAACCAGGTGCTCGAAGATTACAGCAATTGTGGTAATATCGTACTCTAAATTCTAATTTTCTATAAACATTTTGGCACTAAAATAATTACCCACTCAAATTGTAACATTTACTAACAAAATACAATAAGTAATTTAATTTATTAATTATTTTTATGAATTATAATAGCTCAGTAAAAATATTACTGTGTCGTTGACTTTAAAAATATGCTTACATAGTCACATACTACAATTTTACTAAACTACTGTACTTAATAAACTGTTTGTAAAACTAATCAATAATAATTTACATAGCAAATTGCTTAAAATTTTTAAAGTAATCAATTTTGTTGGACCCGATGTTTGAAATTCCTGGATCTGATGTAGTAAGTGTACATGCTACTGAAGATGCAGTCAATGGTAAAATAAATTCACATTGTATAAGAGTCCGTCCAATTGGCGAATGAGAAGCCAAAATTGATACGAGAACTAAAGTTAAACAAATTAACACGGTTTTGAAAATATTTAATACTGTCAAAAATAAATAAAGATTGTTAAATAAATTTTGTTTCTTGTCTTTAAATTTATTTAATATTTAGAATTAAACATTATGTACATTTCATTATAAGAGTAAAGGTACATCGTACATAGATTATCGTTTATGTATTATTTGTGATACTATATGATATATAAAAATAAGTCTTCTTCCTCTATCTAAGGCAATGTAGAGATATCTTTATAGGGCCCTATACTCTATCTTCGTTCTTCTTATATAATAAAACGTGAAAAATAGTTTGTGTACTATGAAAAGAATGCGCTGCGATCGCATAGAAAAAAAGCTCTATGTCATATAGAGTAATTATTACTCTATGGTCTATGTGCGTTCGATTATATTGATTATTATTATTTATTATTATTATTACTGACGTGATTTTTCGAATATTTTCCACTTTTCACAGAATTTTAAGACTTTTCCATTGTTTTTCCAACCCGTCCTTTTCGTATTCGTGTAATATGCGTCTTTTGAAAGCCGTGCCTAGGTATACAGTGTTTTTCGCAGTTTGCGTTCGTAGCGACAACGGTCCCAACAAAAACAAATAACTTAAATGTAATCATAATTATAAATTATACTGTAATAAATATAAATTTGAAATAATTGGTATATATTGTATTTTTAAAATAATATTAAAACAAAAAAGTACAAACCACATCCTGTAGGACCCAACAATATGATGTTAGTCTTTTCTAATAGAGTATCTTCAAATGATGAAGTAATTTTATTTTCTTCTTGGCTGTTTTTTTTTGTACTATTCATTTGTGGCATTCCAAATAATTATTATATGATTGTTAGAAAAATGCTCTAAGATGAAATTGTTAATCAATAATTGGTTTTATGTTATTTAAACAATTTTTAAATAAAGTATATGATACGAGTATACAAAAATAAACCTTTAATTAAATTTTATATTAAAAAAAAAAAAGAAAGAGAATTATATAAAATGATCAAAAATAATTTTAGTAATACTGTACAACCTCTTTATAATGGCACCCGTAAGACAGAAATTTTCTTCCTGTGGAAAATAACAATTAATAGACCTATATAACCTATATCTCAAATATTTTAGTCAAGTCTTTCTATAACAAAACCTTTATAAGAGAAAAATTAATTGATTCAGAATAATTCTGACATAGAGTTTTTACTGTATAAAACTTAAATGACTTTGTACCTAATAATCGTATACATATTTTTAAATATATATATATAGGTAAAGTAATTTTAATACTTTTATATTCATACATATCATTCATATTCAATTACTTTTTGAATTTTGTAAATTATCTAATAACCATTGATCAATTAAATCATTCTTTTGTGGTGCTGTAATATTATGAATAACACGTTTACAATGGTTGTGAACTGCCACAGCTAACACTTTCTTAGCTAGCTCTTGGCCAATTATTATATATATTTATTAAGCCTTGCAAAAATCCGTATTGAACAAAATATTTAAAGTATAATATGTATTAAATATTAATCAATTTATGAATGAACCAAACACAATTTATTATTATATTAGTAGGTATTTATCTAATTAAAAACATCTATATTTCAAAATACTTATTTTTTTAAATTATTATTATCGTATATCTGAAACTTGAAATGTACACATTTAAATAACTCATCAATTATCATTACATTTATCTCTATTAAAACACTATTAAGACAACTTTAACATAATAAAAATATTTGCCAAATTATGAGTTAGATTTTGAAATGAGTTTATTTTGGGAATTATTGAATACATAAAATCAAAACTTTATACACAACCTCAACCAAAAAAAAAAATTTTCTTTATTTTTAATTTTAAATGATTACAATAATGTCAAACACTATAATATTATCTTAATAAATACTAAAATATTACTAATAAATATGTTACAATATTGTTGTAATAAATATTAATTTTTGAAATAACTACTAAATTCTTTTGGAATTGGTGTTAGTTCAAATTTATTTTGTTTTTCTGTTACATCTTTTAAATTATTTTTTTTGGCAGATATCACTTTGAATATATGATCACATCGTTGACATCTCAAAATCGATTAGAAGCTATAATAGGACAACAATATAAAATAAATTTTGTATACTATAATTTAAAAAAAAATAGCAATTTATTACTTAAAAAAAACTTTAAATTGGCTGTTTGACACTTTGGACAATGTATTCCTGTACAGGTCGTATCATCACTCTTGCGTCCTGTCCTGGAATTTTCTGTCGAAGTCTGGAAATTACGTTGGTGAACAGCAGGCCCGCTGAAAGCTATCGGCGACCTGGGCAACTGCCTAATTTATTAATAAAAGATAAACAATTTATAAGTGTTCAGACTGATAATGAACTATCTAATTATATGGAAATATAAAATGTTCAGATATTTACATGTCACAAGTTGTGGTGTACTGATTCAGACGATTCTTCGGTTGTGCCCTAGGTGTAATATTTGGTACGTCGGTGGACATAATATATCGGCGGAATGAATAGTTCACGGTCGGCAATAACACGTTCTGTGTTAATCTAATAAATGAACAATTCCTAAAATATCGTATTTTTATCAAAAACATTTCATTCTACAATTTCACGATTGTATATTTTCTCTGTAAAGATTTAAGGTACCTACCACAATTAAAGATTAATCAATGATCGGTGACATTATTATTACATTATTATTTTCTTCGTGATAATTTATTTTACGGTTAAATAATTTCTAAGTTTTACCATATTTTAACATAACAATTATCTAAAACATTGTATTTTCATTGAAAATATCAAAGGTATCTCCGCAATATAAGATATACAATAAACAAGTTGGATATCGACCAATTTAAACAATTCCAAATGTCCTAAATAAATAGTTGGTCCAACTAATGAACACCACTATACTATAATATACTCTGTTTCATAAGAGAAAGTACACAAGTCGCGCATCCATCTGCCGCCGTCAATAGGATTTCTTCCACTCTTTAGTCTTTACCGCCTAGCTAGCCACAGGTAGGTACGTGACGACAGCACCCGCACATTTGCAAATTAACCCGAATCTGCGTCAACCATTGTTATATCATTTGTACAGGTTTGTAACCCCAACAATTTCATTTGTACACCCCCCCCCTGAATCCCAGAAAATCAAATTTCAAATTGTGGGTGCCAGCGTCACGTTACACCAGCACCCGCTTTTTCAAATATTTGACTTACCGACCCCGAATCTGCGTCAACCATTGTTATATCATTTGTACAGGTTTGTAACCCCAACAATTTCATTTAAGATTTAAGAGTGTAGATGTTGGATTTATATACATATATATGCTAGAATGTTAAAAGGACCTTTGCTTAATCTTATAAAACAATTATAGTTTGGATAATCTATAAAATGTATACGAAATTCATCGAAAACCCGCTATAAAAAAAAAAACTATATTCTATGCATTATCGGGGTGAAATAATTAGTTTTGACTTCAAATATTATTATTTTAAAATTAGTATGTAAAATTGTTAGTTTGATAAAATTATAATAAATAAAATATAAAAGAGAAAAAAATGTAAATGATTTAAGATTTAGATCTGAAATACAATGAATAAAATCATTATTTTTGTAATATAAAAGTTATAATTCTCTAAGGTCCCCCTAATCTTTTTTTTTTAAATACTTAACTAAAATAAATAACACGCAGTAAATAATTGTTAAGAATATTATAATTTATAGGTTTAATAATATATCACAAATTAAATTATTAATTTAAGTTTAATAATATAACTAGTTTAGATATAAAAATAATGTAATGTTTACTGAAATATCGTAGGTATTTGGTTAGTATCACTTTCCTACCACGCCATATAAAAAGTGTGTCACCTTACCGCTTTGGGTGACAGTCTTATATAATTAATAAACAGTAACAAAACTTCCAACTATTGGTAGATAATAATAATAATATTAATAAATTGTTTACAGCTAATAGTAGTAAACTCAATAGTGTAATAGTTACACGTAAAAAAATAAGACAGTTTTATAAAGATCCTTAAATTATACACATTTTGTCACTTCACCGATTTTTATCTTTATAGTAAAAATTGTAAAATTATTAAAACAACAAAAAAAAAAATGCAGATTTTTACAATTTATGATTAATTACATATTATAACGATGTTGTAAATATATCAGGGATTGAACATTTAGTAGCCTAATTATGACTAATTTTTAATACAATTGAATGTTTATATATTTATCTGTAAGTAATCATGTCTTTCTTTAAAATAGCCGCACTATGTTAGCTATTTCAACTCCTAAAAAACGATTATCTACATTATTACATCAATTCCTATAATAATAGCATTGAATGAATTCACAAGATGACGAATAGCTTTATTTTCAGTAATTCTGGAGTCTCTATAGTCTCTACTTTCCATAGAAAACATGAATGATATTGAAATATGTTATTATATCGTGAATCTTCATTCGTAATAGTCAAATTTAAATATTAATATTTTAGATTCTGAGAGGAGCGATGAATGTATTCGTTTCACAATGATCTATTTTTTTTTTATGTCTATTGGCTATTTGTATAGGAACAAAATCTTCTATCTTTAACTTCAATAATTAAGGTTTCTGTTAACAAATTAAGATTAAAATTTCAATAAAACCATTTTGATTTTTTTTTATATCAGAAGACTTGCACTTTGTAGGCACCGATAAATATTGGCGGGTAATGGCCAATCGGCATTAATTCAGAGCTCTGAAGGCCAGAGCGCCGTTGCGAACTTGTGTTGTGGCATTTTAACCCACCTAGCGCCCCACACTTTGTGGGCTTGTGGAAGGCGGCCGTCCGGTCTACCAAACGGTTATTGGTTCGAGTGATGATAGGTACACATGTGTTTACGTATGAAGAGTTCACCACTGTGTTAAACCGCATAGAAGCCGTATTGAAGCCTACTGACACCTGCCTCCACCGATCCGCATGACCTCTGAGTGCCTGACGTTGGGGCATTTTTGAATTGGCCATCCGTTGCTCGTGGTACCGCGGCGGGTCAGGTCCCGAGGAGGCTCGCGCCCTTTCCGAAAGATGGAAATTAATGGACCAATGCCATCGCGCATTTTGGCACCGTTTTGATCATCAGAGTACTTGACCACCCTTCAAAATAGATCTAGGTGGACTGAAGGTGTTCCCAACCTTAATGTGAATGAGATGGTGGTCGTGATCGATAGTCAAAGTCCTCCGTTGTTGTGATGCCTTGGCCGCGTGATTGAGTTGTTGCACGGTGCCGATAATGCTGCGTACTAGTTGATTCCCGGGTACCTGTTTACTTACACAGTTACTGTTGAGTTGATTCTCGAGTCATTAAGATGTATGTACGAATTGATTCTCGGGTCATTATATGTTTTTTTTCAATATTTAGTCAAATATTCAGTCTATTAGTGTAATCCAAGAGACACCATGAGGAGGTTGGCCGATAAGTTTCTCAAAAATGTTGTTCTTTTTAGTTTTTTTATATTTTGAAAATCATTTAGTTTTTATTTATCAATTATATATTGTATTCTATTATAATATATTATTTATTAAAAAAAATACTAGTTAGGTAAAAACATTGTTTTTTAAAACTGGTATCTGGTAATGAGATAACCAGTATACCAAGACATCGCTTCTCTCAAAAAACTTTGTTTTTCTCAGGTTTTCATGGATTTTCTAGTCCCATTTCTCCTGTATATATGTTTTCGACTGCACTTCTAACAGCTCAATCTATTGATATCAGAGTGTGGCATCATTCGAATAAAATTTTATTTAGATGATTATCTAGATAATATTTTATTCGAATAAAAATGTATTTGAATAATTTGGTTTCGGTTTATTCGAATAATATTTATTTTTAATTATTCGAATAATTTAAAAAAAATCATTCGAATAATTATCTAGATAATATTTTGCCCAACTCTGATTGATATACAACAATAGGGAATCAACTCGCACATGCCTCTTAATGAATAATGACCCAAGAATCAACTCGTACATACCTATTATTCACCCGAGAATCCACTAATAAATACATAAAGTAGGTCTTAGGAATCAACTCTCTATTATTACGGCCGATGGACACGTCACGTCCGAGTGGGCGATCGGGTTTTAACGCGCACCGGTACAGTCACGCGTCCTTTGGGTAAGCCGGTACAATTACCAACCAAATGTAAAGACTTAATTTCACCTCAGCACTGTTCTCTACGTCGGGGTCCCTGCCTCGCCTGAGGCGTTCAACACGCCGCCCCACTATCTCGCTAATTGTTTGTAAAGTGTACATAATTTTTTATGTATGAGGATGGTGGGCGGTTGTTTGGGTTTGCACAATAATTGTATTATGTTTGTTTTTTTGTATATATATACATTTTGCTATATCATGTTAAACTGTTATTATTAATTTTTTTATTAGGACGAATCTATATGTTTGTTGAGTTATTTATTTATTTTTATTGTCTCTTTGTACACAATTATTATTTTATAATAATGTTTTTATTATTCCCAATTATTTATTAGAACTAAATTGTCGCATTGAGTAAAACAAAAATTGTGAGACACTGACACGATGTGTTAGATTTTGAGCCCAATTGCAATCAGCTCGATTTCACATAATATCAAAGACATTCGTTTCCGGTTTTCGAGTCAGTTCCTATGTTCTTATAGCATTAATAAGAGAGGTAGTAGCCCAAATTCTCGTTTTTTTTTTCAAAGAATGAAAATTTTTCAATATTTCTAATGTAATATTATACATTTATTAAAAGTTAACAAAATGATGAATAATTTTAAAACACGAAATTTTTTTTTGAAAATGAATAAAACAGTGCAATATATAGGTATTTTGTGTATTTGAAATTCTAAAATATCGTATATTGTATTTGTTTTTGAATAAAAAACTTAAAAGTAACAATATACATTTGGAACATATTTATTATAAAGCAGAAGTGAGTTATTTTTGGTTTATTTTATTATTATTTTATATTTTTAAGATATAGCACTTATTTATAAGACACATCAATGAACATCGTTTATGGGGTTGAATCGTTTGGAATGTTTGAATCATTATTGTATTTTGATTTGCACCATTTTGATATATCCAAATAATATTTATTCTCCTCAATAAATGGGCCTATTAAATTTTGATCAATAATTATTTGGTTTAAAATTATTATTTTATTAAGTTAAATTCATAGCATAATTTTTTAATATTTAAATATTTAAATATATATTTTTGTATTAATAAAAGCCAATAAAAGTGTCGTGAAAATAAATAATAGCTACAAGTAAAAAATAATAATATATACTGAAATTAATAGAAAAAAACCATAATATTCAGGAGGAATAAAAATAAACTATGAAGGAATTATAGAAATCACTCAAATCAATACAAACAGTGTTTTATAGATGGACTATTACAGAATAATTAATCTTGAATAGGTGAACTATAAGCAATAAGCATATTTAAAGCTTGTATAGATAATGAATAAAATAATACTTTAACTAGAATTATGAACATAGATATAAGTATCAATATAATTTAGTACTTACGATAATCTGAAAATGTTAAAAATAATTTAAATACAATTATTGCCTATAGGCAATTGAAGCAAAATTTTTTTTTACAAAATAACACATATTTTAAAAGAAGAACACACATTTTAGGTTTTTTTGTTGTAATTCAAAACTGTTATTTTTAAATACTTGAAACTTGGAAAATATGGTACACAACGACACTCAAAATATTTGGATTTTTATAAGGTATTGCTTATTTATTTAATTTTTTTAGCGGAAAACTGAAACCACCATTTATAGTATGAAATTAAGCTATTCATACCATTCTACGTAAAATTAATATTGACTCCTATCAAAACAAAATCACAAATAATAGGTTTTCAGTGACACAACTATGAAATAATCATATTATTATATAAATAGTGGTTTTGACAACTGAGCTATAAGCATTAGATTTTAAATATGTTTCTTTATTGTTATAAATCATGTATTTACACACTTGTGTTACGGACTCATAAAGTTTATCGAGTTTACATTAGGGACTTATTACTTATATTAGCTTTATTAATTTCTAATGTCATCTTTATGAAGTAAAATTTTAAAAACAATAAAATCATCTTTGAGGGTCATCTTTGGTAAAAAATTGGATCGTGTTTGTACTTTGATAGGGTCAAAACACTATTGCCAATACTTTTAAAAATAATTATGGAAAACCAAACAAAAACAATTTCAGAAAACAGAAACATTTACGCAAAATGTGTTTTGACAAAAACGATATAATTTTTTTTTCATTATTTATATATTAATTGAACGACTATACCACGTTTATATGCAGCAGCCGGCAGTTAATGTGCATTAGGGAGCGAGTTTATATGCACCTAAAATATAAAGATTGTGTTGAATAAAATTAAAAGTTAATGCAAATGTTTTTTAGTCCCTGCTGTATACTTTGGATTCCATGACCAAAATAATTATAAATTTACATTTTAAAATTCCCGCTAGACCATTAATTCTCATTAAAGCGTTTACATGCATTTCTTAATCTCCGCGGAGTAAGAGTTAATTCGATTTGGCGAATTGTATTAAATAATAAATGTGCATTATTTTAATACGAATTAAAAATGCGTTTATATGCACCCAACTCTCGGACTAACTCAATGCGCATTGACATTAACTGCTACATACGTATAAACGTAGTATACATCAATGTTTTATCAATTGGAAGGAGTAGATTGTGTCTAGCGTAATACTATCTTCTCCTTGTTTAAGAAGATAGTTTTTATATGTAAGGACGTCACTCCTAATGGGATGGGCTTAGCTACGGGAATACGAATAGAATTTTTTTTCTCTGTGTTGAACTTCGAACCGATGAACGCGTTCGTTGTAGCCAGCTGTGGGTCTATTGCATAACACTATTATCACTCTTTATTAAATATATGTTATTATTTTGTATTTTTCACAATAATAAATACTCACTATTATGATGAAATTTTGATAAAATGTGTATGTTATAATACCAGTATTGTTTTACTTTATCTAAAATTGAAAATTGTACAAATCAAAGTATATTGATAGGCACTTTTATGACTGAACTATACTAAATGTGTTTCTAAATTTATTTTTGGGGTTAATGTTGTCTATTATTTTATTATGTAGGTACTATTAAGTAGAGGTTATAAGGTGGTACTAATACATTTGATATTTAATTATTATTTGTGAAATTCACTACATACATTTGTGTTTATAATGAAAATCTTGTAGGTCAGTGTAAATTTAATACAATATAACTAATGATGCTAAATGTGATTCATTATTTAACTTTCAGAATGATTTCCGTTTGACATATTAATTTATAGGCCCTACGCCGCTACTTTAGAGAACGGAAAAAGAGAAAATGTCTAGTTTTTAAAATCATTATCTATATTGATCTGTTTATATTGTTAAAGGTAACTAAAAAATAATTTCAAGAAAGTGCTAAATCTATTATGTGGTTCTCTGTCTTAAAAATGATTCATTCTACATTCTGATGAATAATTTATTGACTAAATTACTACATGTATTAACCTTAAGTTAAGAAATTCCTCAATAGGTACTGTTAGAATGTAGATAATTCAAGTTTATGGTATTTAATTTAATTTAGAATAGTATAATACCAAATTAACAAGCATAATATGAATGTCAAATAGGTATGATAGATGCGATTCTTTATTTATGTTTGTAGGCTTAAAGACAAAATAAACGTACTAGCAATTATGATATATTTGGGTTATGAGTTGACATAATTTTTATAGAAATGAAAAGTATTAATTTAAAAAAATAAATCACAAGTGGTGTAGACACAAATGTAAGATGCAGCAATACACTAGGCTGGGCATTAACGAGTTAAAAAGTTAAAGTTAAGTTACTTTTAAGTTTTAACTAATTTACTTAACGAGTTACTTTTATTTTCATAAGTAACTTCTAACTTTACGAGAAAACCCATAATGATTTGAATATAACAACTATTAAGCAATAAATTCGTTACATCATCAACAATAATTATTTGTTCATAACGTTTATTTGTATTGTTTCCTGTGACCTTTCATGTAATTAATTTTACACGTAAAAATGAAAACAAACTTATTTTTTTAAGGTGAGTTAATTTTTTTCAAATTAACTTTTAAGGAGTTAAATAAATAAAAAAAGTAACTTTTAACTTTAAACTTAACTTACATTTTTCTGTATTAACTTAACTTAACGAGTTAAAATAGTTGCCCAGCCTTGGCAATACATTGCTCAACCACTGTGAAAGATGTTACATAATGCAGAAGTTTTAATTTTACATAAAATGATAGATAGAGAATATAGTGATCAAGGATATGGAAGTAACAACGTTTTTTCTGTAGTGAATCAGGAAGATTTCGATAGTATTCTTAAACTAAAAAAATGGTATTTTCAAATATAAACTATTATAAAATTATTAAATACAATATTAATAATTATAAATGTCTTTAAATAAATTAAGAATCATAATTACAATTTTTAATCATAAAATCTAGAAAATAATGTTAAAATTAAATTACCTTTCATTATTTTTATGATGTTATAGTATTCTAGATCTAGAACAACGGTAAAAATATTTAATAAAATGTGACAGTATATGATAATGAACAATAAAAGTTAATTTTTCTAATTTAACGTATCGTCATAATTAAAGACCGGATTTTTGAGCAGCTAACATCTAAACAACGTGCAATTTAAATGCTGAAATGTACAAAACCGTGTAAAAACAAATTGTTATTACGCATCAATTAAATATTTATATACATATATTAGGAATTATATAATATCACATTTTTTATCATAGGAACTTTTATTTTTAATGCAATTTGTTTTTTAAAATATTATTATTTATAGGTTGGTATTAACTATTAAGTATTCTATAAAAATATAAAATTTAAACTGATCTACAATATTCGATTAAAATGTATAATAATGTTACATATCTAATTTTTATGTCTAAAATTATGTCTTCTATCACTGAATAATATGTGGTTTAATTATGAAAACACATGTTCTAAATCAATATTTATTATCGGGAATTATTGGTTTGTAGCAGCCTATTTATCTTCTTTTAAACCTACATCATTTCCGTTATATAGTTTTAAAATATTGTATCCGAGATTTTTTTTTTTATCAAATACTGATTTATATTTTAATAGAGTATTTGTCCTTTTTCATTCTCAATTCTCTTATGTACATCTCTTACTGTTTCAACTACATCTATTTGATGTTTTAAGTTAGAATTTTTTTTTTCAAAATTTGTTATTGAATTGGCCAGTGGGGATAATTATAATTTTAGATATAAAAGTCCTATACTTTATAATATGGTAGTAAAATGTAGCAATGATAAAGTAACATCAATTACAAAATAATATCTATTAATAATAATAAATGTTATAATAGATCATAGAACAATAATATTATTAGTACATTTTTATAAACCAAATACCTGAAATTTACAATTTTGTGCAAAATAAAATTTTTTTAAATTAATATATATACATCTTTTTTTTTGGATTTGTAGCTTAATTCTATAGGGTTCAGAGCATGCCATAAAATTGCACGGAAATCCGGTCTTTAGTCATGATACTATAATGGTATAATATTTACTATCTAAAAGAATTTTAGGAATAAAAAATATTTGCTTTGTATAATAAATTTACTTTTTTTAGCTGTTAGGTAAAACAGAATAAGAAAGTGTTAATTACTATCAATATATATTTATTTTTTTGATGAATATCTAAGTCACGTAATTCTTGGGATTGTATAATTATATTAAGCCTATGTATTTATTTTTTTATTAAAAAACCTTCAGTTCATTGAGAATTTATGAATGCATGTGTTCAATTTAAATTATAATTTATATATTTACTTTATTTATGTACCCTTTAATCTAATTTTTTAATACATAACAATAATTTTAAGCTCAGATGCTTTAAAATATAAAAACTGTCTTTGTAATTCAATAGGTATTGCCGTATTGTACAAATACAGATTTACAAGTTTATTATTCCTTCAGGTATATTGCAAGATTGTATATATTTAAAACATCAATTTTGATTCCATAATTTTTTTTATATAGACGTTTGAAAAGCAATTTTTACAAAATTAGATATTTAAATGAAGAATAAAAATTGTTGTCATTTTGTTGTAATTTAAAACTATTAGTTTTGGGTGCTTGAATTGGTGGTACTGGATTGTAAAAATTGTACTAAAAAAACCAAAGCAATGTAGAGTAGAAAGTACACCTATCAAAAAAAAATCACAAATAATAGGTTTTCAGTGGCACGAATAATTATATGCACAGTGTTTGAACACTTCAGCTATAACCATTAGGTTTAATTGACTTACTGAAAATTAGTTAACTACTAATGAAGATATTTTTTTTTTATAAGTAGGTAACTAAATACTTTAAAAATAAGAACACTTTAAAAGAAAAATGAAGTAAGGTATCCAGCATTAATATAATCTATAATTAATCATGGATTTTCTATGGGGGAAGTACGTATGGAACAACTATGAACTTAACGAAATAAAATATTAAAAAATGATTGTAAAAAGGATTCATGATACCACATAAATTAAATATTAATGATACAAATTTAGGTACTACAAGATACTACCTAGTATCTAATAGTAAAAAAAAATATTTCACAAAGCTTCTGTATTTAAGATAAACAAAAATAAGCACATATCCTTTTAAAATTGATTGTGTATTAAAGTATAAAAATTCATAAATAATTATTATATTTTATGAATGACTATAATTCATTTTTTTTAAACTTTAAAATCTTGAAAAATAGTATAAAAATATAATTACTTTTTGTTGCTTTCATGACTTTGAGGTAATCTTTAACAAAAAAAAATAGATACGATATTCAATGTACTGGTAGAAACTTAAAACTATGATAGGTATATTTTTATTTTTAATCCAGCCTTGATCATTGTATTCATTATGTATAAATGTATTTTCATTGATACATTTTCGTATTCTGTATATTAATTTATATCATTATTATTATTTATTGAATTCTTGTCTTCCATATTTGTCATACTGTACTATAAGTTCGTTTTCTTTCTTAACAGGAATACTTAAACGGTTTACTTGTTATATTATTATATTATAGTTTATTTATCATTTTGTCAAAATGTAACTCTAGCTACTCCATCGTCCATTACATTGTATAATTTAAAGGAGTAAATTTAATTTATTTTATTAGATATATCTGTCATATGTGTGTATATTGTGTATATTAAATAAAATATTTATAATCAAAAAAATACTATTTATTCTAATTTTAAAAAAAAAATGGGTACCTATATTATTCATTTATTACCTTTTGCACAATATTCCCTCGCCTCTACAAAATACAATTAAAAATAGTGAATTATAATAATATCAATCTAAGATATATCATGTATTAAAAAAATCGTAAGTTAATTGAGTAGTTGTGAAAATATTTGTACAATACGGTTATTATAATTCAATATTTTTCTAAATTATTATATTATATTGTATTATAAAACGTACACATTTTTAATAATTCACTAAAGCTCAGATGCTTGTTATACATTTTTGGTGTGTGAAATTTAAAAATTTCATTTAGCTCAATGAACAATAGAAAACGAAAGATTTACAAGCTTATTATCTCTTTATGCGCATTTAAGAAAATAATTCAAACATCGAGCATTATGCTTCCCTTAAAATTACTTCATATAGTCAATTAATTATTATTAAAATTTAACACATCACTTATTTATTTATGTTTACCAGCTAAATTTTAGGGTATAATCTAAATATATTATACGACGAGTGACTTCTATGAGGTTTTCTGGTTTTCAACATGATTTTTACATTAATCTTATCATACAAAGTACATCAATATTAAGTACCTTAAAATTATAGTAATTATCATATCAACCTAACTAACCTAAACTAGATTCTATGTTGAGATAATGAATGTGTTAATTTTACAAATATGTGTGTTTTTATTTTATTTTGGCTGCACACATTTTAAAGTAGAAAATAGCTTTAATCAACAACTTTGAGGTTGATTTCTAGTAGATAATTTATTATAGTAGACATTTTAGGAAATAAAAACGAAAAATTGTCAGAAGTTTTAAAAATTATCAGAGGGATAAAAAATAGAAAATAGCTTTATTACACCAAACATAGAATTGACAAAATCAACGTTATTATATTTTGTGACCATTATGGAACTTACACTTGTAATTGTCACCAATTATTTATAATAGAATTTAATTGTTATTACTTAGATTTTAAAATATTTTGTTACCTATATATTAAATTATATTTGAAATGAATTACTTTTTTTGATTGTACATTATTTACTGTCAATTTGAATACTGCACACAATTAGGTATACGTATATCGAAAGAAGTTAATCGCAAAAATACAAAGTTTTCATTCTGGGGTAAAGCCCCTAACGCTTGTAAAAATATTGAATAAACAAATTTGGTAGATTTAAATATTTACCAAAAGCCTAACAGTGACGTGTCGAATTTGGCCTTTTTGACAAAATAGCTTTTAGATTAAAATGGGTGGGTGCAGTGGCGTAGCCAGGATTTTTTTAGGGGGTGGGGGGGTTAGTAATAAAATAAAATAAATCTACAATCGTGTTAAATAATAAAATAATTAAATGATAATGATTATTATCACCAGTGCAGTCGATAACGTGAATACGGCATAACAGAATACATTTCGCCACGAATAAATGATTGTATTCCTATATTATAAACATTATATTTTTGATAAAAATTTTTGCCGGAGGGGGGAGGGTTCACTCGGTGGGTAGTTAGGTGTGTACCAAGCGACAGATTTAGTATAATAATACGTTTTTAGTAATAATATTTTTATTATTAAATAAAAAAAGAAATGTAGATTCAAGCTCTGGGTGCATGGATGGTCAAATGGTAGTTTTCTTCAAGTCTGACATTTGTTCAGCGCTCTACTCAAGTCTACTGCTGATTAACTTAATCACGTGAATATAGTTCCAAGTACAGTAGTATATCGGTACGATTACGTGGGTATATGCCGTATACATGTCAGCAGATTTTTGATTTTTGACTATATGTCAATGTAAAATATTATTTTACGGGTATACGCTCTTAAAATAACTAGATTATTATCGGCTAATACGAGTAACGATACACGTACAATATATGCATAGTACATTGATATTTAACGTTAACGGCCTTTAATTGTATAGTAATACATTAGAAGTTAATAGTTATAAACATAATACCTATAAGGGATAAAGTTAATTTTTTCTAGTACAAAGACTAGCGAAAAATTTTTTTTTGGGTTGAATATACATATCTCATAAATACGTTTACCTATAAATATATTTACCAATACACCACTACCCAAGTGTTACTATTTCTTAAAATACCAACGCTCGAGTTTAGTGCAGAAATATAAATGTTAAGATGACAGGGAACCACGATAATTTATTAATGAAAGTCAAAGATAAAATACGTATGCCATACGCCCATACTAATTTTCTCTCTTATTACTGGTATCCTCACAAGGGTTTTCACCACTCCTTCAATTAATCACCATCATTGTCACAGTGAGAAAATTATAAATTCATGCATAGCCAATGTATTATATCTTTAAATGCTGAATTAAAATTTTATTTTTTTAAACTTTAAAATCTACAAAAATTATATAAAATTTAAATTACTTGGTAATTCGTTTAAGATGTCAAAGTATTCTATAACATTTAAAATAATTACATAATTAAGAGTGTAACTAGAAAATAAAATTGAATTGTTTTAATCTAGCCCAAGTAATCATAGGTACTACTTTAATATAACTATTTTTATATTAGGTATATAACATAGTTTCAGAAGAAATACTTGTACTTAACGTAATTGTATAATTTACCATTCGGATCGTTTTTAACCTGTGTAACTATAAAACAAAATATAATACTGTGAATAACAATTTTTTTTTTTTAATTGTTATTCTTATTTTTGATGAATATCTAATATATAAAAATTTTGTGTCACAATATTGAAAATGTTTGTTACTAAACTCCTCCGAAACGGCTGGACTGAATTTCATGAAATTTTGTGTGTATATTAAGTAGGTATCAGAGAGTAATGTTAACTATTTTTCATACCCCTAGGTGTGAAGGGTGGCTCACCACGAAGGTTGAAATCAGTAATAATAATAATAATAATAATAATAACGCGTTGCCACGGCTACTAGAATATTTTTATTATGTGTGTATTTTATCAGCGTGTAGATATGAATTGTTCTGAGGCGTAAGACACCGACTAGCTCAATTATATTACTTCTTTATTATGTTTAAAAGCTGTGCGGTTATTCAATCGATTATTCGAATAATAGATTATTTTTAACAAATGATATATAATTGGTTAATCGATTGAAAAAATGCAACTCTAGACAAGACAGTTATGTGAAATTGATTTGTCAGAGATATCATCTATACACCAAATCAGAAATCCAAAAACAGTTTTTATCCTTACGCTAAATGTTAGTATTGTTAGCATCATAGGCAACTAAACTTAACTCGAGTGCATTTTGTACGGCCGTAACCGTTTCGCGTTTCGTTTGGGCGAATTGACCTAGAATATGGTCTATTTGGGCGAATAAATATATACCGTTTGGGCGAGAATGTATTCAGCTAAAAATACCGTTTGAGCGAGGAATATTCAATTAAAAATACCGTTTGGGCGGTATGAAAATCCGTTTAATATACACTCAACAATTAATTAAACAAAATCCTACAAAATATAAATAATTAATAAAGTCCTATTTAAAAAAAATATTGATATAGATATTAATAATATTATATAGGTAGATAATAATCTACAGTCAAAAAGTTATAAATAAAATTATATGTAATATAATTAGTACATTTTAAAGTAATCTATTGGATTTGTATGAAAATGCTCATAAATCATTATAATATACATTCGACAATTAATTATTTAAATTTTCGATAATAGTGATTAGCAATAATATCATCCGTATCTGTCACCAGGTTTTTACCTCGCATATCGGTAAAAATAATTTCACTTCCAAATGGTACAAATGATAGTCGTCCAAACGATTATTATTTTTTTGGTCAAAAATATTACCTTCGCCAAAACGACCACCGCCTTTTTGGACGGGTGATGAAGTGCACGGGGACAGCTAGAATTATATATGTTTATTGGCTCTTATGAGAATCATTGGAATTTATTAGGAAATATAGTACAATCGTACTAAACTAAATTATTCCGAGAATATAAAAAAAACCTTTACCTAATATTTTATGTTATTATGAATACATATTTATTTATCTTGAACTTTGTAATTATCTTCTTGTCTATATTATATTATAATATATTATCCCTACTACATAATAAATTCAATTTTTCATATATTGTGTAAAAAAATATGATAATTATAATAAACATAAATATTTCTTTCCTTTAAATGGTGAATTAATATAAATACGATTCATGATATCTATCTGATTATACGACCTACCCATATCATTATTTGAATTACTATTTTGCCGTTTGAAATAATATAAAATCTCATGTAATCATGTATTTAATAAACTCATAAGTTAAATCTATACATGAAATATGGTTCCATGGACATTTTTTGTATTGTTACGTGTGTAATATATTAATACATTAAATAAAGTTAGATATAAAATATAGTTTCTTACGTAGATCCAATGACATAAGCATATTTTTGTATTTATCATGATCTAATAAATACATAATAACAGAATTAGGAAATATATACGCTTATATGGTTATAATAAATTAAATATGTTTTACTTTGAATGTTAGTTTATAATACGAGTATACATTTTTATTACTATTTACAAATAATATTTTATTGTAAAATCATTTTATTCAGTATTGGTGTTAGATATTTTCTTTTTTTTATATCAAATTCTCATGATGTGGTTTTTTCATTGGTGTTATTTAATTTTTACATAGATATTCAATAGAGGCTTCTTCGAATATGTATATGTATTATATGGATGCGACATATACATATATATTTCTTCTAAACGCCATGATAATTTCAGAATATATCGAAAACAGTTTTTCCAGCATAAAGTGAATCAAAAATTGGTCTAAAATCGAATATCTACAACTACAGTTCAGTGGTGTATATTATTTAAAGTATTTATGAATATATTAAAAAAAACTTAAAATCGATTTATTATTTTATATACGTGCAATATTAAAACAGGAAAAATATTTTCAGAAATAATACATAAAGAACCCATATTATGATATTTGTATGTTAATGTGTATTACTTTTTGCTGTTATAGACTATATTAGTGTTTATATTTATGTATTTTTTTTTCACAAAGAATTAAATACCAAAAATGTAAATACTTATATAAAAATAAAAAAAAGTCGTTCAATCAAATATACAATTAAAACATTTTTAAGTAATAGAAGAAAAAGATTAATTGGTATAATTAGTGTTGGTCGTCAAGTCATAAAATAACATTGTAATAGCCCAATAAATTTAGATCGGATTGGACCTATACGTATTATGTAAAAGGTAGGACCAAGAAAATATCTTTTTTGGACTATACATTTTATTTTATTCAAAGTTAAAATATTAAAAGAAATTTGATAAGAGATTTCCAATACTTTGAACCTCAATGGCCTCCGGTGTCACAAGTTTATTCGATAATAAAAAAAATATATCTTCTAATAATTATAACAAAAATTATAATCATAATTTGATACTTAATTTATACAGTTTGTTAATTCATTAAATATTAAATACTTCTATAGTATTCTCGCTAGAGTGTACATCTCTAACATTTCGTTAATTTAATACAATTATATTAATTTTAACTATCAAGTATAGAATACCAGAATAAACCCAATATATTGTAGTACCTAGATATATATTATATTATATTATATATTATAATACTATGATAATTGAAAAATAATATTAAATAGAATAATAGGAAATCTATGAATAGAACTTTTATATTAAAAACGTTTATATGACAACAATATCTGAAATTAAATTTACTTAGTGAAGAAGAATGTTAATATCTAATAACTGTCTGATGCCGTTCTTGGTTAGTGGTTATAACTATGTTATTGAGTGAAATAAGATATTTAAATTGTATACAATTAAAACTTTTATCGTATAAAAAAATATACTTACCATTATATATATTAAATATCTCATCTGTAAACAAAAAAGTAAATTATATTTTGTGATTTAACATTGACAAAAAAACAATTCATACTATTAATAGGAAAAACATTTAAAATTGTATTCAATATTATATATTTTTACCACATTTAAATATATGTTTTTTGAACTTATAAACAATAATACGTTTAAACTGTTATAGTTCTTTATTAGTTTATATCCGACAATATCTAAGGATTTTTAAATATTGTGATTACTATTCCAATCTTTACCTAACATTCAATTATTCTGATGAACGATACTTTGTCTTCATGTTTGCTGAGAATGTTCGTAGTGTTAAAAATGATAATTATTTATTTTATCAAGCCACTAGGCAACTATACGTTTAATCACTACATTTTTCAGTCGATACTATTTCAAGTAAGATAAAAAAAATTAAATAAATTATCCTTATGTCTGTTTTATATTTTACCATTTTTCTTATCTTCGTGATTTAATTTCCTATTGTTTATGGTTAATTGTTTTGTTCCTAATATGCGTAAAGTGTTAGTTATGGTTATCCGATTATTATTAGTATACAAAACTAATCCATATAGGCTAATGAGTGGAAATAGGTATTATTGATTGGTTAAGTTTATAGATGGATCTTTGAACGTTGTTTAGTGAATCTACAAATGTATTCTTATTGATCGTTTTTGTAGGTTATTTAAACGCTTCTTATGAAATTTAATTTTACTATTCTGTAATTAACTACCATAACTGTCATGATTTGCAATCATTTACGAGTAACTTGTAGAAAGTAGTTTTGTAGTAATATGTTGAGTTTTTTATTTAATCTCATCGAGTATTTTCTGTGGTAGTTGATTTCGGGATTTTTTTGTTTTATAATTTTTTGAAAGTGATCGCACACTTGATTACCCGTATCTACTTGTTCAATATAGATATTATATTTTTTTCGAGATTATTGGTTGTATGTCAGGAAATTACTTAGTTGTATAATTAAGTTTTATTTTAAATTAAATTTTTAATTTAGTTTACGTTTTATAAAATATTTAGCAAGTGTAGTAATAATGCATAATGCAAATTTCTATCTATGAAACTGGACCCTTTTCATGGAAAATTTCTAGCTATGGTCTTGTTTTCATGAGAAACTAATGTATATAAACTATATGACAATCAGTTTAATTTGTAGATAACTCCAATAAAAATCTTAGGAACAGTTTGAGTTTTAGGCAGCTATATTGTAAAATTTAATAAATATTTGTAAAAAAATAAAATAATAAACAGAATTAAAAAATATTTGGACATTATAACATATTCTTTATGTAACTATCATTTGTTTTCAGCTATTACGATTAACCGTTGTACTATGTATTTTTGGACGTATGCGAGGTTACGACCGACATCCAAATCGGGCTACCTATTTTTGCAACTAAATGATAAATTAGATCTTATTACTAACTATCTTTCACATTTAAAGGCTAAAATATATTAAATGAAACATCGGTATTCTTACCTATACACTCTAAAAGCAACAAATAACAATTGTAAATTAAACAAATATTTTCGGAAATGTATTTACTATTTAATATTATAATATAATATTGGGTAATCTTATTACTCGTATAATTTAGTTTTTTATAAACTAAAAAGTGGAATTTTGATTTCTGAATATTGGTATTTATTATAATTAGATATCTCTAGGTTCCTGCTTTAACCTTAAACCTGTGAAGAACTTGACGTAGTTCTCCGATACATATGGAGTTTATTTTTATAATTCAAAAACAAAATACCTAAAGTTTAAAAAGAGAATACGAGTGTCTAGTTAGTAGTCATTATATTAAAATTTAAAGATGCTTCAAACAAAATATTTACAATTCTGTAGTTGTTTAATTGAAAATGTTATCCATGACGTAAAATCAAATTGTTTACATTTTCCCCATTGCTCTGTTATAAGGCAGGTTAAAAAAAATGTTGTGAAATTGGAACTTATTATATAAATTGGATCTAGATAATATATTTAATTTTTTGGGTTATTGTGATGATTTAATAGTACCTATTACATTATGATATAATATATCGTATTATGTAGTAGGCATTACTGAGGGCCAGTTGTACCATCTCCGATTAAAGTTAATCACAGTTTAATCGGCCGAATTAGCCCGGTTAAAATATCTGTTATCAGTGATTAAGCCTAATCGGAGTTTAATCGGAGACGGTACAACTGGCCCTTAAAGTTTTATGTAGCTATTTGTTGATAATAATAATGTCAGAGGTAGTTTTGTGCCCAAAAAAATTTAGTTTATTCTTAAATGTTTATCAAACAATATTCTGTTAATTAAACATAGTATAATATAAATTAATTATAATAGTATACAACTATAATGAGCTTTGTTGCCGCGATCGGCTCTTGTCTTGAAATGTTTGATTAAAAATAAAACAAAACAAGGGTGCCTTCACGACTGTGAGTAGGCAACCTCACGTGTTGCGCTACTCACACAATAATTGGCCTGTTTGATACAATACAAAATATAATAATAAAATAGGAAACAATGTATATGGTTATTACCCATCAAAAAATAACCAGTATAAATAATATAATATTGTTGACTTATGCCAGTTCAACAAGAGTATACCAACGTAAAAATATAATTGGCCTATGCTGGTTCACTAATATGACAGTAAAAAAAATATATTTAGTCTAAGCTGGCTCTACGACAATGTATAAATAATATATAATGCGGCTCGTCAGCCGATTATCTGGGAACTGGTGTCTGTTGGCGGCTTCAAACCATAACGCTACCGTCTCGGGATGCCCACACTTGTACAATATAAGGAATACAATATCAAATAAAATGTGTGACAATCCCGAGAACGTACGACCAACGGGCCACCAGTTCAGACGATTAACTCAATACACAACGAACTACAACACAAACGACTAATTCACGTGGTTCTGCAAGTATGTCTTATCGGCCGCCCTGAATTGGGGAATAATATTAGCAATTTTATAAAAGAATAATGACAATACTTACAGAAACCAATACATATATACAGAACGTTGAAACAATGAAAACACTTGAATGATGAAAATATAATGCTTCAATGCGAAATATTAAAATAAATTGAATAAGACCACTGGCTGGGACAATGACCGTGCAGCTCGAACGGAGGAAAAAGAAAACTAAGAGACAGAGACACCCGTGCGCGCCGGCTTTTACAACCTTTTCAGCCAAGTTCAATCTCCACAGTGTCAACGCACACCAAATTGCAATAAACATGAACTTAGGCGACACTGTGAGAATGACTTGACTGAACTGGACACTAAATATTGAAACTTAAAGAAAACACGGACACATAATTGAACATTTTGAACGAAAACGGAAACACAACGGTCATTATTAGGCGACTAACATAGTACCACACCGCACAGCTGGCGGGCACGACACTAAGCCACCTGAAAATGATAACATACAACAAGATACGAAGTGGCGCAAAATTCAAAATACACATACGGCGCGAACAAGCTTACTATAGATATCTGTGAATGTATAGTTTTTATTCATTGATTAGTATTATAATTTACAAATTAAACATAATTACAATAAAACAACAGTTATTGATATAGACAGGTTAATTTGCATAAAAAATAAAATAGACTCATTAATTTATAAAATTTTTATATTACACACAATTATCTACTGTTTATAATTGCTAAATATCGAATAATACTGACGTCAGACATCGTGGGAAATTTGACAAAGAAAGCGTTTTAAAACTCCATCAAATCAGATCGTAAAGGGAAAATTCCAATTTGACTTCAATAGCTATAACCAATGTAATCAAATGGGAAATATAATACAATTATTCATTGATACAGAAATTTTAATCATATACTTCATAAGGGCGGACCCGCCTATTTTGGAACAGTATATATCCAGCGCACTATCAATTAGAGTTCGCCCACGTGTAATGATTTTAATGTAAAAATAAGTTTCTTAATACTCTTCCTCATATATCTTTAAAACAGACATCTTGTTCTTTGCACAATTAATATGGTTTTGTGTTAGCCATAAGATGTAATAAATATGATAATAAAAAACAAATTTATGAAACTTACTCTGAGTATCACTTTGAAAACAGGCTATATAAATGTAATTGAATATTAAACAATTATTAATTATCACAAGTCTACACATTTTGTAAAATGGTTAATTTTAAAGACAACCATTTAATTATTTTATTGATAAATATTTTATGTAAGGAATATTTAACAATTTAATAAAATAAACTAGTTAGTTTATTAGGTACGTAATGTAGGCTATTATAATATAAATATAATATATTATATAAAAATTATAGCCCATAGAAATATTTCAATAATAAAAATAAATTTGTCAAATTGGAAAATCATGTTTCATCACATAACAAATTAATAATCACCCTATCTAAAATTCTTCAAAATTAAAATTGACGTATACAAGTTTTTTGAAAAATTTAATTTATATAAATGTATTATAAATTATAATAATACCCAAACAAGGAACGTGTTGTATAACTGCAAATTTATAAATTAAAATATTTAATTTGTGAACATAATGTTATAGTTTGTGATAAATACTCATAAAGATTAATATTCATAAAAAATAAAATCTTTTCGATAAATTATATATTGTTAAAATTCATACTATACACTAAACAGTATAAACTCAAAACGAAAAAATATGTTATCATAAAACTTGATTTCATAAGTTTTTTGGTTTATCTTGTATTTAATTGATGGTAAAGTTTGCATATATAAACATTAGATAGGAACCATTTTTAATATAAAAATAGATAAGGTACTACCTGTAGATTTATATACGCCATATGCGCCCATTCCACATACAACTTTGTCGTTGTGATTCATAAAATGGGTTATTTATACCTTGTGGTAGGTACTTAATTTAAGTAGATTAGTAGATTATAGTACTTTAATAATAATTGTCTGAATAATATGGTTTAAATTTTATAATTTTGTCAACATTTTGGGTTTAAAAAAAATTAGTCAATATGACAATAACTAACATTCAATCCAGAATTTCTTAATTGAACAACACTTAATTAATTCACACTAATTTTTATTTACTGTAGTCAAAATTCATCTCACATAAAATAGTATAAATAATATTCAAATTGAAAAATAAAATTGAAAGGGTGGGCAAGTGGGTATCGCACTGCTGTATAGTAGAGATGGAGACTAGGTCACTATTATTGATGTGTTAAATTTGAATGCAATGACTGGTATCATTCTATACGAAAAAAGATTTTGAACGGACATGATTATTTCAGACTAGCTATAATTAGTAGGATATAATATTATTATATTATTACCTATATTTAAATAATGTAATATATCGTTAATTTACGCCGTATCGTAAAAAATTATATTTCATACGCTCATAAAATGTTTTCTTTATTGACGTTAGAATTTTTTTTACAGTTATTTGAAGGAAAACTTATGGATAACATTGTATTGGGTTTTATAACCATAGGTATAAATCACAATAAAAAAACATTATTATTAGCCTTAATTTTTTTTATAGGTGAGTAAGATTTTTTTTTTGTATAATTATTATTTTATAAGTATTTCATACAATACAATACTTAAAATGGGATTTTTTTATGATTCAACTAGATATTTTATCTGAATTGATTGAGTTTAGTTAAATATGATGAAAGTTTTGAATACATATATTTTGTTTAATATTCTCAACACCTTGTTTCAACTACTGTTTAAACATGTTTTATAGATAAAATATTAAACACATTAAACTCATAAAGTAGATAGACTTATAAATTGTTTTTCTCCCACTAATAATTGTAAAATTATTTTAAATTCTTAAAAAGTTTTAAATAAATATTTTAATTTTTTTTTAACGGTTATTTTATTTAAACAATCTATACAATGTTTAGTAAATAAGCATAATAGATGGTTAGAAAGAGAAAAACAAAATAAAACAGAAGGGCTTGAGTAAAGAATTCGCCCACTGGCGACACTCCGGCTTTCTTTTTTTTATGAATTAGTTAAGGAGTAGGTCGCGGCACCATTTCTTCTTTAATCTTTTTAGGGGGTTTCCAGACATTAGGTTGGAAAGATTTTTTCCATGAATGTTTGGATGATCGTGAAGTGAATTGTAGTAGCGTTTGTAGGATTTAGAGGCGGTTTTTAATACTGTTAGTAGTTTTAAGTCAGTGTGTAGGGTATGGTTCAAGACATAGAAAGGCGCGTTTGTAATTAGACGTAGAGTTTTATTTTGGACAACTTGAATTTTTTTAATGTTTTATTTTTTTGCTGAACCCCAAATTTGGATGCCGTACGTCCAAATAGGTTTTAGTAGGCTTTTGTACAGCAATAGTTTGGTACTAACTGAAAGTTTGGATTTAGAGTGTAAGAAGTGGTTAAGGGAACGAAGGCGAGAGTTTAGCTTAATTTTGATGGTGTGAGTATGGTGATTCCACGTTGGTCTTTTGTCAAAGTTAACACCGAGGTATTTTGTTGTAAGTGAGGTGGGAATTTGGATGTTGTTGAAAGTGATTTGGGGACATAGGCCTTGTTTGCTCTCCATAGTGATACATCTTGTGATGTTAGGGACGATAAATAGTTGAAGAACGATTCGTTTCTGTGATTTGTGAGTAGTCTTTTTAGGTGTGCGGAGGAGTGTTCATACGTCTTTTATCCGAAGGATATTTAGTAGTTTGCCAAACTGCTTTTGCACAACGTTTCTGATTGATCAGATAGCGTATGTGGGCAATAAGATTTAAAGAGAGTGGAGGTATGGGTTTGGTATGCGGAGTTGAGTTTTTTGAGACTGATTGTATTGAATTGGTTAAGTTAGATATGGCGATTTCGATATCAGTGGGTTTTTATTTTTATGTTTAGGCTGGTCTCATTTGTGAGTAGATTTTGAAATTTATTCCAGTCTGTGTTATTGTTTGTGAGTGATGGATTATCCTTTATAATTGGAGGTGAAGAATCAATAGTGAGTACAGCTGAGTGGTCCGAATACAATGAGTTGAAGTTTTTAATGTGATGAAAGAGGTTGTTAGGAACTTAAGATATGAAGATATCAAGGATGTCGGGACGTTTTCTTGGGGATGTAGGCCAATATGTTGGATCAGGTGGAGAGTGAATTGTTCAGAGTTGATGGTACGGAAGAGAGTATTACCTCGTGGATTACTGGTACGGCAGCCCCAGTGAGGGTGTTTAGCGTTAATATCTCCGCCAACGATGAATTTGTGGCCTAGATGTTTGAAAAAAAGTTTAAATTGGTCTGTTGTGATGTTATGTTTAGGTGAACAATACGCGACGGCTATCGTGAGACGGACGTGATTTAGGTCTTGTATATAGTCTTTGTTGTATTTGGGTAGAGGATAGAATAGAAGATGTGTACGGATTAGAATTGTGGATCCGGCGTGTGTGGTATCATCCGGGTGGTTCGAAGTTATTAGTTGGTAGCTGGGTATATTTATCCTAGCTCGGTCTGTGAGGTGGCATTCCGATATGAGAGCTATGTCGATTCTTTTTTCGTGTAGTGTAGCTGTTAGTTCGTTTACATGGTTTAGAATGCCGTTGCAATTCCATAGGAGAACAATGAGTGAGTTGCTGATAATATTATTTATCATTATTGTTTTTAATTAGTTGTGTGATGACAATCGTAAGAAAGGATAATAGTGGGTTTAATATTGATTTAAATTCAGCAATAAAGTTATTAAGAGCTGATGTGATATCTGGTGATTGGTCAGAGGTAGTTGGGGGATTTAGTTTAGTTCCTAAAGTGATATGAGCGTAGGGAGTTTTGGATTGGTCATGAGTTGGGAGGGAGGCCGGAGAGGTCACCAGTGGGTTAGTTTGGTGAGTAGATGGGATTAAAATGTAATTTAAGATACGATTTTCGCCTTACTCGTTATCCCTGAAATTATAAGCCAATTTATTATTTTGTTATGATATTATTAGTTATTATTTTATTAAACTTATTCAATATTATATTATATTGGAAAATATTAGAATTGTTCATACTATTACTCACTTCGATATTCACAAAACTCCGTTGGACTCATTAGTTTTTCTGTAAATAAGTAAAAAAAAAAAAATGGTATTCTATTTGATTACCTTTTGAACTAGTTCAATTTTAAACAATACCTACCATAAAATTATAAAATTTCTGAACCGAATATTGTTAATTGTTTATTTAGATAATTATACAATTAGAATTTACTTTCAATACATTATTGTTCGATAATAAAAATTCTTCTTAAATCTTTTTTTAAAAATTTAAAATTAAAGATATTCTTAAGTTTCAAAAATAAATAATCTATTAATCTTAAATAATAGAATAAATGATTTGCGTGTTTTATTAACTTCAAAAGCAATTTTCATAACATTAGAAATGAGTGTGTGTTCTATATTTTTATGCCATGATATTATCACCCTTATTAAATTTTTTTTTTTTTATTAGAAATAAACAATATACAAATAATTTACAATAACTTTATGTGATAAGAGAAGACAGGACAGAAATTGATTAAGAAGCCACCCACTAACGGCACTTAGCATGAATTATTTATATATTTTTTTTTTGTATTTTTGTGTTTTTTTTTAATTGTTGATGGTTGGAAATGTATATATAATATATACAATATATATGTATATTTTACGTTGGTAATTGTAGAAGGTCACGACACCACTTCCTTTTTAGCCTGCACCTTGGATTTCCTGAGAGAATTAGAGAGGAGAGGTTTTTAATAAGAGGATTTTGGTGGAATATAAGTCGCTTGCGGAAGCGCAAGTAAAAGAATTGAGCTTCTTTATTGATGATTTTCATGTGAAAATCGTTATGTTATGTCAGGTTTGAGACGTACGGTGGTGCATTGGAGAGTTGATGAAGAGCTAGGTTTTGGAATACATGGATTTTATTGTTATTGGATTTTTTGGCTGAGCCCAAAAGGTGTATGCCATAAGTCCAAATAGGTTTAAGGAGGGTTTTGTAAATTAGCCTTATTAAAAATAACAGCATAATTCTGTTAGTACCTATTTACTTTGTTTCTTCTTTGATACATATTGTTATTATTACCTATATTGTTTTTATTTATTCTTCTGTTTAATTTGACGTCAATTTAGATATTAAATTATTTTATAATTTCTTATTGTTGCACTTATGTGAATTCCTTAGATCTATGTCCATAACTAGGTATAAATAAATAATTAATCAACCATTTTTATATTATTCTAAGCGGAACGATGAATATATCGATTGTACAATGGTACGCTTTGATTTCCCAAAATGGTGGTGGTTTTGGATACGTAATTTGATTTAGTTTTTTCTTTAAAAAGATCAAATGAAACCGATTTTATTATTTATTTTATGAAATTCGAAAACGAAAAGCAGTAAATATTTATATTTGTAACCAAATATTTATATTAGAATTTTCTATTACGTATTTTATATTATTATGAATTTTACTAAATACAATACATTTTTTATTGATTTTAAAATATTCTCTATTTATAAGTTCTATGTATTTATTTTTACTGATTTACTGTATATAGAGAAATATATTATTAAATTTTGGGTTATTTAAGTTAGGTAATATAATAATATGATAATGCATATATTTATTATTATATTATATAATAGTAATAGTATAATGAATAATATATTTTCGAAAAAAATGATATCATCCTACTACAATTTCTAAAAATAAAATAATTGACTTTAATAGCTATATTATATCAAATAAACATATTACTTAGTGATTAAGGCTGATAAATAGCTTCCGCTCAGAATCGTAGTATTTCGTATACAATAATATATTATTGTGAAATAATTAACTTTAACTACTCAATGGCTGGTGTACAGCAGCCTGGTGCCTACTTTCTCGTCTTTTTAATTTAAAAAAACCATTACATTAAAGAATTATTATACTTACCATGACATTTTAATTTTCGGTTATCATGGAAAAACTCAATAATCATTTCGTCTACAAAGTATAATATTTCATTGTTATTTTCATTATGATGAGATTTATATACCTTATCATCGAATTTCATGCATATCTATATTGTATATTATATTATATTAATTTTGGCCGTACAAATTTTTTTTTTTCATAATATTTTAATATAAGATGTTTATGAAACTAATAAATTAAATGTATTGTTTATTATAAGTAAGAAAGTTAGTTTTTAAAATGTAAATTATAATAATATTTTAAAAATATATACAAATATAATATTAAAATCAATCAATTTTAATTACAAATGTGATCGTTTATAAAGGTGAGCCATCATAGTACTCGTAAGTCAACATTGTAAGTCTAGAGTTTAGACCAATTCCATTTTCTTGTAGTCCATTTGTAATCATATGTAACCACAGTTTAAAAATTTTTAACCTAACAGTATTTCTGAAGAGTTAAATTTTAAATTCGGGTGCTATAACGACGCGTCGTCTGGGAGTTTTCCGAGTGCATGCCGAAATTAACCTTATTCAATGTCCCAAGTGCGTCCCAAGAAAAAAAAAAATTTTGACATAGTTCGTCTCAGTTCAGATACCCAATTATTATCAAAGTTAAATGAAATGTAATTTGCCCACTATTTCTAGTGCTTCACATTCATTTCTGTAAAAATAAAGCACCTTTAAATTATTATAGAGTATAGACTATAGACTATAGTTGTAGATTTGAATGGGTATGGACCAATTGCGCTTGAAACAAAGTTTTCTAATTACGCTCGTATTCAAAATTCAAATTTGCCTACTTTCAGATATGAAAATATTGTTGTTCGATCGAATTCCATCAACATCAACATAAACAATCTAAACACTAAAATGCTTGAAAATTAAAATCTTATCTTTATCTATCATTTGATTACTGGTTAAAGTGACTGGTTATAATATATTTTATAACAGTATCTATAATTTTATGAAACTTAACATCTATTGCGCTTAAAACATTTTACAAAACCTAAGGAAAATGCATTAGTTAGTTATAATTAATAATTATATAATAAATGTACACACTCACCGATTTTTTGGCGAATGTGGGGTGAATGAATCATTTTTTTCTTCAAATTAAATAAGTTACTTGACTTGTGTAATAATAATAACGTTTCATAAAATTACAGATACTGTTATAAAATATATTATAACCGGTCACTTTAACCAGTAATCAAATGATAGATAAAGATAAGATTTTAATTTTCAAGCATTTTAGTGTTTAGATTGTTTATGTTGATGTTGATGGAATTCGATCGAACAACAATATTTTCATATCTGAAAGTAGGCAAATTTGAATTTTGAATACGAGCGTAATTAGAAAACTTTGTTTCAAGCGCAATTGGTCCATACCCGCATATTTTAGTATTTATATATAACTGCTGCTCATTTACTAGGTAAAATATTAAATCGCCTCATTCATTATAGTATATTTTCATTTATCAAACTCAATTAGTCTTACCTAACCGTTTCTTAACCTCTTTCTTTGTATAATTTGTAATAATAAATGTAAAAATAAAAAAAAATTCAGTCCTATTTGTCTGTGATACTTTTTATTTGATTTTTATTCTGTTTTACTTATCAAGTTATGGTGTTTTAAAATTATTTTATTTTGTATAAATTAATAGTTCAGTATTTATACTTTGTTTTCGAAAGGGTATTTGATTGTTTAAAAGTAAACACAATTATTGTTGAATTGAGGAATAAAATACAACGGAGGAACAACATGGATTAATAAGTAATATAACGGTTTCAAAATGCAATAGGTTCACTTTTTCTTTTTTATTTTATTTCAACTGCACATAAATATTTTTTTCTAGTAAAATGTGTCATAGTAAATTGTATTTCAGCTGAACTATTATTTCTTAAATTTTTAAAAACAGTAATTACGCTTCCAACAATCCAAAAAATTGCTTCCCTAAATTATTGAACGTATGAAAACAAACAGCAAAAATCTGGTATTCTGATGCTTTGACTTAAGGTTCTTTAACGATCAAATATTATATAACATCAACATATAATAGGCTGAATTTATAAGGGTATAAAGTGCAATTTTATTGTAACATATTGTAAACCAAACAATATAAATAAATATAAAAACTTACTTTTTTCTTCTGTATTATAAACAAAATGTGTTGTTAGGTAATTTTTAAAATCCTGATAATCATCTGGAATAATCAAATTGTCATGAGAATCATCCACATTCGCAAAACACCGAAAAATGTATATAAAATAAAGATAAATTCTATAACATAACATTTATCATAATTATTTTATAGGAGCTTTATATCAAGTTGCATCCACACATGATAGTTTGGTACTTCATAAAAATTACATATAAATTATTTTAAAATATTATAATAATATTTATGGTGTCAAATCAACTGTAAAATTTTCAATTTTCTTAAAAATGTATTTACATTTATAATAGCATTAAAAAATTCCATAAAAATGACGTATTTTAAATAATTTTAAATCATAGATTATTACTTGAAATTACTTACCAAATCGCATTGAAATAAGCAAGTTTAGAAATGCAATTTTATCTACCGAAATGATAAATCATACATTTATTATTGTTACTATACATAACATAGGACTTATTAGTCTAAAACATAAATGTTGTAATGATTGGTTAATTAAATAAAATCATTCTAAAATTATTTTATCTATTTTATTCGGAAAATAAAAAAAAGAGTGTTCAGATTTTGGACTAACAAAATTAATAAAAAAATAAGAATATACTTTTACTCACTCGAAAATCCAAACGACATCAAATTTTCTATTGTACATTATGTTTAAAGAAGCGATTTATTAAAATTATAGTGCAATAAATAATAATCTAAAAGTTAGTTACATATAAGTGTATTTAAAAAGAAAAAGGTGTCAAATTGGTTAACCTATATCTGATATGCAGTGGAAGCCGACTGCAACTCATCACGGAGTAATCAAGTCAAGTAAGCAAAAAACGATTCTGAGCAGAGACGTTCTGTCAACCTAAAATCTATATTACTAAGTAGAAATAATGAAATATACTATCATATTATATTTAAATGCCTACCATAGTAATTAATTTTATGGTATTAGTAAAACTGTATGTTGAAATAAATGATGAAAAAATAACAATTAAAAGAATCGTTTAAGCATTATAAAAGCTAAATGATGCTTTATCATGTTTATGTTATTTTAGAAGTTAAATATAGTATTTATTAAATAAAATCTCTTACTATTGCAATCTGAAAAAAAAAAAATAATGATTTAATTTATTAAATAAAATAACATTAAAAATCAATGAATTCTATTAAACGAAGATTATTACACATATATTTTATACTCACCTATTAATATTAATATAAGGTTGATTATAAATTATAATTATTGTGCTTATAAATATCGATGTTTTTTATGAGAATAATTTATACCAAACGCTTATTATTAAAAAAAAAGACTAAACAATAATAATTACGATATACTTTTTACATATTATAAGAAACGGTTACCGGTATTTTTCCCGAATCAAAATTCCCGAATGGACTTTTTCCCGAATGGTATTTTATCCGAAAATCCGAAAACCCGAAACCTTTTTTCCCGAACGCCTTTTTCCCGAATCGAAATTCCCGAATGAACTTTTTCCCGAATGGTGTTTTATAAAAATAATTTAAAAAAAAGTATAATAACATAATAAATGCTGTTGCGTTATCGTTAAATATTTTAAAATCGACAAATTATATGCATATAAAAATAAAAATTATTTAAAAAAAACTAAAAAGTATAATAACATAATAAATGCTGTTATCGTTAAAAACAAAATTACAAAACAATATTATGTGCGATTGCCCTCAGAAATTGTAACGGCTGGTATGTATTAAATTCAGCAGTAATGGACATTATTCGCTTTTGAAAATCCCGCCATTTTCTTTTTGGTAGTGCTCTAACTCTGCTTCACACTCTTCTTGGTTGGGAACATGGGCGTGATCGTCCAACGTTGATTCTCGTACAAAATAATTTTTATTTTCAAAAATATTGAACGCAGTAATAACTCTTGCTTTGCACTCTTTTTTACGTAACTTTTGACATTCCCAGTATGTTTTACCGTTGACTGGTAATTTAGAACGCACATAAATAAAACCTCCACAAATTAATTTTGTTTCACTCAAAATTTTAATTTCAGCCATGGTGATAGATTAAAATAAAATTAAAATGATTTTGCTAAGTATATAATCTTATATTATTTACAATAAAATGCACTGGAAAGTATAACGACGGTCGATAGCACTCGAATAACGCGGCTTTACGATTACAACGATTACGTTTTACTTGTATACCATAGATAAAAGATACAAACGATAATAATAATAATAATAATAACACAAATATCGGTGTAAAATATAAATCAGCGACGGTAAAGTGCAATAATGGCAAACATGCGATTCTACATGTGCCCGTTTATCGCACGGAGAAAAAAAAGATTAGAAAAGATTAGAAAAGATTAGAATGTATAGCAACAGCTGTATTTTAGTTATAATGTATAGAAAATACATACCTAGTCATTACAGCTCACAGTTATAACAACATTTTTAAATTTTTAAAAATTTTTATTTCGGGAACAATAACCGTCGGGAAAAAGTCGTTCGGGAAAAAAGGTTTCGGGTTTTCGGATTTTCGGATAAAACGACATTCGGTAAAAAGTCCATTCGGGAATTGGCGGGTACCATAAGAAACTTCTGGTTATGTTACAGAAAATAACATGTTCAATATTGACAATAACTAGACTAGTAACTGTATACAAGATTTTAATATTTTGAATAGCATGCAAATACATTAAAAATATATGAAATTTAACATACGTATAATTTATTTTTTAATTTAGAGCATAATGTAAACTAACTTTTTTTTGAAATATAATTTTAACAAGTATGTCGTTGATTATAAATAATTATACATTATCTATGTACCTATAATGTATATATTAAGTATTATGTTTCAAATTTGTATTGTTATTTTTCATAAAACTAGTTAAGATAATAAAAATTGGATTTTATATTGACCTATTATTAATATTTTATACTTTTCTTTAAAAAATGTCTACACCTATCTTTTATTTGTTGTATTTTTAACAAATCTATATTGTTGATTAAGAAAATGAATACATTTTATATATACAATATACATGTATTATGTTTAAAATATAAAAAATATCATTTTTATAAACCCTATACAATATGAGTTATGCGACTTAATTAATATTTTACTTTAAATACATAATGATTTTTAGTTGTTACCTTTTTCTTTGGAATCATTACAGTTCATTATACATATAACAGTTAATATAATTAAAACTTTATAAGAAATCATTGTTATTATTCAGAAAACTACAAACCACAAGAATAAATTTTGTTTTGCGAAAAATATAATATAATTATTTTTTGAAAGGGTAAATTGTGATATTTTTATGTTTGTTTATTAACATCTAAGAAAACACTGTATTTTATTTATGTAAACACCATTCGTAGCAGGTGCAGTTTCTTGAACTATAATTATAAAAAATGTTGTTTTGACCTCTTTAAAGTACAAACTAAATCCAACTGGCTATTTAAAACCACGTTCAAAGTAAAAATTGAAGCCTTTTATTAACAACTTATTAATTATTATGGATACAGACATATTTTATTTTTAATAAATATAGAATTAAGTATTGGAAAGGCTTTGGTCTAGTAAAAGGTTAACTAATTATTATTTTATTAGAATGGGTTACTCTACGTTTTTATCACTGCATACGGTTTGCGTCCCAAAATCTCTTTATTACATAAATTGCGTCCTAGTGATATTTAATGACTACACGAATTGCGTCCCAACGTAAAAAAATATTTTTTTCCATTTTATACAGCCTTAATAGCAAATTATGAGTTTATGACTATTGGTAGGTTAAAAATATTGATTATTGTCACAGTTATGCAATTAGAAATAAGTAAAATGAAAATGTTTAAGTTTAAATGAGAGGAGTTTAATATAATAAATAAAATAAAATAGTATTAAAAAAAGTTATAAATATAAAATTAAAAAATTAAAAAATTGGTAAACAATTGAATAGAAAGCCTAACCTTATTTTTGTATTCTTGACTCAAACCAACCGTTTGAATTTTCCTCCACCAACTTTGACCTAAATGAAATCTGCATCCTCTTATTTGAACCGACAGCCACATGATCAATAATGATAACTTAATGATGTGTTAATAGCTTTTTCAAAATCAACAAGTATTATTTTAGATAAAAAATTGATAAGTATATTACTAGGAAGTATAAATATACCAGTGGTATATGATTATTTTTTTCAAGCCACGAATTGTAAACAATTGTGTAAAAAATTTCGAGCAAATTTTAAAAGTTTCATCCAAAAATTTTGAAGTAACTTCAATTAGAAATTTTAAAAACAGGACGCAATTAATTTAGTTGTTTAGTTAAAGCCAGACGCAATTCCTGTACTTGTTTACATAAAGCTGGACGCAATTCATGTGTAGCCAATTTGTATAACTGATTTTTCTGATGGAGTATTTAATGCATTACATACACATAGTAAGAATGCCAAAATCTGTTATACCTATATTTTTCCCGTACGTGAAATGGTGAGGCGGTGCTATTGAGATATCATACATCAAAAAAGAATAAACAAACTATGATATAGATGAATACCAGTCGTCTATATGACCCAAGTAGTTTATTTTTTATAGTTATAAATTTACTGTTTAAACAAACTGACAAATTATTAAAATAAAATAAATATCTGTTGTGGGTTTGTTATGGGTAATATGTTTTAGTAATGGTTCGTCTTGAAATATATTGTAAGAAAGGTAACTCATACTCATTATTTTTTAATATATGAGTACATTGACTAATTATTGTATTCATTTAATTGCAAGGCTAAATATTCGGTAACTTATACCATATTATATTATATTTAGGTACATAAGAAGAATATCATTCAAAACAGTAATATATAAAAATAAAACTTAACCACGTTTCTGGAAATATAAATCAAATAATCGGACTATTTTTAAATATATTAAGATAAATCAATCATTGAAAAAATATAAATTAATGTTACGGTGTCTAAGTTTTGACTTGAATTTTATTAACAATAGGTAAAATTGTATTAATTAATACATGATACATAATATTTTATTTAGTTTAAACAGAAGATTAAATAATTAATAAAACCGTCGAAATAAAATATCAAATCTCTTTACTCAACATTTTGTTCTGTAACATTACATGTATGTAATGATTTATTGTTGAGTTCAAATTTAATACATCCATTACAGTGAAAAACTTAATGACAAAGTAAAAACGAAACTTATTATTCAGTACACTTACTCTACTAAATCGGATAGCTCACTCTTAACTAGACTGTTCACTTTTTATCAGGCAGCTTACTCTTTTAGGATGTAACGCTCGGACACGGATTTTATTTTATTTTATAACTTACATGTGGTACTAGTCTGAGAGTGGCACTGACATTAGTCATTTAAACCCCCTCGCCAGCCCAATCATTTATTACTACAGTAAGTATTTCGGGATACAATCAATTATGGTGGGTTACAGGTTTAGAGAAGCTCTATCCTCTCAACGTTAGGCTTCGGTGCATATCGAATCGTCTTAAATAAGTTATTTACCTAAGAAGAGCTTATAAGAGCTCATAACGTCGTCGATAGAGTTATTGATAGTCTTCCACTTTTCTTTGATTGTAAGCAGTGTTGAGACTTATCTAGATAAATATATTAACTATCTATAATCTTATGTAGATAAAAATCTAAATGTTATCTATTTATCTATCTTAGATGAAAACTCCAGTCATCTACTGTGATTTATCTAGATATTTTTTTTTGTTGTAGAAATTATTTTAATTATTAATATTAGTTATTATATTTATGTTTCTGGTAATAAATACTATTTTCGTTCGTGTCGTCGTCATACGTCGACGACGATGATCGGCCTATAACAATTTCTATTATAATCTCTATTACGTAGAGCACTGATGTTTGATTCGAAGCCCATTTATCGATATACAATACTGTTTTTTTTTTTGATTTAATAAATTGCATTTTATCGTATTTATATTGTTTCGTTGTTCTCTGTAGCTTTAACAGGTTGTGCTGTATATCATAAAAGTGTTTCTCGACGACGTTTGTGTCGCACAGTACTGTATTCATGTACTTGGGTGAACCTAATTTAATAATCATGATAGGCTTTTTGTTGGAGAATAACATTTAATATATATTACCGACATTCAAATGGACATTTGAGAAACGTACACACTACACAGTTTATTTTATACAATTTATAATAAATTAATAAATATTTAAAAAAAATATTTTGAAAACTCAATAAATTTATCGTTTTAAGTTGAATGTTTATCATTGGAATGCACTTTAATCAATCTATGAATCTGTAGAGTACATTGCATTTCAAACAGAATTAAAGTTACTAAAAATAATAATGCAATACTGTTATTTTTAACCGTAACCCATTTCGCGCAGCACTTTTATTGAAATCTGTTACTATAGGGTCTGAATACCCATCATTCATAATGTTGATCTATAATCTATACTAGTATATACTATACTAAAAAATTTACAACTGCCATTTTTTAATGTAGTCAAAATGGGAATTTTTAAAAATGTATAACAATATAATATTATGATTATTTGTAAGTTTGTAAAAAAACAAATAATGTTATAACTCCAATATATTTTTAAAAATGTATAAAGCCTTCTGGCATACACATTACGTTCATTTGGTATTTTAAATAATATCATTTAATATACCTAATAAATAAATAACTTAAAAGTAACGATATACCTTGAACGCACTTATTATAAAACAGAAATAAGTTCACTAGTTGTTATTATTATGATTATTACATATTTTTAATATATATTAGGTGTAGTATGGTATGAATCTTTTACGGCTATTCTATTTATGATTTATCTGCATATCTCAATTGGCACCAGGTTGATGTATTCAAATATCCTTGTATATTACCTACAAATATTTAATTTCAGTAAAAATGATAGTAAAGAAGTTTTTATAAAAATATGAAGTTAAAATTTCAAAAACATGTTTTTTCAACAATAAATAAGAAATTTAGATTTTTGTTTAAATAAAATTAATTAATTAACGTAATACCTGTAAGTAGTTGTAACCTCTAACCATTATGTTTATTATTATGTACATTATAATATTATTAATTATTATATATACATATTTTTAATTTGTTTCCATTTTAGTGACTTTTATCGAGATATTAATCACTTAGGAATGGTAGAGTGTATCTAGCTCACTATTTTCCTATTCTCTAAGAGTATTATTTTTACATATGTGGACATAACTTCCTGTGGATTGGGCCTGGTGGTAATGGCAGTGTAGAACAATAATCAGAACATCGATGGGGGAATTTGAAATAGTATTTATTTGCACCGTGTGGAAGTTCGGACCGATGACCAGCCGTATAGCCATTGTACCAAAATGCCACATCCTACATAATTCATATTAATACAATAAATTATCATGCAGAATACTAAAACTGAATCACAGTAATTGGTTAGGATATTATGTAACCCCGAAAAGACTATTATTTATTTGTAATGTTATGAAATAGAAATAATTGATAAGTTATATAAGTAAATTTATAATATACACCTATAAGCATAAGCCATTTATTTTTATGAGAATTTGAAAACTAAATTTTGACATTTATTTTAAGTAAAAAAAATATGAAATGTTTCATATTTAGTATGATTTAGGCTTGAACATTTAATATAATATTATTCATAAGGTGTTTATACTTAAATAAAAAAATAATAATAATACAAGTAATACAACATTCTATTGTTGACATTTAAAGCGGACAAATCAAGTAATTAAACAAAAAAATAAGATTTTAGATAATTTGTTACCTATACATTCCCGTTTTTTTATTTCAATTAAAGTAATTTATAAACTTTTTTTGACAAGAATACGTACCATGAAAGGCCTTATGTAAAATCTGTATGTGATAATACCAGTATTCTCTTCCTCTAGCTAAAACAGAGAATCGTACAAATTTATGTATTTTGGACTGACTATAAAATAGATGTTATAATTAATTTATTGTTTATGCAAATTTCTACATAATTCTGTGGTTATAATTGAAATAAAAAAAATCGAATGTCGATATAAATTTAATACAATATTTTAATTTAAAATTCTTAAACGTAAACTATCTGTCATCATATTTTGGTGGAAATATTTAACTTTAAGAAAGATTTCGGGTAGAAACATGGAGTTATAGTAGCTACTTTAGCAAACGGGGAAAGATAAAAATTACTAGTATTTCAAATTTGTAAAATCTACTTCAATCTATTTTTGTAATCAAAGATTATCAAAATAATATTAGGGGCAAAATACAGTAAGTTCTTAATGTGCGTCTCCGCTTTGTACGTTCTCCTGAGTAATCCATTAACTGTGTAATGTTTAATATTGAAGTGATTTGATCTTTTATAAGATTCAAAAGTAAGAATATTATCAGCTATCGTCCGTCCAGCGAGAGAACGCGCCAATTTTGCGCATCCCCCCGCGTCACCGTGCTATCAAAACTGGTTCGCTTATGGCTGTGTATCATTGGGGAATGCACAGAAAAACTGATTTTGGTAGGTTTGCGGCGCGTTCTCTCGCTGGACAGAGTATAGTGAATAACTGGATTGTTAATAAAAAATATACTTTATATTATACAGGCACTGTCATATAATAAAAATAATTATGGTATGGTTTAAATTTAGTATTGTATAATATCGAAAGAATAATAGTACATGAATGCCATACGTCATAAAATGAGCGGTTCTTTATTTATATAATCTTAGAGTATAAATAAACGCACCAGCGTTTATTATGTACTTGCCTATAAGTGTACGTAGTTTTTACAGTAATGAAACATTTAAATGAAAAGTATTAGTTTGAAAAACAATTATCAGGTAATGAACACATTGTTGTATAAAAAAACAAAATCGTACAATAATACAACTGTGAATGATATGGTAAATCTAGAGGTTCTAAATTAAATGATAGATGAGGAGGAACATTTTTTACAAGGTTTGTCAACGTCAATCGATATTCTTCTAAACCTTTATCTCTAGTGAATTATTTTAGAATAATCTATTGACGATTTTTGCACAAGTTAACCATAACATTCGCTGATGATATCCTTTTAATTTGTGTTCAAAAATATTAGTTAATTTGAGAAATTTCAAAAATTTAGATTGCTTTAAAATTAATTAAGTTCAAGAATTTAATTTTTTAAAACATAATAAATGTAAAGTGTTTTTTTTTTTATATTATACCATGTATAATTTAGTGTCGTATTTAATTTTACATATTTTATACCATTCAACAAAAAATAGGTAACAATATCTAAAAGGTAACCAATAATAAAAAATTATTAACGGTTTTATGCATTTTATTAATTAATGAATCGTAAAAATCTATTATTTATTTGAATTAGCTCTTATTCAGTAAATTTTGGTTTTGGGACTAATTTACTTTCATCGGTTGCATTTGAAAAAAATGCAAGGTGTATGAATGCGCGTATCGAGAGAGTTAAACATTTTAAATTTATTTGAAAATGTATATTTATACATCACTAACTCGGGCTAGCTTATAAAAAAATTCAGTTTATTTAAATAAAATCTGGCCTTGAAATTCAGTGTTCCCTAAATCGGTAAACACTCGGTATACCTATACAACTTATAATATATTTATTCCTAGCTAACAAAACTGCAGTAAATAATTAATAGGTATATTAAAATATTAAACGTATTATGTGATTAAAAATTAAAATATATAAAATTGATTAAATTGAGTGAAAATTATCTGATTTTAATGGGGTTTCATATGTTTAATAGATATTTTTTATAATGTATTTTAAGATGTATAAACAATTTACAGTTTTAAAATACTCATAACTTGCTTTAAAAAAAAAAAAAAAAAACGCTAATGAGATGCTCAGATGCCCTATAGTAAATGTTCTTAACATTTTTCTAAAATTTTTGTGAACGTAAAATTTGTTATGTTGTGAGTGGGTTAGAGAGAGATAACCATGGCATCCTCTTAACACGCACAACAAATATATTAAAATTAAATTACTTGTTAATTTTTTTACGGCTTTCACGTATTCTAAAATAACATTAAAAGTACGTTTTAAAATGTGGTGATAAAAGCTAATAAAATTCTTTAATTTACGTAATCAAAAGTAATCTTACTTCTTCTACGTTTACATAGTTCTAATATTAAAATATTCATAAAATTATAAATATCTGTTTTATTAAAATTATGAATTATTATATCAATATTTGAAACTTTAAATTGTAACAATGAAATTGCTTACTTTCTTTTAATATTTGTTTGAGGTATTCTACAAAAAATAAAAAATAATGGTATTAGATACATAATGGTACAAACAATAAATAATAGATTGCTTTTTTTTCAATCCAGCCATAACTATAAATGTATTATAAAGTACTACAAATTTTCTGCACTAACAATATACTACTATATAATTAAATTTATGAATAAAAATGTATATTAGTCTTTCCTTTGTATGTTTTACCTTCTACATTATTAGCATTTGGAGCTACAAAATACAAATAAAAAGTATTAATTATACCGAACATAAGTATTCCAGATACTAGAAAAACATTTTATTAATTGAAAAGTTTTGAAAATATTTGTGTTATAATAATCTATTTGAAAATATTCTAATATTATATTGTTTTATACGACATATAATTATGAAATTTTCTTCACAATTTTCTTCTTTTAACGTCAAAATATGATTGTTAAAGAGGATGTTTTTCATTTTTTTCAACTTTAATTAACTTTGAGCATGGTTTCTACTTTCTAGGTAAAATTACTTCTAGTTCATATTTCATAAGATTAAATAAAAAAATGTCAATAGTTTTTAAAAATAACCACTGGAAAAAAACAAGAATAGCAGAAACTATTACACAAAATATTTGCATGTTACACTTGTAATTTGTCACTAATCATTCTTATAGGAATTATTAGTTATTTCAAATATTTTGTGACAAATTAAGCTATATTTGAAATGTATTATTTTCTTGCTTCCGATAGTGATATTATTATTATTGATCACAAATTTATACGTATTTATGCTCTAACTTAACCTCATATGTATATGGATTAATTTCGGGAATCTGTATTTTTACCACAAGTTCGAATAATCTAACCAAGCTTAACATTAGCTACCTAACCTAATATGTGAATATAACTCGAAGCCTTAAATGCATAATTCCGACGCCCAGTTTTAGTCCAATAGTATAAATATAAGTGTCTAGAGAAATAATAAAAATGAAAGTATCTATAATATGAAGTAGTTGCTCATGCTACACTTTGTTCCCACTTTCTCTATAGTCTCCGTCTCGCTTGCGGTGAAGCATTGCAAGGGTCTTTATAACACTACTTATCCAATTAATCTCTTTTCCAAATCATGGTCATAGATTTTTCAAAAAGAACACTTTAAATAAAGTTGCTAATTTGAATATAAATATTATATCGGTGAATATACTACATTTTCCACCCCATTTAAGTAGGTATTCAGCTATACTTTTATTCATTAAAATAACATTTTAGTTACGTTTGTTCGTTAGCTTTTACAATACCGTAGTACAATTATTGAAGTCATCATACCAGGTTAAATTTTCCAATAAAATTACCGTCGACTTTTTTAAATTCTTTTACCAAAATACCAACGTTATATTCGGAAAAAACAACGATTGGAAATAAATATTCAGGGAAAGTAATGACACATTCCGTCAGTTTATGATGGAATTAATTTTATTTTATTTTTTTAATTCAAAAATATACTACACCAAAGATTTGAATTTTTCAGAAATTATTCATAGGTATTTAAAATTATGAATTTTGAATAATTTATCTTTAAAATTTAAAATGCTAAATTATAACATTATTTTTATAAACTTTAAAATTTACAAAAATTATATAAAATTTAAATTACTTGGTAATTCGTTTAATATTGTAAGAATTACTATAACATTCAAAAAATTACATTATTAACAATTTAGCAGAAAAAAAAATGAGTAGTTTTAATTTCTTCCGAGTAACCATACTACTTATAATATTTTAATATGCTATATAACATTATTTCAAAAGAAACACTTGTACTTAAAATAATTTTATACTTTACCTTCCGCATTCTTTATACCCGATGCAACTACAAAAAAAATATATATCTTCAAATGTGATTCATAATTATTTTATAAACATATTTGATGATGTTTATTAGCTCTTGAGTATTATTCGAATTTATTTAGAATTTTAGTACAGTCATAACACACATAACAAACTAAATTATTTGAAGATATAATAACTCCTTGTATTAATTGCTGTGTTGTTATGAAAACATTAATCTATTTTGAAATTTACAACGATTTACTTGTTATATTGTAGTATTAAATATTATACTACACAATGAATGAAATCTTTTTATATTTCGTGGAAATAACTATGATAATTATATTAATGTTTATAAATATTTCTTTTCTTTAAATGGTGAATTAATATTAATATTTATAATATTTATGACATTCTTCTGCTTGTAACTACTCATATAAATATATGAATTACTATATAATTGCGTTTTTAAATATAAAATTGTCATGTAATAATGCAATTCAAGTTCAAATTCAGTAAACTCATAAGTTGAATCTATACTCAACATGTAGTTGTATGGACATTTTTATCAGCACTTTATATTGTTACATGTGTAATATATTTATATATTGATTTAAGTTTAAATAAATATATAATAAATTCCATACGTATATCTAATGATTTGACAATATTATTGAATTGATTATGACCTAATAAATATATAATAATAGCATTATGTAATTGTTACACTTTGTATTTTAATTCAATACATATTAATTTTAATTTTAGTTTATAATAATATACAATAAAAAATGTAAATTATACATTTTGATTATTATTTAATAATATTTTATTATCCATTCAGTGACGAGGTTAGTGGATTTAGGGAATAACTAAGGTGTCTTCAACATCCCCCAACTCAAAATTTTTTTTTTTTTATACTCCAAATCATTAATTTTTTCATAGATATGAAATATTAATACTTTATAAGTACAGTGTTACCTCAGTTATTATTGTTAAACAAATTATGATTTGGGATAATATAATACATAAAAAGGGTTTTCAAAATATTTAGATATATATTTCTATAAAATACTATTATAATTCCAGAAACAATTGGAAGACAATTTTCAAGGTTGTAGTGAATGAAACATGAAATACTAAAAAAAAACCTAAACTAAATTAATTTAAATAAGAGCCATATCAAAACATGGAAAAATGTTTGGAAATAATTCATAATAGAATCTACAAAAAAAAAAAATAAAATAAAAATAACAGTTACTCAACAAAATATGTAATTATTATATTTTTAAAAGTAATAGGTACTTTGAATGAAGATCAATTATTGGTTTAATTTGTGTTGGTCTGCTATATAATATTTGGTTGCTATTAATTATTTTAGCATCTTAAGACATTTAGATATAATCGGACCTATCGATTTTGACTAAAAGACAGGACTACAAAAATAGTTTCTTTTGACTAAAACCACATTTAATTTTCTTCAAACATTAAGATCAATTAAATAAGAAATTTTTAATATGTTGCTTATTTTTTTTTCATTTATTTGTTTAATCAGTAAATATAAATAAGGCAATACCAATCATTTTAAACTGAAATTTTAAAATATTTAAAAATAATATAATAATGCTGATTTATAACTTTAATAAGTAGCACTTTCTAAACCAAGTTATTTTTTTTATTTGAAATTACATATTTTCAAGTTTTACTTAATAAGATTTTCCAATAAATATGAAAACTACAATTATAAAATCTATTGCTTAAAATATGAATATTGTTATTCCTTAAAACATTACGCACTAATATAATTTTGATTATTTTTGTTTGTATAATAAATATTACCTTAGTGCGTCTAAATATTTAAAAATTCCTGATTTTATATACGCTAGTGTACCTATATGCATAGAATGAAAATTACACAGTAACAATAATGCCAATGGCATATGCAAGAATATTATTTATAATAATTGAAAGTAATCTGTTCCTGGTTAAAGCTATTTTGTTGAGTTAAATAAGATATTATAATAGTATAAAAACTCTTATCTTATATAATAATATACTTGCTTTTATATGATTTAACTATTTCCGCTGTTTAAAAAAAATATATAATACTTTGTAATTAAACATAAACAAAAAATAATTTTGGCAAAATCATCGTTCCTACTTTATAGTACACATATTATTTATTTCATTAATGTATTGATAAATATATTTAATGAAACATCGATAATATTACCTGTACAATCTAAAACAACAAACAATAATGGTAAATTAAATAAATATTTTAGAAATGTATTTAATGCAGCCTTACAGTAGTTGAATATTATTATAATGTTTGTAATTCAAGATATTTATTTATTTATCAATGGGCTTCGAGCCCAGTAGAAAGTACAAGAGAGCTTAAATTCTTTTAGATTTATATCCTAAGACTTCAACACAGTTGAGCCTAACAGATAAATAAGATTTAAACTAATATAGAATGAGCTGCCAAAATCCAGCTTTATAAAGAATCTCAATGAGGATTTTAAGATCAAAGTGATCAAAATATGCTTCGAAGAAATTCGTAAAAATTATATCAGTCTGAGTTTGTTCCTCAATGACCTCCATTATAAAATATGGAAAACCGTCAGATTCGTAATGGCAGAACGACTATAATGGCTTTCCACTAGTTGGATGTTTAACTCCTGGATTTATGAGTTACTACGCTAGAATCTGTAAACAGAAGGTTTGTTAAGTGTAACTTTGACCCAATTGAGCATTCGTCCAAATGCAGATTGAAATGTAGCTCAGTGTGATTTAGTTTGTGGCAAACCAAAAAGTAAAATGTCGAATTTTGTATCTAGTAATCACTTATCACTTTCGTTATTATATTCGTGTCTTGGACCATATTATACTAGTGAAGAATTTTACGTGGTTCTCTGAGACATGTGAGTTATATTCCTACAAATCAAAAACTTAAGTTTATAATAGAGTATGAATTTTTAATAGCAATCATTACATTTATTGATATTCAAAACAATAAATTCAGAATTCTAGAGTATTGAAGTATGATTGGAAATGTTGATCACGAAAAAAAATAAAATTGTTTGAGATAAGTTGAGGTTAAAACAAAAAACATGTGAAAATTTAATCTATATAATTTATGAAATTTGTGGGATAATGTTATTAATATAGTATTATTATATTATTTAAATCAAGTAATATCATATAAATAGGTATAACTTAAAGTTATGAGTAGCTATTTGTTGATAACGATAATGTCAAAGTTGGTTTCGTTTCTAAAAACTTTAATTAATTTTTAAAAGTAGATTAAAAAATATAAACATAGCATAATATAAATATAGAATATTATTTAAGTATAATAATAATATATTGTGAACTTACCACCTATAGCTGTGAATGTATAAAATATATTAATTTATATGTATTATAATTTAAAAATTATTTTATTTATATTTTCATAACATATGAAGTACCCTCATTAATTTATAAAATGTTCAATAAAAGTATATTTATATTAAAAGTTTTAAGTGCCAAGTAAAAAAAAATGATCTTAATACACAAAATTATCGATTGGTTACTACGGCTAAATATTTAAGAATTCGGATGTTCGACAATATGGACAATTTGATAAAAAAAAGTATTTTAAAGCTATAGTTGCTAAGCAGTTGAAGAACATAAGAAAAGAACAAATTTCAGGATAGCAGGCATGATGGAAATTAAAATATCCACAATATTTGTAAATAAGTAGAAATTTCCAGTTAATGGGACATTTATTTACAAAGACAGGGTAATAAGGATCACACGGAACTGTAAATTTGTGATTCTAATTTTACTAACAAAACACTTGAGTTGTTAGAAATCACCAGATCAAAAATACCCCAATTGATTCAAGACCCCATTTAATTTGAAAAAAATATTAAAAACATATAAATCAGAGAGTCACCACAAATTTTAATACACAACCAAGATTGAAAGAGATAATAGCCTAAGATAGCTGATATAATGAAATCATAAATATATATCGTGCTAAAATGAGGAATACAAACGGTGTAGGTACGTATATTAAAAGTGATATTTGAATATGGAATTTGATAAATAAATTATCAATATTATTGACTGTGGAACGTTATTAATCACGAACAACATCATTATGGATAGTAATGAGAAAACCATCACCTGTAGAAAAATTACTTTTATAGTTATTACGATCACATATCAATACAGCATATTAAGTTGTTAAAAATATAGTTAAATTGATACCGTACGTGCAAACGCACCAAAACAGTGGAAGAACCACTCAGTTAGTCAGAACTAACAATATTGACTTTAGAAAATATAAAAGAAAAACGCCTAGAAATTGTCGAGGGATAAAACTCATAAACTACACTTAACTGATGGGGCACAATAGGAAACTTATTAGACGATGACGACACTAGCTCAGAAACGTTTTAATTGATGGAATAACTAATAAGGAATGCAAATTTATATAAGGGACTAAGGATGATACAGTTTAATTATTGGGAGAGTTTCTTTATGGTTGGAGTCGGTTTGGTGCAGTGAACATAGAGAGCACAACAACAGGAAAAAATAATCGTATTTACTAAACTATGCGCTAAGGAAGTCCGGTGATGACTAAGATGGACAATGATGATTCTCGACGAAAAAGGTGGCTTCCTACACAACTCAACCGTCCGAATTGCTGGCGGGAGATTCCGGGTTTGCCGACAATGAACATAATAGTAGGTTGCTGGGCGGTGCAGAGACGGTCAGCGAAGACAATTCGTCGACACTTCTGAAGTAATTCCGAATAGTAATTTGTTTCTAAGACCTTGGAAATTACGACAAAAGCAGTATTAATACTATTAATAAAACTTTACCTTTAAATATCGAACAATACTGACCACAAGAGAAAAGATTTTGGCCAGACTGACTCGAAAATAGAACATGTCTGCGACCAGTCTGCATGCGCATTTTTATTGTTATAATGGAATAAAAATCACAAAAAACGGATAACTATGTCGGAAATTAAAAAATAAGACAATGCAGAGCGCACTGTTCAGTACTACACTCTTAATAGTTTTTTGAAGAATAAGAATATAAAGAGCCATTAAGAGATAACGAGTGGATTAGTGGCACAGGCGTAAACTATTAGCATTTATAAAATTACTTTTATTAAAGTTGAGGTTTAGATTAACACGTTGAGTCCACTTACAAAATAATCAAGATCAGATTCTAATAGGAGGTAGTCAGAAACAGAATAGATACGAAGATAAATTGTAATATCATTGCCAAACAAAATGATTTTAGAGTTCTAAAGATAGTTTTTAATAGTGTTACTGAAGTAAATGAATAAAACTGGAGTAAGATGTCTCCTTTGGGGACGACTCTTTAGGGAATAATTAATCGGTTTGATGAGGCCCCACGAACTTTGATAGACTGTATTCTATTGTGATCAAATCAGTTAATGGCAAACAAACCTACAATTTGGGCTTTCATAAATTCATTACTTAAAATACAAACATGAACGGATTACACAGTACGACGAACATTTGGTAACGGGTAAATATTCCACGGAAAAAGTAAAAAAAAAAAATGTAGAGCCACGGACAAACGTATTTTTAAATTAGTTCATAGATATGATAAAAATGATGTACCCACATTTATCAGGGGGTATATTTAATAATATATCATTAAAATAAAATATTGACTAAAATTGTAACATTTTTGTAACATTTTTTATTTTAACATATTTGGCTATATTTATTTTATATTAGTTGGTGTTTTTTTTTTATCTATATTATTTTATTTTATTATTATTATATTTTAAACATTTTTTTTTTCTAAATAAAGTTATGCATTTATTTTGGCTAAAATGTTATTAAACTAACTTAACCTTAAATATTTAATTTACACTTTAGCTTGTATTTTGTTATTATCGCCGAAAAGTCCCATTCACCTATATTATGTATTAGGATCTTGTTTTCATCTATTTATATTGAAACTGGTTTTTTATTTTCCTAGGAATGATGTTATGATAATTGATAATACTTTCATTGTGACTAAACATAAGCATATAATTAAAATATAAGCACCAGAGTACCACACTATATGAAAACAGATGGGTAGCTTACTTGGCCGAAAACAATGGGAAAAAAGAATAAGATTCTCTGATTGAATACGACCAAATCAGCGTAGCTGCATTATATCTAAATTTATCTAAATTAAATTATTGTTCAGATGTTATACAAAATTATTGTATATTTGTGTGTACTTTCGTTTAAAAATGATTGTAAATCGTAATTAGTTTTGTCTTGCTAATAGATCTATAGGTATATAATTTGTTCTAGTACTTTTAGTACAGATAATCTATGCTTTTAACTTTACTCTATAAACCAAAATTTTCAAAGTACACATTAACACATATAAATTACATATCATAGGTAATTATTAAATCCAGGTAAATTTGTTTTATAGATTCTAAATTATTACAAAGACCATTATTTTCTTCATAACTTAAGTATGTTTTATTTACAACACATTTAGTATAATAAAAATCAACTAGTAAGTAGCATAATATATTATATTAATAAATTAAAAGAAAAAAGAAAAATAGAAAAAATATATTTATTAAATTACAATAAGTACATCAACATAATTATAAAAATAATGCAATTAAAAAAAAAAGCTTTATAAATGCATTAAAATTGCTAATTTTCTGTTATTTTTTTTTTTATTTTTTTTTTTTTTAGTTGCTATAGATATGTCTATTTTAAAATGTAATTGAAGCATAAATTCTAAAACGCGATAAAAACTTAGGTAATCTTTATCTCTTTATCAATGTTATGGATATGGATGGTTCAATTTTCATAACCAATATTAAGCATTTTATTAAGTTTATCGCTTATTCCTACATCAACAGACACAGTAGGAAAACTATTTATAAATTTAGATTCTAAATTATAAGCATTATTGTTAACATTTTTATGGAACTTATTTGAATTTTTAAACCATTTCATACGCTTTGAAAAAACATAACAAAAATGAAGGATCTAAATGTCATTATGTTTTCGCACACTCCAATTTTATTTCACAAGTGGACACGTTTTTTGAGTTTAAAGAGTATTTTAGCGGTTAGGGTGCTACACTTCGACTAAATACTTGGTAAAACTAACTTTGTTTTCTCAAATGGTTCAGGAAAAATGAGAGAATGTATTAGTTTTTGGGCTGCTCTTAGATAGCATTTACTGTCTTGTTCAAAGAATTATATAACGTATTTTTTTTTCAATTAAGTTATTATCGAATTTAAAATTGTGTTGAAAAAATATATTTATTTGATTTTAATAAATTGGGAGGGTTAAAAACATATATTTTTTTATTTTGACAAACTTTAAAAATTGGTCGAGCTAGTATAACATTAAAATTTCTATTAAAACTAACAATGGTATAACCCCCGTATCTGTAATAAACATTTTTACATTTAATCCTATATAAAAAGTTTGAATAGTTTCAAACTTAATGCCCTACAAGTCAACTACTTGATACTAATAAATATGAAATTGGTTGTATTTAGTTTAAATTTATTTCTTTTACCATTAGATCAAATTCATACTTGGAAGTGTTATAAATATCTATGTTTTATTTGTTTGATGAAACCCTATAATTTCTTCTTTGTTTAACAAAGAATTATCTAAAAGATTAGATTTGAAACCCATTTAATCTATACATAGAACACATTCTTTAGCTTCTTCAGCAAAATATTTAATCTTACTGAATAATATTAAAAATAAAATCATTCAAGCTATGTACCATTTCAAAAAAATAATGTAATTTAATCAATCTACTTATAAATTATAATTTTTACGGTAATGATTGTAAATTAATGTAAATTAAAATATAGTTTTCGACTCACGCGATGCATCTGAAATTAATTATACCAATTATTAAAGATAATCTTTCATATATTTTAAAATATGTTGTTTGTGTTTTTTTTTGTGATATTCTTATTTTTTGCTATCACATCTCGAAACACAATGATAAGTAATTATCAATTATTCTAAACGTAGTTCTCTGTCAAAAAGCTTGAAAATATAATACAAGTGGTTTCTTATAAATTGTTTTCACGAAAAACTATTTTTTTTTTTACCAATCCGAAGGTTGGTTACAACTCCAATTCTCTATTGTAACCGTTTACTCGCTTTTTTCTTTATGTTCCTTAAAGATTTGGCTTTATAAGAGTTCGTAAACGTCCTGCAGTTTCTTTATCATACCCTCTAATATTATATTTTGCATCTCTTCCGGGTGTCTCAATGACCAACCATTTTCCAGCGCCTTGCTCTAATCGAATCTATGAATGTACGTTTTTTACAGTGCTGAGTACTTCTTCATTTGTTTTCCGCTCTATCCATCTTATCCTCTATATACGCCCCTAATACCACATCTCAAACGCTTCTAGTTTTTTCTTTTCGGCATCATTTATTACCCATGTTTCACATCCATATGTTGCAACATTCCATACATTATATGTTTTAATAAGTCTCTTCTTGAAATTAAGATATAACTTTTTTGAAGTGAGTAATTTGTGTTTTTTACTAAAAGCAATTTTTGGTAATGCTATACGCTATTTCATCTCTTGTACGCTTTTACCTTCAGATGTGATTTTGCTCCCTAGGTTATACCATTTCATCTACTTACTCTAGTTTTTGGTTATCTATATATATACATCAGCTTTTATTTTCGGGTCTCTGGCGCAGACTAAAACCTTCATTTTTGCACTATTTATTTTCATTCCTGATGTTGTAGCACTTCATTCCTTTCTTCAAATGGCCCCTTCGCTCTCTACTATGACCACAATGTCATCTGCGAATCGTATCATTGGAACAATTTCTCTGCTAATTTTAATTCCAATATTTAGTCTTGTTAGCATTGTTTTCACTGTATTTATAACTTTTTCTATTTAGCAGTTAAAAAGTGGGGGTGATAACGTTCACCCTTCTCGGAATCTTTTTTTTTAATTTGAGTGTTAACAATGATTTCTTCTTTTTTAATGCAAGCTGTTTGATTTTTTAGAGACTGTGAATAATTCTTAGGTCATGTTGTTCAATTACTATTTCTTTTAATGAGAGCAGCATTTTATTCCAATTTACTTTATTGAAGGCCTTTTCCGGGCCTATGAAGTACAAATATGTAACTTTATTTCTCTCCGTCTGTTTTTAATTAACACTCGCAGTCCTAGAATTGCTTCTTGTGTACCTTATTGTCTTCTAAATCCATATTGATCATTTTTTAAGTACTGTTCTGCTTTTCTTCTATTCTTCGATTTATTATTTTTGTTAGGATTTTTGAAAAGTGTGTCAGAAGACTCAGTGTTCTAAGCCATTCACAAGAATTGTCTCCACTTTTCTTTGGTATAGTAACTATACTATAGTTACAACTATGCTTTTACAGTAATCATCCGGCACCTCTCTTTTCTTATATAAATCTTCCTTATCTTCGAGCTAGCATATTTCAATAATACTGCTGTTATATTATCGATTCCAAGTGCTTTATTTTGTTTCTAGTTATGGAGTGCTAATTCAAATTATGATCTTAAAAATGTGTAGTTTCGTTTCTTCTTTATTTGTTATCAGTTCTTCTAACTTTTTACCATCATATATACTCTTTCCGTCGTTTTATTATGTTCTCGTTATAAACTAATAACTTGCCATTTTTATCTCTAATATTAATCCAATTTCGTTTTCTTTTTTTGACAATTGTTGGATATTGTGATACGCATAATATATTTTGTTAACTTTGAATAGCTCATCAATTTCATCGTACTACTGTTCTAACCATTCTTCTTTAGTTTTATTGGCTTCCTGGTTAAACTTACTCCTTAGTTGGCGATATCTTTGCTGACCTTCCCTCGTTTTATTGTTTTTATTTTTTCGTCTTTCATATATGAGTTTTATAATTTCCTCGTCAAACCATTCTTTTCTTGGATCTTTTTTCCTTTTTTGTCAACCCAGTATCCGCCACATTTTTAATTACTATTTTTTTGTTCTCGCATGATTTATTTACAGAAACGTTTTCTTTTTGGTATTTGTAATCCATATGATGTCTATATTGTCCTACAACCTCTGTTCTCTTGAGTAATCTGACATTAAATTTGTCTTGCTGCATTTTTGGTCTTTGTGATTTTTTATATCAGAGTTCGCATTTCATTATTACAAGGATGTGATCGCTCTCACAAACAGCACTCTGGTATGCTTTACAGAATTGAACTTGATTTTTAAAACGATTTTTTATTTTTTTAATGTTTTTTATTTTTATTTTCCATTTATATATTCTTCTTATAGGGTTTTGAAATCTGGTGTTTGTTTGTATTTTCTCTGCAGAATTCTACTAATCGTTCTCCTCTTTCATTTCTTTTGTCTAGGCCGAAGTCGCCAACTTCTCACCCTCCCTGCCTTCACCAACTGTAGCATTGAAATCTCCAATGATGATTACACTATCGTGTGGTTTAGTACGTTTCAATAGCTCATCAATACCTGCATACACTACTTCTACTTCTTTATTATTTGCTTTTGTTGTTGGCATATAAACTTGTATGATTACAAGGCTGCTTGGTATTGATTCTATTTTGACAAAACATAGTCTGCTACTATACTCCATGCCACAAGAGAGTGTGATCGCCACGCGCATCGAAATGATTTAGCTCCGACTGCCCGAGGCCAAATTTCTCCCACCATGTGGAGTCAGCTTTGTGTGTATAGTGGTTCAAGTAGCATACCATAAATATAACCACTTCTAACTTTTATATATATGTTACACCGAACTTATGAAATTGCCGATTTCATGAAATCAGCAACGTTATTGCCGAATACGTGAAATCGGCAATTTGGCTACCTAATTCACGAAATCGGCAAATGTTGATTACCGATTTCGTGAATTAGACAGACTTTTTTCTGCCGATTGCATGAATTTGGTAACATATTATTATGATATAATTACAAATAGTGGATTATAAATAAACAATAATTGCACGCGTGCTGATCGGCATTACCACGCCGTAATCTTAATTACCTATGATGATAGACGCTATGATACGTACAAGCATTTTATCTTGGTCATTGAGGTCTTTTTATTGCACGTACATGTCCCCAACCCCACCCATTCAAAATGTTGACATCTTTTTTAAGTCAACATTTAGCAGTCATTTAGCAACAATTTGCAAGCCTATTTTTTAATCAGAAAAAATAAAAAACTTAGGGTGGGGGCTGGAGACACATGTCCTCAGCCCTACCCATATCATTGAAATCATATTTTCAAATTTTTCTTGAACCATCATTTAGCAGCGAATTAGCAACGTTTGTTAGCTGGTAACTGGTATCAACATTTTTTGGTTAAAATAGGATAATTTTTATGGAAATTAGTATTTTCTATTTATTTGGAATTTTTTAATCAATAAAGAATATTATTTTTTATGAATATACACTATTAATATTACATTTTTTATTTATTTGAACTTTTTATGAAATAATGAATATTTTAATTATTGAAGCTTTTTATTTCATAAAAATAATATTTATTTATAAATTAGATTTTTTTATTAATTTAGCATTTTTTATTAAATGTTTTATTTTGATCTACTTATTCAGTTTTTTGTACAAATACCTATTATCATTTTTATAATGTAGGGTTTTTTTTTATAAATACCTATTTCAGTTTTATTAATTTAGGTTTTTTGCAAGGATGACCATTAACGAATTAATAAGTTAAAAGTTAAAAGTTAAGTTAATTTTAACTTAATAACTTAACTTAACAAGATTCAACTTAACTTTAAACTTAATTGATGTATTAACAAGTTTATTAACTTAACTTTAAATTTAATTGAATCAAAACATGTTTAACTTAACTTAACTGAGTTAAAAAAAATCATTAACTTCCTCAACCTTGGTTTTTTAATCCATAAAGATTAATTTTTTATGTATTCAATTTTTTTTATTAATTTAGGATTATTATTAAATATGGGATTTTTTATACTTTTCTATATTTTTTCAGTTTTTTTATTCCAATTAGATAAAAATCAATGTTTGATAAATTATTCTTAATTGAATAAATAAAAAAAAAATTTTTTATTCACTTTTTTTACACATTAAAATGAAGAAAGGTCTTGCCGATTTCACGCAATCCGCAGTATTATGCACTTTGAGTTGCCGATTTCAAGTATTCGGCGACAACGTTGCTGATTTCATGAAATCGGCAATTTCATGAATTCGGCGTAACATATATATCAGTATAGGAGTTATTATTATAAGGTAATTACCTAACAAGTATAATTTATTTTGATATAACTTTTTTATTATTAAAATTAGCATAAAATAAAGATATTATTTGTAATATTACACCAGTAACCACTCTGTATATTCTTACAACGTCGTTCAACATTGATACGACGGCAAACGACACATACCGACAGAAGGCAATCCTGTCCGGAATCGCTGCCCAGTCGCCTTGTGGCGCGAAGTATATAGCTCACTACGTTCGTAACTCTCGTACCTTACTTCTTATTGATAGCAATCCCAGTATCAGCTTATTTGTTGTACTATTTATATGAATAACTTTGATATCGATAGACCAAAGGTCGCCGTTGTCTGGCCAGCGTATTTCACATAACCCTAATATGTCTATTGTCTATATCTAGTTTTTTCGTTTCTATTTTTCTATTTTCCAGCTTTCCTGTTTTCATAATTATTCGTACATTCCACGTTCCAATTATCTGTGTTTTGTTCCCATCACATGTATTCTGCAGAGTAGCTCCCACCTGGACATCCGAACGGTGAGCTATTTTACGACCGGACAAATTTTTTACACTGCGAGAATCCATACGAAACTAATTATTTCGAAAATATGATATTCGGTGTATAAGTTTCCGCCATGTTGTTTTTAAATATAACTACATTTTTAAAATAATTAGATTAATTGAAAGCTATTACCAAATACCTCAAATCTATTGACATAATTCTAAGATATGTTGCCACACACACATATACTACATATATATATATATATATATATAGAATATTATACTGGAAAATATTAAGTTTATAAAATTTGAATTAATTTGTTGATTATTCATACTATTACTCACTGCGATCGTTACAAAACTTTACTGGACTCAATAGATTTTCTACAAACAAGTTAAGAAATAATAATGGTATTCAATTTGGTTGTCTTTTGTATTTGTTACATTATAAGCAATATTATAGACTTACGATTCATTAGTTGAGTACTTTCAATATTATTGTTTTGGTAGGTATAGATTTATTGTAATTTAACTTTATACTATAATTTTTCTTTTTAGTTTAATCTGGGTCGATTTTCTTCACCCCGGTAATTAGCATTTATTATTTTATTAATCCAATGTTTAAAATTCTTAGTTTTCAATTGTTATCCTATCTTTATAGTATCAATTTTTCTTAAAATCATTTTTAAATTTTAAAATTAATTCATATATTTTTCAAAATATACCTATTTATCTAGTAATGGTTTAGATGTAATAAATCTCCAATAACAAATCGTATATCTGTTAAATGTTAAATTTAAGATCATTTTTTCCTAAATGTTCAATTTGATGCTATTTATACGGAAGGTGGAAAATCTTTTTACAAAAAGTATCATAGTTTATTATTAGGTTCAATAATATGTTGTTTCAAACTACTTTGTTTTATTATAACACAAATTACATTATAATATTTACACTTACCATGACATTTTAAACTTCGGTTAATATTGAAAAAATCAGCAACCAATTCTTCTATTAAGTATTATATTTGATTGTTAATTTCAAAGAAATAACATTTATGATATAATTGATATGTATAAGTATTAAGTAAATATAAATATTATATTATGTTTAATAATTTTGACTCTACAAAATTTAAAAGTACCTATTCATGAGATTGATGAATTAAACTTATTATTTAACATGTAAACAATAATAATACTATTGTTTTGCATATTTTTATAAAGAATAATCAACTTAATATAAGTAAATATTATAATTTTAAACGATTAGAAAATTATTTCCAACATTAGTGTGATCAGAATGAAATGAATCGATTTGATAAAATTGTACATTATTTTGAATTGACTATAGCCTTAAAAAATGTTTAACAACCACCTTCGTTAGCTATTTAATACAAATGGAACATAAAGTGTTAATTTAACTGAGTAAAACTTGGATTGTTACTCAAAGTATTCTAAAATATTGATTAAAATATCAAGTATAATGAGGTACTTAGAAATCTTATAAAAATAAATTAAAATAAATAAATGATTATACTGATATGGGTAAAGTAGCATTAAATATTCCTATTTTCTGTAGCATGCGAATTGTACAATAATATTGTCGTATATTTACCTATGTCGACTGTATCAATTAGGTATCGAATATTGCCGTTGGTCGTTATCTAACATTTTTATTTATACGCGTTCATGAACAGTTCATACCCCCCGTTCCTCCGACTCTGATCGCCAATCATATATTAATATTAGTGCATAACCTATGACTGCAGTGCTGGTAGCGGCGTCAACCATCTCGTCTGCGCGCACGTCCATGTGGCATAATATGTTCGCTCCATGTTTATATACTTTTGCATGATCGCTGTGATTTTAACCGTCTTTTAATTATATGTCGTTCTATTTTTTTTTTTTTTTATGACTTGAATTCACAAACTGTTAAGTTATAAACACGTACAATAATAGGAATTCAGACTGATGCACACATAGAAATGGGACAGTTGTTTTAACTACATACTATGTTGTCAAGCATTATAATTGAAGTAAACTGCATTTGTAGGTTAAATCAACTGCAATAGAGCGTTAATCTAAATATAATATTTCAACTATTTGAAGGTATTGAAATAACTCGTAAAAATTGTTATTTTGAGAATCCAGGTTATTTAATTTAACATGTTTTGAGGATTAAAATGACTACAAGTTAATGAGTTATTCTGAATTATTTTTACTCTTAAAATAAACATCGATGCACGTTGTTGTGACTAGCCTAGTTGATATGATAATTGATATTGCACTAATTTAAGTTGTTCTCAATGTTTGTTTTATTTGAATCTAATCGCATAAAAAAGTATGCAATGAAAGATACCTGTTATATTATATTAAGCTTGTTATTTGTTATTTAACTTAATTTGTAACATTAAATTAAATTAAATTTTTTATCTGTATTTATTTTTTAACGATACAATTTAAGGTACCTATTATATATTGAGAGGCAATTCGTATTCGTTTTATTTTGCTTCATTAGCATAGGTGAATATTGGGGGCTTAATCCTTCTCAAAATGTAATCAAGCCACACCGCAAGGTTGAAGAGTTTAAAAATATATGTTTACATTAGTGATGGGTCGAACTCTGATTTTTTAAATCGAACCGAACTTGAACCGAACTTTAAATTATTTTTTCGAACTCGAACCGAACCGAACCTTCATATTTTCTACCGAACCGAACCGAAACGAACCTAGAATCATTTTAAATCGAACTCGAACTCGAACTCAATATTTTTTATCATTATTATTATAAATGATACATAAGGTGCCTGTTACAGTTTATAACTTTCTATCGCCAATAGTCTAATTATTTCTAAAAAATGATTATCAATTTTTATTTTTTTTAAATAAATTTTGAAGAATTGTACAAATATTTGGTCTCTGAACTATCGTGGTCAGTAAGTCAGGTTCGACAAATATTTTCAAGTTCGATTTTCGAACAGTAAAAGATGTTTGATAGTTCGGTTCGAATTTTTTTCGTGCCGAGTTCGAATTTCGAACCGAACCGAACATCAAGGGTTCGGTTCGGTTCGGTTCGAGATTCGAACAGTTCGACCCATCACTAGTTTACATGGATCAGACAAACATGTTAAGTCCCCCAAAATGTGATCAAATATCTGCGTATGTTCATTAGTTAATTACCTACAACAATTTTTTTTATAATATCTTATAATTACACAGGTAAATTGTAGATATGACTTTATTTAGATAACAGTGTTTCCACAACTAATATTAAGATAGGTAGTGGCTCAGTAGGTTAGGCGTTAGGTTAGGAAAACCTAGAAATTTCCCCAATCGAAGTTTGAATCTCTGACAGTTCTTAAAATTTTTTGCAATAGATGGATAAAAGTAATATTAATTTTAACTCCTTAAAATAGTTGAGATAACATTATTGATGTAGTTATACCGATACTTTTTATGAAGTAAATTAGAACTGAAACTGGCGTTGTATTAACTAACATAGATGAATTAAACCAAGTGGTTACTATTAACTACATAGCGTAGTCAAATTAACACTCCTTCATCCTTAGGCGAAATCTAACGCTCGAATGTGCACGGAATTGACTTATTTGGTGGTTAAAACAACTCCACAGTTTTATGTGTGTGTATACAATATTCATAACTCATAAGTCATAATTCATAACCAATTATTAGATCATATCAGCATAATAACTAAATGTGAAAAGGCTAAAAAGTTCCGTTGTTTTTGCTGTTAATATATTGTAAATCAGAAAATGTATATCATATAAATATAAAAACTTACTTAAAACATAATTTATTTCATCAGGAAAATATCTTTTTAGGCGACTTTCTAAATCATTTAGACGATCTAGTATAGTGAAATTTTCATGACAATCACCCACACACATCGCCGAAAAATGGAAAAAAAATTAGTTTTATAACAAAATATTTATTATAAATGATTATTCACTAACTTTATATTAGGTTAAATTTACATATCTATAATTATAATGTTTATCTGTTTATATGTACTACAAAAGGGCATGCGAGCATTTGATAAAGAATTTTTAACTAACGAATAAAAATAACTTTAAATGTTCACAAAAAAAAAAAAAATAATTATAATAAATAAATAAATAAATATATAAAGAGTTCAGCATGATTATGGTATTACAAAAAGTAATAGTATTTAAAATAGAGAGATTGCTTATTCATATAATATGGTAACCGGAGGATACTTTATGTATGGAATATAAAAAAAAATGGAATATGCAACTACAAATACTGATTGTGTGGTAATTAAACTTACATACGATTAATTTTAGGATGTATTAAACTATTAAAAATTATTTTATGAAATATTTCATCTTTATATACTTAAAAGAAAAAAAATCGAAGATTTGACAAATAAAATAATACGTCTTAATCGTTTTTTTTTATTTTTTTTTTATAATTAAATTAATATTACTCAAAATAATAAAAATTGAAATATTACATGTGTATTGTGTAATAGAAAAATGTATTAATTAAATATTAAAAAATAATGATTAAAACACAAGTTATTTCATTTCTCATAACTACGTGATACACATTACACTATACCTATAATATTATTAAAGAAACCCTATTTAATAGATGACGAATTTTATTTATGAACTATTATAACTTTAAATTACTCACAGAATTGATGTATAATGATGTAGTTTAGAAAACCAAATGTATCTGCAGAAATGATGAATAATACATTTAATTTGTTACCTTATGTAGTTATGTAACATGCTAATTATTCTAATATGTGAACATTATCGGTTAATTAGATACTATTATTATTGAATAATTTATCTATTTTATCTAAAATATAAAAAAAAGATTGTGAAAGTTTTGGATATAGGTATTTTATAGGTAATGTAATTTAAAATTTTTTGTCAACATTTACTAACCTGTAAATCCAATTCCCTTGAGTTGCACTATTTAACATTAAATTACATTAATAATATTATACTAACAAATTGAAATATTAGAAATGATTTATAAAACTTGGAGTCTAATCCAGCGTATCTCAACTTTTTTTAGTCTCGCGATCCCCCAAAAAGATATAAAATATACTCAATCACATCGCGACTCCCACTCCCTATCTATATTAAGTATAATTTTGTATCATACCACTGGGAAAGCCAAATTTTGAACGAAAGGTTCATTTTTTAAATCGGTATTTTATTATTTTTGACCACCGCAACTCTTGTAAAGCTAAAAAGTAGTTGAGTTGAACAATTTAAAAATTGAACATCTTTAAAAAACCGAACCAAACCAAAGTCGAACAAAAAATTTGAAATTCTATAATTAATCTGCACTTTATAATAATTTAAATTTCAAAGAAATTTTCAAACTACGGAAAAAATTATGAATAATGAATTTTTAAAGTTTTATTTTGTCTATTGTCTATCTAAACGTCGAAAAATGCTTTCTTATTTAATACTTTTTTTTTATTATTTTGAGCCCACAGAAGAAAACGATTTTTATTTTATTTTTGGATTAAGGATTAGTTCTGTTTTTAATGCGATAGATAGGCTCAAGCGTAGGACGGGCTGTTTCAATAACCCAGAGATAGGTAATGACAGATAGTGAATCCGGGGTAACAATAATTTGGCTTCGACGAGTTTGTCGTGGATCATCCGTGAGCATGTTCGGCTGCCAAAGGAGGCCCTCTTAACTTTACCAATTATTAGTGCTACTACCATAATCATTTAGGTGCAGACAGATTGAAACCCAAAATCACCATCAATATTTCTGGCAGTCGGATTCAAACGGAGATGACAAACAATAATTTATTGGAAGAGACGCAAGGATAATTCGAGGTATTAGGATGTGCAGTAAATATGGCAACTAATGTCAGACTAAAATTGAACGAAAGCTCTTGGTGAAACCCTTAAGGACTTTCTAAAGCTAGTCAAGACCAGGGCGACATTTTTGGTTTTTTTTCGGGTGTACGAAGTATCAAGCAGACCATTTTGAAATTTCACCAGGCCATATAAAAATAGATATACTACGTATATGTTGGTACATTATTCTGCTTACAATTATTTCCATACATCATGGACCGAATCCATGTATTAACATAAATATTAAAAATCAATTTAAAATCTAAAATACAATAAAAATGTATAGCAGAATATTTATGTATTACGTCGCCCGTCAAGAAAGCCGATTTATTAATCAAATAGCATTAATGCACACATTGAAAACACCATGCCACCACTGCTGCCGTTCCAGTGTAGCTTGAAACGGTGGTGTAGAAATGGGAGACCAGATCGTGTGGTGAGTAGAGCCGGATATATAGCGTTATGGTAACGCTCTCTGTGTTATATAAATTTATAGAATAGCTCAGTCATAAGATATATACATATCAAGACTATCAAAATAACATTACAAAAATTCGACAAGTGAGAAACGAAGGATTAGTACGAGTAGTTAAAGTTTGCAGGGACAAAAAAACAATTAAGCAGCTATAGAAAATATCACTTAGGCAACAGAGGTGGACGCCATAGTGATCATACAAAAAGCCTTACATGAAATTAGAGACATCGATGAATGGACATTTAATGATGATTTATCGCCGAGAACTATTACGAAACAAGAATTCAGGGGAAGTCGAAGCTAACATAATTAGACTTAGAAAAAAATTCTATGGTACGCAAGCGGCATAGCTTCCCGCTCATCGCGCCTGAATTATAGTAGAACTATGAAAAAGGTTTAATATATAGAAAATAATCCAAATAACGACTAAAATTAGAAAAAAATCAGTTCTCCAGGTAAAAACCAACCAACAAAGAGCATGAAAAACCTAGTAATAGTCACAGTAACCAACATAGAGGCAGTAAAAAAGGCACAAATTGGTACAATAATACTAGCGGTAGATCATCCATCAAGCTATCGTCGTTATATTGGATATCTACATAGATAACAAAGTCACCAAAGAGGACGGATTTCGATGTTTAAAAATCAAAGGAATAAGAACCTATACTGATACTGGTTACCCAATACTACTCTCGCGTACTTAATCATACAGACCTTAACAGTGTTATTCATAGTCATTGTCGAAAACTAAGGTTTAACATAAGTTTAGAAAAAAATTGGTTTAATTCTTATACCTCGGTTAAACTCAGGTTTAACGATATATTATTCATAGTCAACATAGTAAATGGGCTAGGCTAAGTTTTTAAAAACTGTGGATTATCTTAGTTTTATTATAAACAGTCATAGAGCCTCCCAAATTTCCATATTATTACTAATTGACGCCAATCTAAAAAAAAAAAAAAAATAAGACAAAAATACATTCTATGTTCTACTATGTTCTACAAACGTTACAGTTTTTCCAGGTGTTTTTATTTATGCCATTATTATTGTCATATTTTATGAATTTTTGTAAAATATATTTAGATTCATATTCTATTTTAGAGTTTGTTATTGGTATTTTATTTATTCAAAATTATAATTTAAATCGCGTAATTGTTTTTTGTAATGTATAAACAAAAAAGAGTTACCTGGGAAAGTGGGGAGAAATTTCTTAAATTAATTATGCGTCTAATATTTTGTACATTAGCAATATCCATTTTTCTTAGGTATAAAGTGCACAAGTTTTCAAAACATTAATAAATTAAATGAAATGATAATAAGATAACAGTGATTTTTATAATAAACCAGCATTAAACCTAGTATTTGCCTAGTTTATAAATCAAAGGTTTATCGTTAAACTCAGTCTATGGTCTAAGTAAAGTTTATCGTCTATGAATACAAAAAAAAATAAACTATTGTTGAACTACTATTGCACCATTGATAAACCAGGTCCAATATGACTATGAATAACACTGTAATTATTTATCATATTATTTTAAAATACCAATGGTAATAATAAAAATGTTTTTCTTGTTGTAAAGGTATTCACTAGGCTGATCGGTGCATTTTTGTTGATTCCGAGGTAATGAAAAACAGAAAAAAAGATGATAAAAATAAATACCATTCATAGTAAAATCAATAGAAATTAATAACTCCACTCAGAATCTTAAATATTGTTAAAAAAAAGTGTAATATAATTGAATAATGTTAATGTTTTTCACACAATTAGGTAACCATATGGTACTATGTACATATAAATTTAAATGTATTATTTAAAATAAAATTTCTTACTTATGCAAGATTCTAAACAAAAATATAATTAAATTTATTAAATATAATTACATTGAAAAGAAATGAATTCAATTAAGGAGATGGCAAACATTTTTTTTTAAATAGTTACACATATTAATTAATCATTGTGTAATGGCCAATAGTCTTACAATTACTACAAATTCTAATATCTATCAGGTAATTTTTGTTTCACGGCAACAGCAAATCCTTCTGCTCGTCATTGAGAGTCATGGACCATGATGTGCAAATATTGAAACCAAAACTATTTTATTACTATTAAATTCTAAATTGTAATATACTATGATATGTGATAAACGTGATTGTTAGTTGTTATACCATCTCCGTTTGTACCATCACTGATTAAATAACCATACCCACTTATAATTTAATATAACTACAATTCAGTTCCACTGTAACATCGAGAACTCAAATTTTACGATAGTGTAACAGTTAGATTACGTATTTTGTTAAATAAGTATTTTGACATGTAAATACATTAGATATTCTATGAGAATTGATTAACGGTTATTTTGTTTCAAAATTGTATTCTCTTTTATAGCTCTATCAAAATATTGATTGAAATTTAAATAGACATATTATTATTAATATTTAATAGTTTTATTTAACTATTTGTTCTTAATCAATTTTTTAGCAAACCTAAATTGTAGTTGATTAAGAAAAATTAAATATATCATTTACAGCTATATAAATTATCACTTGTATAATTCCTATGATATATGTTATGTTTAATGTTTAAATATCATGATTAAAATAAATTTAATATTTTAATTTAAATACAAAATGATTGTTATTTGTTACCTATGTCGTTATTTTCGTCACCATTACAGCTTAATATAAATAGTACAGTTAAGCTAATTAAGACTTTAGAAGAAATCATCGTTATTGTTTAGATAACTAAAAAACAAGAATAAATTTTGATTTGCAAAAATATAAAATGATTATTTTTTGCATAGGTACATTGCAGTATTGTTGTATTTATTTATTTAACAACTGGGTAAACAGTTCATGCATATATGTTATATTATACTATACAAAAACGGTATACCTACTAAATAATTATTAGTTCTAGATCAATATGAACAAAATGAAAAAATAATTTCAGATATGCGTGAAAATAACTCCCACTTCAAGTTACATATTTCACACTTATGAAGGATTTTGCGATAATTCTTTATACAATTTTCAATTTATACGATGGGTGAGGTTTTATTTTGAATTTGTTCAGTGGTTTGTGGTGGGGGGGGGAGAGAGTGGAAAACAAAGTATGAAAATCTTCAACACCTTATAAAATAATCAAGAAAATCAAAGATACGTACTATATATACTATATATTGTGTATAATAGGAATTTCTAGACACACATCTTAAGTTCAAAATTATATTTCTAGGTCCATTAATAAAGAGAATACAAAAAATGGAAATATTATAAGTCATTGAAAATTATTATTAGGAATATTTAACTGAATATTAGTTGGAATCTTTTCAAAATTGGCTTGTGTAAGTTCCTACACGTCGTAATAATATATTATTAGTTTGTGGCTTGTACCAGTTGTGCATAGTATACGAGCACGAGTATATTCGTACCATATAGGTATATCAATATAATATTTGCTACAAGTTACTTCAAAATATAAAACATCTGTGTAGCCACGTAGGTGGGTATTGGACAAACATATTTGGTTGAATTTGAAAATAATACGAGTACTATAATTTTTATTTTTAATGTTGAATACAAGGAGGAAAACATGTTTATAAGTATTGAAAATTTTATATTTAATATAAAGTTTATTTAATACAACAACCACATCGTTGAAGTAGTCTTATGTAGAAAAAAATTTCAAATCAATGTAGGAAATCGCTGATAGCCATAATATTATGTTTTATCGGATAAATATAACTGCAGGAAGTTGTTATTATTCGAATTTTTTAAAAATTTTAATACATACATTTATTTTCCTAAGCTTCCGAGATAAATTTTTGATTTTTTTTTTATGGAAAAAATACAAGTTTTAAAATCTATAGCAATAGTGGCATATTATTTGAGTCCTACGTGCCAAAAATTACCTTTTTTTTCGAGCGTGCTATGAAAAATATTATATATATATATTAAGTTCAATATTATAAGAAAATAATTATCGTAATTTTATTGTATAACAAATGTATTAATATACAAAGAGTTAGTTTAGGTACATTATATACTAAAATTACTTTATGAATCATTCATTTTCTTAATGTGATTTTTTATTTGTTTAATACTTGATGCCAATACGTTAATATTTAGTTTAGAAAAATATTTTAATTTTTCTTGCACCCTCAAAATCTGTTGAAAATTTTAATCAAATACTAGATTTTATTAATAAAATATTTTTCAAATTATGTTTTTGAAAAATTAAAAAGATTAAAATGTCTTAAATTTACCCCCAAAACTTCTCTAAAATATCATAAAATAATATAACATTTTTTTCGGTTTTGAATATTGATGTAATAAAATAGCTATAAAATAAATTTGTATTCGCCCTGTATATACATTATACAAAATGTAATTAATGATATCAAATTATATAGTATAACGATTTATTATATATTATATATAATATAATATTAATAAATAAGTCAGTAACTATATTGTGTTACATCAATAATTATATCAATGCTATATTGGTTAGTACTGACAATAAGATCTGGTACTCGATATTACATATTCTTTTGTCTGTGCAAACACCCATCGAACCATTGTTATGGTACATGGTTCAGCTAAAAAAAAATTTCTTTCGTTAATATTGTAAATGTATACGATTTAAGTTAAGAATATTGAGGTAATAAACTATAATAACATTAATAACACTTTCCACTGCATATTACCGCGTATGGGCTCTTCCGGGTTCAAAACCTAGTTATTAAATACTATATAGGGTGATTCTTTTATCATAAAACACTCATTATTTCAAAAAGTATTCATATTTTTGAAAACATTTTTTTGCACAGATTTAAATTGTTAAAAAGACTACGTTTTTATTAAAAAATTATATTTTTAAATATTTTTTATCCTTTTATTTTTTTAAGTTTTTACTTTTTAGACAAGCGGAGTGGAGTGGTACGGGGTTACCCCGTAAAATGTTTGTCTAAACTTTAAATACTTTATAACTCATAAACTAATCGTCCTAAATTCGATTTGTATGTACCAAAATACTCAGAAAATTATTCTGTTTTGGAATATGAAATTAAAACTATGTTAAAAATGTTTTCAAAAACATGAATACTTTTTGAAATAACGCGTATTTTATGATAAAAGAATCTCCCTGTATATCGATTAAAAAAAACCGCATCAAAATCCGTTGCGTAGTTTTAAAGGTCTAAACATACATAGGGACAGACAGCGGGAAGTGACTTTGTTTTATACTATGCAAAGATGTAGGTGAAAAAATCGCCTAAAAGGCTAATTTACTTTCATCACCAAGTATCACTATAAGTAATTCTGGTTCAAAAAATATAAGCTTTATTTTTCTTAGGCCTATCTCTAAAGATGAAATTAAAAAATATATCCTCAATAGTAGGGAAAATAATCCTTTTCATATAAATAGGCTAACTATAGTCCGTGGAACGAAAACTTGTCGGTAACCCCGAAACCCGCCCGCCATGAAACTGCCATTAACCTCGGGTTTTCAAACCAGTTCTCATTGGCCAGTTTTCGTCGCGCAGACTATAATTATGCTTTACAGTAGATTATTTAGGACATAATCATATCTGTGAATATATTATTAATTTGTCATTAATTTCTGGAATTTTCCCAAATGTACTTAAATAAATTACTACATTTCTACTCTTTAAACAGGGAAATAAAAATGTTTGTACAAATTACCGCCCAATATCTCTTACTTATACTTTAACTAAAGTGCTGGAAAAATGTATTAAATCAAGATTATAAAGTTTCTTGACACTCCACAAATTTTCTCTGATAATCAATTTGGGTTCAGAAAAATTAAAGGTACATTTAAATCGCTACAAACTAATGTAAGTGTATCCATAAACAACTTGATGAGGGTTATTTTATAATTGGTATTTCTCTAAATGTTAAAAAAGCTTACGACTCTGTAGATCATAAGTTATTATTATTATTAAAAACACTATACAATTATGGAATTCGTGGTGTCGCAAATAATCTCATACATTTTTTTTTAACAAATCGTAGACAAAGAATTAAAATAAATAATGTATTCAGTAACTCTAATACTTTAAACCACGGAGCTCCTCAAGGAACTATACCGGCATCTCTACATGTCATTGTTTATATTAATGATCTTCTAGAATTAAAATGTGATGGTTTGATTGCGGGTTTTTCAGATGATACCACAATACTAATGATTAATGAATGATTAAAATAAAGCCAAACTTGTTACTAAAAAGAAACACATTCTATCTGATGTTAATAAATGATTGAATCCCGATTATCTTGAAATTAATTATGAAAAAACATGTTGTATTTCTTTCATGATTTCAAAGATAAAAATCTTTCAAAATATCGATGATATAAAAATACATAATTTAAAATCTCCAAATCATAATAATGTTGGTTATAATTTTGTTCATATGTTCATCTGTAGACTCAATAAAATACTTTGGTGTTACTATTGATAAGTACTTAAAATGGGATACACATATCGGTATAGCTATAAAAAAAAATTAGCCATATTTTCTACAAATTCAGAACTCTTAGGAATATCTTATTGCCTACCAGTACGAGAATGGTTTTTGTGCACTAGCTCAATCTATTTTTAGGTATGAGATTTCAGCTTGTGGAGAAACTTATAATGCATACCTTGAATAACTTACATCGACGATAAATTCACTTCTTAGAATAGCCTTCAAACTGCCATATCGTACAAATACTGATATTGTATTAAAACTTATAATTTGTTCAAAAATAGACAACTTTATATAAAATAAGTTTTATGTAATTTGTACTCCTATAATCATAAAAAAATTAGTTTTAAGCATAATTATTATGGTACACGCCAAATTGAGATTAATACTTTTAGAATGTTTAAATGCAATAGTAAATTCGGTGAACGAAATCCCTATTATATATGTTTGTATTATTGACTATTGTAATTATTTTGGTATTAATATAAAGATCTTTGATAACTTTAACTTATATCAAAAACTTGTTATTCATAAAGTAACAATGTCACAAATTGAATAGTAACTATTTACTTATATTTACTTTAAAATTTTGTTTTTATTTTAATATAAATTATACACTACAATGTTATTATTTATTTACATTTAAGTTTACGAACAGTGTTTTTATTACATACTACATACTATTATTTTTGTATTACATTTAATTTGTAACTATTTTTTGAAAATAATAATACACTTATACTAATACTAATATTTTTAATATATATTAAGTGCAGTATGAATCTTTTATGGGTTTGTATTTTGATTTGATTCCTCGTTACACCATCTTTCCGTATCCAAATAATATTTGGAATAATCTGCAAATATTGTATTTTAGTCAAACATTATTTATTGTTTTTTATAATAATTGTAATTTTAAGTTAAAATCATAAAATAATCCATAAATATTAAATACTCTAAAATTTTTGAAAGATGATTCTAGTTAGTGTAGTGAGCCGTTCTCGGTGAAGATAGGCAAATTGAATCTTGTTACTTGTTAATACATTGAAGGGTCAATAATAGATATTTCTGAGTGGGTATGATGTAAGATAAATGAAAAAACAAAATTAAAAAATGATAGCAAAGAGGTCTATACAAATGTAAAGTTTATGTTTCAAAAAAAATGTTTATTTTAACAATAAATAAGAAATAATAAAAAAAAAAATAATACAAGATTCTATTGTTGATATTTAAATTTCATATTTGGATAAATCACAGGAAATTAAACAAGAAATAAAGATGTTAGATATTTTGTTACCTACTTTTCCCTTTCTATTTCAAATAAAGCAATTTATAAATAATTTTTTACAAGAATACGTACCTATCATATAGGCGTCATATAAAATCTTAAAGTGATAATACCAGTATACTCTTGCTCTAGCTAAAACAGAGAATTGTATAAATTGATGTATTTTGATCTGGTCGGTAGTTACTTTTATAGTTGAAACTATACTATATTTATTTCTTAGATATTTTTGAAATTTTCTATTTTATCGATTTAATATTATGAATTAAAAAATAGAAGTTACAAGGTGGGTATTAATAAATTTAATTTATTAATTTACTGTTAAGAAAAGCTCTACATAATTTTGCGGTTATAATAGAAAATAAAAAAATTGGATATCGATATAAATTTAATACAATATTATAATTTAAAATTCTTAAACGCAAACAATCTGTCATCACCTTTTGGTGGAAATGTTAAGCTTTGAGGATGATTTCTAGTAAAAACATGGATTTTTTATAATTGATACTTTAGGAAAGGGGAAAAAAAAATGTCAAACATTTCAAATTTGTATCTACCTTAATCTATTTTTGTAGTTATAGGTATAATCAAAACAATATTAGAGGCATGCTAAATTCTTAATATGTGCGTTTCTATCTTACAAACTTATATATTATGGTAAATTGTACGTAAAATGCAAGGTGTATTAAGAATGCGCGTATTGAAAGGGTTAAAAATTTGAAATGTATTTGAAAATGTAAATTTATATACTACTAGCTTTATTAAAAAAAATTCGATTTATTTCAATATAACCCGGTTATATTTAAAACGGTTTTACGTAGGTCTGTTTCAAAAGTACTGTTCGGTGCTCCGTGTAATAATATTATATCACTATTGTAAATTGTTATCAAATTAATAGCACGAACACCGGCCCGGTCTTCTTGGACAGTACCTTTTATAGTCAGTCGCGTTAATGCCGTGCTCCGAGTGCACTGCTTCGCGTATTTCAAATTAATTTATATTAAGCTTTGCATTACCTAAATAAAGTAACCCGAAAAAATATTTTATTTTGTTTTCATGAGCACCTTGCCGTAACATGAGCAAACCAAGTACACAGGCCGCAATTTGACTAAAACCCAACATCTGAACAATATTCTGAGCAAACTTAACAAAATAGTTGAATTATTACTATTAGTTATTGGCAATAAAATTATCCTTTTAATACCTATTAAATTTTAAATAATATCTAATGCAGGAATGGGCCGAATACGGAATAAAATTAATTCTTCGATTGAGTAAAAATAAATCGAGTAGAATACATTTTTTCACAAAACCAGTATTTTAATTTAAAATTATTAATTGGAAATTATTTGGTTTAATTATACTATATATTATAAATTTATAACATTTTGCGTTATGTTTTTTTCAACGATATATCATAAACATATTTTGTCAATCGTTACATTTTGTTTTGTGTTATTTAATTATTTATATTTATCGTTTTCCGTTATAATTACGTTTACAAATTTTTATCGTTTTTTTTGTAAAATATAACGTTTACAATCCCTGATTTGTTGTATTCTCTTTATTAATGGACCTAGAAATATAATTTTGAACTTAAAATGTCTTGAAAGTCCTTATATAGTGTACTAGCTGTTCCGTCACGGCGTTTCCCGTGTATAGATGCGTTAATAATATATGAAGGTGAAGCTCACGTCGATTAAACGGTTTTCAAAGTGTATTGAATAAATACGTGTTTAACAGTCGCTAGAAGATGCAATGGAAGTGAAATACGCCAGACGGCAGCGGCGTTATTATTTAGAACGTACTAAAAAATATGTCTAATTACTTTAGATGTTTTTTTTTTTTATATTTTCAAAATCATAGCAACCACTTAGAAGAAATAACAAACAATTATTAAACAATTAAAAAATATACATATATATATATATATATAAAACCCCTTTTAACCCCTTAGAGGTCGAATTAAAAAAAATCCTTTCTTATTGCGCCCTTACAATGCTTAAGAGGATGCCAGCCTAGTATTTGTTATCTCTCTTTTACCCACGCGAAACATAGCAAATTTCACGTTCACAAAAATGACTATAACTATATTAATTTCTCAAATTAGAGTGAAATGACCTACTACAAAATTTTAAGTTAAGAACATTATCTATGGCATCCCATAAGCGTTTTATTATATTTTTATTTTAAAACGAGTTATGAGTTTTTTAAGATGTATAAACGATTTATAATTTTAAAATACTCATAACTCATTTTAAAATAAAAATATAATAAAACGCTTATTGGATGCCATAGATAATGTTCTTAACTTTAAATTTTATAATAAGTCATTTCACTCTAATTTGAGAAATTAATATGGTTATAGTCATTTTTGTGAACGTAAAATTTGCCATGTTGCGCGTGGGTTAGAGAGAGATAACAAATACTACGCTGGCAATGCTGGCATCCTTTTAAGGAACCTCTGTACTAAATTTCAAGTCTCTAGACCCAGCGGTTCGGTCTGAGCGTTAATGAGTAAATAGAGGCGATCTTTGATTTTCCTGATTATTTTAAAAAGGAATTGAGGATTTTCATACTTTGTCTTCTACTCTCCCCCCAACCATAAACCACCAAAAACATTCAAAATAAAACCACACCTTCATATGAACTCTGAAAATGTTATAGAAAATTATTGCAAAACCTTTCATAAGTTTTAAATACGTGCTTTGAAGCAGGAGTTATTTTCACGCACATGTGTAATTTATTTGTTCATATTAATCTAGAACTAAAAATTCTTTAAAAGGTACCTATGCTACTTTTGTACAGTGTAATATTTCATATATGCATGAACTGTTTATTTAGTTGTTAATAAATAAATACACAAATACTAAAACGTGCCTATTCAAGAAATCATTTTTGCAAAACCAAATTTATTCTTGTTTTTTAGTTTTCTGAACAATAACGATGACTTCTTATAAAGTCTTAATTACCTTAACTATACTATTTTTAATAAGCTGTGATGGTTTCGATTACATTGGTAACAACTATAATAATCATTTTGTATTTAAATTAAAATATTAAATTGATTTTAAGTATGATATAATATCTATAAACATTAAGAGAACGTTATACTCGCATGTGTTGTCTCTGTCTTACTAATGTAGATCATACCAAATTTTCGTTCAGAAGAACACATTTTGTGATGTTATTTTTAATATTAGAGTAAATTTACCTATTATCAAATTTAAAAGTAAGAATTTTATCTAGGACATCTCATAAGCTTTTATTGATATCTTAATTTTTAAGTGAGTTATGGTTATGTAAAATATTCAAATTTGAAAATGCTCGTAACTCACTTAAAAATTAAAATAGGTACCAATAAAATCCAATGAGATGCCCTAAATAACATTATTACCTTTAAGTTTGATGATAGGTAAATTGACTCTAATATTAAAGCTAACATCACAAAATGTGTTCTGTGGAACAAAAATTTGCTATGATCTACGATCTACATTAGTAAGACAGAGACAACACATGCGGGTATAACGTCCTCTTAAACAAAACATATACATTATACAAATGATAATTTATTTATATGTATATTAATAATTATATTTGTATTCATAATCAACAAACATTTAGGTTTGCTAAAAATGTGATTAAGACCAAATACTTAAATAAAAGTATTAAATATTAATCATAAGTAAATTTTAATTTTAATTCATTTTTGTATATAATTTTAAAAGAGAATACAATTTTGAAACAAAATAATCATTTATCAATTCTTATAGAATATCTAATATATTTACCTGCCAAAATATTTATTTAACGAAATACCTAACATAACTGTTACACTATCGTAAAAGTTGAGTACTTGATGTTATAGCGGAACTGAATTGTATTTAATATATTAAATTATAAATTATTAGTAGGTATGATTATTTAAGTCTTGTTATTTAACGTCATAAATATTTAAAATTTATATCTACTCAAAATTCAATTTCATTAAATTTAATTTGAAAAAATAATTCACCTAAATGAGTTCCTATTCTAAGACTTGAAGTTAATAATAATAATAATAAAGCCTCGCATTCTATTGGTTACATAATATGTCAAAACCTGTATGGCTTGTATAAACCGTATAATAGTATATTACAGCTACACCACGACTATAAATGACGAGCGTCGATCACAAGGATTTGCCATTGCTGTGAAACAAATATTTCGCGATAGTTATTAGAATTTGTGGCAATCGGAAGATTAGTCACCATTACATAATCATTAATTAATATGTTTATTTAAAAAAAATGTATGTTATCTCTTGAATTGTATTCATTTCTTTTCAATGTAATTATATTTAATGAATTAAATTATTTTTTTTTTTTAGCCGATTGCGTTAGTAAGAGATTTTATTTTAAATAATATATTTAAATATTAAATTCATTTTGAAATAAAACCATTATATAGTGGCATTTTGCTATTTGTGTGAAAATATTGACTATATTCAATTATATTATACTTTTTTTTTTTTAACAATGTTTAAGATTCTGTGTGAAGCGATCAAATTCTATTGATTTTGCAATAATGTTAACTTGTTTCTATCATATTTTAATCGTATATATATATATATATAAGTATAAAGTACTTTTTGTTTTACACGTTTAATTAAGATCTGCAAGGTTGCAACCGACTTCCATTTCACTTTCCAGACACCATCATTTATTATTATTTTCAAGTAAAACTTAATAAAGAAGTTTTATTTCATAAAAAAATCTGAGCCTATCTCAACTATTTTCCGCCGTTTCAGCTATGATTATTTTTAGATTCTGAACGGAGTGAAGAATCTATTAATTTTACAATGACGTGTGTTTGTTTTTTATATTATTTTTTACGTATTGGAGTAGTGATAGACAATAGTGCTTTGATGTTTGACTTCAGTCCCTTTTTGAAAAGGAAATTGAATCTATAGTTGGTACTTTGGGGGGTCAAAAGTATTTGATATATTTAGACATTTATAATTTCCAGTAGTTTTCAAAATCGTCAAGAATAACCCTGAAAAAGTAACAAAAAAACGAGAATTTTTACACATAACCACTTTTTGACCAAATCGACTTTTTAATTTTGCTGTAACTCAAAAAAAAATCATTGTAAATTCTTGAAATTTTCACCAAATGTTTATAATAGCGTTATCTATTTACTATTAAATTTTGAAAATATTTAGAATTTTTTTAAACTATTTATAGGCTCTTGAACTTTTCGATTTTTCTACATTTTTTTTTCTTAAAATGCCGATAAAAAAAATTTGGCTTTTCAAAAAATCTTTAAAATTTAATACAAGGTTTATTATAATTTGTTTTTTTTTTGTAGCAAAAAAATCTGTCATTGCATTCAAATTTAACATATCCATTATAGTGACCTACTCTCCATCTCTACGATACAGTTGAGCGATACTCACTTGTCCACCTTTTTATTATTATATATATTATTTTTTCGTTAAGTATTATTATTATTATCATTTATAATATATTTTATTTTATTACAATAAGTTATACTTGTTGAAGTAAAAAAAAAAAATCAAAAATCGTTATTTTACGAAAGTTAAAATTAACTTTTAGATTATACAGATTATACTACAAGTTTCATAAATCAACTTTATAATATCAATTTGTTAATATAACATTATTAATGTAATTTAATTTCAAATAGATCAATTTAATTTAATTGGATTTACTGGTATGTAGAAGTTAATAAAAAATGTATATTACAATATAAAATATCTATATGTTACAATGAACTCCAAAACTTAAACAATCTTTTTTTTTATATTCTAGATAATATATAGATAAAATTATTCGATAATGATTATACTTAATTAACCGATAATTTTCACATATTAGAATAATTAACATGTTATATAAGGTAACAAATTAAACGTATTATTTATCATTTCCGCAGATAAATTTAGTTTTTTAAACTTCATCATTTTCATGCAATTTCGTAAGTAATTTAAAATTATAATAATTCATAAATAAAAGTTGTCATATATTAAATTGGGTTTCTTTAATATTATTATAGGTTCATCAGAGTATATTATAGGTTCTGATAAATGAAATAACTTGTCTTTTAATTTTTTTTTTTTTCATAAAATTAATACATTTTTGTATTACACATGTAATATTACAATTTTTATTTTTTGTGTACTATTAATTTAATCAGAAAAATTTTTTAAAAAGACTGATTAAAACATGTTATTTAATTTGTCAGAATTTCATGATACTCAATACGTTTTAATGTATTTTTTTTAAATTAAAAATGTCCATAGATGAAATATTTATAATAAATATTTTGATATAAAACTAATTTTGTTGATTTTTCGGCGATGTGTGTCGATGATTGTCATGAAAATTTCACTTTACTAGATTGTCAAGAAGATTTCGATATTTATTTGAAAAGATATTTTTCTGAAAACAAAAGTTATACTTCAAGTACGTTTTTATTTTTATGTAATATAACTTTTCTGATTTACAATATTATGTTAACGACAACAACGGAACTTTTTAGTCTTTTCACATTGAATCATTATGCTGATGGGATCTAATAAGTGGTTGTAAATATCGTTTATATTAGTGTACATAAATGAGAATTTCTATTAGTGTACCTACGTGTTTATATAACTGAAAAATTTGTGGAAGCTAATTAATGAAAATAAGTTTAAAATTAGCAATTAAAAGGGTGACGAATGAGTATGATGGTCCCGCCGTTTTTATCGAATCGAAATTCCCGAAAGAACTTTTTCTCGATTGGTATCTTATCCGAAAATCAGAAACCTTTTTTCCGGAATGACTTTTTCCTGACAGTTATTGTTCCCGAAATAAAATTTTTTAAGAATTTAAAAATGTTGTTATAGTTATAGGAGCTATAGTGGCTAGGTATGCTCTCGCATGGCAAACCATAATAACTCATTAATCAGTAACGTTAATACCTTGATGCGCCCCAATAATTCTCGCCCTCGACTGAAAAGGAGATGGTACAGAGATCAGTAGCATTAAACTCACTCAAACTTGTCTCTCTCCTTGTTTCTTCTCTCTCTGAATATCTTATTACATCTTTCCACATCCACAATCACCACTTGAGTAAAGAGTTACTAGTGGGTGACTGCTTAATAATGCATACCATCTTTTTTTCTTTCTTCTCTGTTCACATATACTTATTAGTTATTATGCTAAGTAGTATAGATTGTATATTTGTTAAAAAAAAAAAAAAAATGACTGACACAAAAATAAAAATAAAATATTACTCATTTCGTTCAAAATATAAAAGGAAATATTAATAATAATAGTACTTAACGAAAAAATAATACATTCATAATAATTAAGAGGACGCCATACCCGCATGTTTTGTCTCTTTCTTACTAACGTACATCATGACAAATTTTCGTTTAGCACTTTAGCAGAATACATTTTGTGACGTTAACATTAATATTAGAGTAAATTTACCTATTATCAAATTTAAAGGTAAGAATATTATCTAGATTCTATACAATGATATATGATTTAATTGATATTAATTTTGAAGTGAGTCGCATGAACATTTTAAAGTTGTTTTATATTAGATAGCTGTAACTCACCTTAACATAATAATATCATTAAAAGCATATGTTATTGTCTAGATAATATTCTTACCTTTAAATTTGATAATAGGTAAATTTACTCTAATATTAAAGCTAACGTGACAAAATGTATTCTGTTGAATGAACATTTGTTATGATGTACGTTAGTAAGACAGAGACAACACATGCGGGTATGGCGTCTTCTTAAGTTTATAGTTATTGATTTGATAAGATAACGAATGGTGGTACGAAACACCGATAGATGAGTGAGGCTTAAAAAATTTAATTTTCTGATTGACTGTTCACTTTCACTATAATAATTCACTATAAATACAGATAGCGTTAGCGGCAAACGGGTCAACTACTACGCGTTTTATAATGCAAGAAGATTAATTTTATTAACTAATTTTTATTTTTATATGCATTATAATTTATCGTTTTTAATATCCATTCGCGGGTAAAAGGCGTTCGGGAAAAAATTTCATTCGGCAAAATGGCATTCGGGAAAAAAGGTTTCAGGTTTTCAAATTTTTGGATAAAATACCGTTTGAGAAAAAGTTCATTCGATAATTTTGTTATAGGAAAAATACCGGTAATCAAAAATGATAGGTATGTTACATTGACGTAAAGAGAAGATGAAAATCAAAAAATATCAAAGTGAAGAAGAAATGAGTGAAATATAACTATATAAGGATGAATTGAGACAGAAAAAGTAATACATTATACATGTTGACAGTAATGTTCACTATTTAATTAAAAACGAGTCAGATATAAAAATTTAACTACTAGGTGCTAGCCTACACATAATGTATAGTGTATAGCACATAGTGTGCTTAACTGACTGATGAACGTATTATTGTAGTTGTTTATTCTATTAGTATAAAATATTTGTGTAGGTATATTTTTAGACCTTGGTAATCTTATCATCACAATGCCGATAATATTCATCTAAAACTTCGTGGATTATTTATTGCAAGTTTATGGAATCTGTTTAAATACTTAATATTACTATAATAATTACTTTATATTTAAAATTATAATATTTATATTATATTAAATTGATTATTTTTTATCAAAATATGTGAAGCAATATAATTGTTGTTGTTTAAATTTTAAATAATAAGTTTAATTTATCTCATGATTAATTTTTAATTTTGTACCTATAATTAAAATTATTAAACATAACATAATATGTATATGTACCTATACATTTCAATGATATCAAAAATGTTATTTAATGCAAACTAACAATCAAATAATATAATATAATACTTTATAGAAGAATGGCGTGATAAGTTTTTCATAGATAATCGAAGTTTAATATGTCATGGTAAGTGTAAATTATTACAATGTAATTTGTTTTATAATAAATAAAATGTTGAAACATATTTAACCTAATAATTAATAAACTATGATACATTTTGTCAAAATATTTTTCAACATCCGTATAAATAATATCAGTTTGAAAATTTTTGAAAAAATAATCTTAAATGAAATGTTTAACAGACATAATAGACACGATTTGGTATTGGAGATTTATTACATCTAAACCATATTTTTACAAGATAAACATATATTTTGAATAATATGAGCTAATTTTAAATTTTAAATTTTTAAGAAGAATTGATATTATAAAGTTAGGAAAACTATTGGAACCTGAGAATTTTATAACTAAATTATAAATTGGATAAAATGTAGATTTCCGGAGTAAAGGAAATCGACCCAGATTCAACGAAAAAGTAAAATTATAGTGTAAAATGAAATGAGAACAAATCTATACCTACTGAAACAATATTGAAAATATTAAACTAATAAATTGTAAAAGTCTATTCTATTTTTTATAATGTAACAAGTACAAAAAACAACCAAAATTAATTACCATTATTATTTCTTAACTTATTTATAGAAAATCTATTGAGTCCGGCAAATTTTTGTGACGAACACAGTGAGTAATAGCTAGTAAATGAACAAATTAATTCAAATTTCATAAACCTAATATTTTGCAGTAAAGTATTATATATATATATATATATATATGTATTTACTTAAAAAAGAAAATGGTGGAAAGCTTAAAGAATCAACCATAAAATATATCCAAATACCTACCGTTTAATATATTTTTGAAATAATTTGTTTTTCGTGAAAACAACTTAAAAATTATAAGAAACCACACGTATTATATTTTTAAGTTTTTTGACAGAGAACCACCTTTAGAATAATTGATAATTAGTAATCATTGTGTTTCGAAATGAGACAATATGAAATATGAAAATCACAAAAATAAAACAACTTATTGTAAGAAATGTTAAGGATTATCTTTAATAATTGGTATAATTAATTTCAGATGCATCGTGTGAGTCGAAAACCATATTTTAATTTACATTAATTTACAATCATTAACATAAGAATTACAATTTATAAGTAGATTGATTAAGTTACATTATTTTTCTTGTAGTATGAAAAGTATGTTCAGTTTCACCTGTTTTTAAACACGGTGATCCCTCTCTCGTACCTAAGTATAGGCCTTTTTTAATAAAATTATTGTATATATTTATATATACTTATAATAAAGTTATAACTTTTATCGTAAACTATATGAAAACAGATAGCAATTTCAATGAAAAAACTCAGGGTGTTGAAGCTCCTCTATCTTTTTTTATACTGTTATCTTGAATTTATGGATACTCGTTAGAAATTAAAATCTAAATTAACATAAAACAATTTGCTGGTGCTAATTTCAAAATTAAGGGTACTGAGCACGCCCAAGCCCCCATCAAATTGAGCGTATGTCGGTACCTATAAAAAAAAAAATTAAGAATATTATTATCTTAGGTCATCTTGGCCCCAAGTTGCTGTTTGTGTGATTTCCATGTGGCCTATTAGTTAATCATTAACCAAGTGCTTTGTTATATTTTTTTAACATAAAATGTAGGCTATGCTACAAAATTTAAAAACTAACGGTAAAAAGACTGGAATGCGTTACTCTGTACAATTTATTTAATCTACATTATCAATAGTAATATATAGTAATACCAGTCACTCGCATGGTAGAATCATTCCATGAATTTTTTTCAACACAGTTTTTGTGTAAATGTAGATCATTTTATTGAAATTATAGTACAAAACAAACAACAATAATTTCGTTCATGGGATGCATTTGTACACCCTTGCATCCCACAAATGACGCCACTGTCGCCAAGTCGGTCCGGACGAGTATCGGCCGCCGGCCGTCTCGCTCTTTTGCGTGAACCGTCTTACCGACAACGGCGCTGTTGTCGTAGATAAGACCGCGTAAAGCATAATTGTGTATTCTTTTTTATGTCGTCAATATTTGACATAGTGCCATTCGACAACTAGCTATTGTGTACCGTTGTTTATCAGTTTATCACCAATAAAAATACATCGTACAAATAGTGAATTTCATGTTGTTCTTTTATACTGACCGGCTCACCGCGGACTCACCGATCACCTACCGCCGTAGCCGTGTCAAAATGGCTCCCCGGCGGGATATCGAACCCCGGTCTCCCGCGTGACAGGCTGGGATACTTACCACTATACTACCTGTCTTACTAATTATCACTACAAATTATACTAAAAATCTATTAGCAAGATAAAACTAATGACGATTTATGATCATTGTTAAACGGAAGTACATACAAATATACAATAATATTGTATAACATCTAAACAATAATTTTATTTAGATAAATGCATGCAGATACGCTGATTTGGTCGTACCCATTCAGAGAATATTGTTTTTTTTTACCTCATTGTTTCGGCCGAGTAAGCTATTTGTTTTCATATAGTCTGGTACACCGGGTCCTATATTATAACTAGGGAACGGATTTTATTGTAATATAAAAATCAAAATATGTACATAAATGTGTACTTATTTTTATTGAAATATGTAAAAAAAAAATCAAAATATGTAATAACCGCTTAACACAAAAATTAAATATAAAAATCTTACCTCTTATCTAATTATTAAAACAATGTGAAATAACATATTCTTTAAGATTTAAAAATGTAAAATGGCGGCGATTTGGTCGTAAAATGTTTTTGTATTGACTGAATGAACGTTAAAAAATTATAATTTATAACTATATAGTATATACTTATATTTAGTCACAATGAAAGTATTATCATGTCATCATTATATCTTCAACAACTATTAGCCTTTCCTGGGAAAATAAAAAACAAGTTTCACTAAAAATAGATGAAAACAAGACTCTAATATACCTAGACATTTGTCGAGTATTTTAGACCACGACACTTATTAGTTATTACATTAAATATTAATATCAATGATTAAAGCTGCAACTTAAAATTATATTATTATTAATTAATTAATTACTACGTTTTCGTGAAATATTTCAGACTTCTAACATTATCTCTATCAATTTTGCACCCCTTCGCTAAACTGTTTGAATTAAATGTTCACACTTGCATTACAAGGAATCTTTACCATAAAGTAGCCTAAAATCAACATGTTTCGGGCAGGAAAGTCTACAGTCATAAATGTAGAAAGACTTGGTATTGGTAACCCCTTGATCTCCTGATTTCAGTCCTATCATAACTCCAAAATATAGTCTATCCAAGTTCGTAAGGCCTCATCAAATCTACTAATTATTCCCTTAATATCAGCCCTCCAATGGAGACATTTTAGTCCAGTACTATACATTTACTCCAGTAACACTATTAAAAACCATCTTTAGAACTCTAAAATCCTTTTGTTAGGCGATGATATTAAAATTTATCTTCGTATCTCTTCTCTTTTTGACTACCTCCAGTTAGAATCTGATCTTGATTCTTTTTGTTAGTAGAATTAACGTGTTGATCTATAAATTAATATAACTTATACATCCACAGCTATAAGTGGTAAGTTCACAATATATTATAAATATACTTAACATAATATATTAAATATTTATATTATACTATTTTTATATTTTTTAATCTACTTTTAAGAATTAATTAAAGTTTTTGGATATAAAATCAACTTTGAAATTATCGTTATCAAAAAATAGCTCTTCATAACTTTAAGTTATACCTATTTATACGATATTACTTGATATAAGTAACAATATCATACTATTAGATCATCACCCTTATCATACAAATTTCATATATTATCTAGATTAAATTTTTAAAATTTTAATCTCAACTTATTACAAACAATATTGTTTTTCTTTTCTTTCTGTAATACACTATAAAGCTCCTTTTCACTTAACTAGGTCTAATTCTTCCTTAAGTGTACCATTCTAGAATACCAACTGTGGTAGAAATAGTCCCATTTACCTTATGATGCAATTGGGTAACAAACACCTAAACTTCTCTTCAATGTTTTTTATTAATAATAGTACTGCGATTAGTTAATTACAAATTTTTCATTTTTATCATTTGTTTATTTGACCCATTCTTTTGTTTGCTTACTTTAATGGTTATATTAAGGTTTTGTTCAAATTTATTTTTTGCAAATTGTACTTTCTATTGACTTGGAGTCTGTTGATAAATACATTAATAAATATCTTAAATTACAAAAATAATAATAATTTTCAGCTACTGTAAGGTTCCATAAATTCCTGAAATATATGTTTAATTTACAATTACTAATTGTTGCTTTTAGATTGTACAGGTAACATTATCGATGTTTCATTAAATATATTTTATCAATACATTAATCACCCATCTATATAATACTAATAAGTACGATGATATTCTCAAAATTACTTTTTGTTTATAATAATAATATCATAAACTGATGTATAATTACAAAATATTAATTTTTTTTAACAGCGGAAATAGTTGCATCATATAAAAGCAAGTATATTATTATATAGGATAAGAGTTTTCATACTATTATGGTATCTTATTTAACTCAACAAAATAGCTCTAACCAAGAACGGATTACTTTTGCTACAGTTAGTTTTAAATTATTATAGTAATAAATTTCTAGTGTATACCATTATCATTGTTACTGTGTTATTATCATAATGTGTTTTATAATAACAACTGTGGTAACATTGTACTTAAAAAGTATTAATAATATTGAATATCTATGAAAAAATTAATGATTTGGATTATTAAAAAATTTAATTTTTGAGTTGGGGTATGCTGAATACACCATATAGCTACTCCCTAAATCCGTCTAACTACATCACTGAATGGACAATAAAATATTTAATTTACATATTTATATTATATTATTATAAACTAACATTACAATTAAAATGTATAGAACTAAAATAGTAGCATACCAATTACCTAATACTATTATTGTGTATTTATTAGGTCATAATCCATTCAAAAATATTATCAAATCATTAGATATACGTAAGGAATTTATTATATATTATACCTAACTTTAATTATATATAACTATATTACACACGTAACAATACTAAGTGCTGAAAAAATATCCCTGGAACTGCATATCATGTGACACATATAGATTCAACTTATGGGTTTACTAAATACATAATTACATGACAATTTAATTTTCATACTGAAAAATGGTAATTGATAGAATTATATGGATAGGTACAAGTACTACAAGCAAACGGATATCATGAATATTTATATTATTTCACTATTTAAAGAAAATAAATATTTATAAAATTTAATATAATTATCATAGTTATTTGACCACAAAGTATTAAAAAATGCATTTTTTATGTAGTATATAATATTTTATAATACAATATAATAAGAAGTTCATTGCAAATTTCAAAATAAATAAATGTTTTCATAACAACACAATTAATACAAGGGATTATTATATCTTAAAATAATTTAGTTTGTTTCGACTGTACTATAATTCCTAATAGATTTTTGTTTGTTATTGTATCCGTTTTCAATATAGGTTGTGAGTACCATTACTTGGTCGCAGCAATTTCTATGTGAGCGATAGCCTGCCTGTTCTTGTGTAATAATCTTGTCAATTTCTACTGAGATACGGTTATAGATTAATATCTCTAGAAACTTAAAACGTGTGCTTAGAAAAGAGATAGGTCTATAGCTCTTCACATCGTCATCATGTTTTTCTGGTTTTAGAACTGCTAACACTTTGGTCTGTTTAAAAGTATTTGGTAATCGTCCTGTGTGAAGGATGTTAGTGAAAAAGTTTGAGAGCCATTTTATTGTATTTGGACCATAGTTTTTGAGAAACTCCGGGTAAATGCCATCTAATCCTGCCGCTTTACGGAGTTTCACGCTTTTTATCGCAGTTTGCAGTTCCTCAATACTGAACTTCTCTGCCACCCGGACCACATTTTCTGCATTCGATTTCTTAATCTTTAGGCTAATAGTTACTTCTCTAGCTGATTTCTTATCTATCGGAGCTCTGCTCATTTCCACTATTCGGTTCGCAAAAGTATTGGACTTAATTTTTGGTGTCACTTTAGTTCTTGTTGGATTTGGTTCCAATTTTCGAAGAAGGTTCCACGCTTCTCTGCTAGATCGTTTGAAATCTAGCTTTTCCATAGTTTTCGCCCATCTATCCTTGCGTGATTTAGCTAATGACAGCAAGAGTTTGTCTGCAATCTCAGTTCTGCATTTTTCTGATATTCAATTTAGAGGCTATCACTTTCGTCGTTCCAGTAAGGTATGTATTCTCGTCTATAGCCACGGGGTATATGGCGCTTTGCGGCTCCGGCTACAACTCCGACGAAACTATCATAATTATTCATCATTGGTTGGATCCATCTGATATTTGAATCAAGAGATTTCTTAAAATTATTCCAATCTGCTTTTCTGAAATTCCATCTTGGTTTTCGGATTTGTTTTCACAATTGGTATTTGGATTTCAACATTTATAAGTATCGGTCTATGTTGGCTCCTAGGAAACTTATTAAAAACTGTCATATGGGCTTGTAGTGCTACGTGGTTTGTATCCTTCAAAACTATACATAAGTCTGGGTTATGTATTGATTCCATCGACTCGAGTGGAAAGTTTTTCTATCTTTAGCATTAAATACGAGTTGCATATTTTCGCTTTCTATCCAGTCATTTAACATGGCGCCATTCTCGTCGGTTGACTCGTAACCCCAATTGGTATAATGACTATTGAAATCGCCGATTAGGACTGATGGTTAAAGGGGAAGTTGGTAAAGGTGGGATTGGCCAAACAACATTTAGTGGCTTATATTTATTAGTTATAGACCAAGTTCAAATTCCTGGGATAGACTTTTTATAAATTCAAGCATTCTGTATGCTTTAAAGCATATCATAGCAATGTGAGGTCCAGGGTTGATGCAATTATTAAACTTAAAGCCTAAATTAACATATCAACACGTGAAACGGTTGAGTCGGACAGTTTATAGTGCCATTTTATAAAAGAACGCTTCCTGGAGAATGACATTGTATGACATTTCTCAAAGTTAAGGGTCAAGCCTAATAATTTCGACCACTCAACTAAATTATCAAAGTCACTTTGTAACCTATGAAAATCTTTCAGAGTGTTGATTTGCATAATAATCGTTATATCATCAGCAAAACATAGCAGTTTGCTGCGAGACAAAACTTTAGATGCACTATTGACAAATAAGGAGAATAATATTGGAGACAAGTGACCTCCCTGTGGAACACTAGAAGAGGCCAAGAAAACATCAAAACAAACACCCAATACCTTGACTTTAGAATATCTATTACTGAGAAACGAACTAAACCATGATACAAGAGGCTCACCAAACCCTGTGGCAATGAGTATTTTTATTAGTGTATCGTGGTTTACAAAATCTAATGCCTTTTTGAAGTCAGTAAATATTACATCTAGTTGAGCGTTATTTATGAATGCATTAAAAACGAATGAAGTGAAAACAAGATTGCACGTAAGAGTAGATCGTGCAGGACGAAAGCCATGTTGTTCTTTCATCAATATTCTATTGACAGATGGTTGTATATAATTTAAGATAAGAGACGCAAATAATTTGGAAATATTGGATTGTATAAAGATTGGTCGATAGTTGGAAACATCAGACAGACTACCAGATTTTAGAATTAGGGTAACAGAGCTTAGTTTAAGGATAGTTGGAAAGGTACCCTCATCCAAGAAAGAGTGTAAATATAGGATACGCAATAATCAATTGTATTCGATACAATAATTTTTCAGGAATTCCATCTGGATCTATTGACAATTGCCTTTTAGAAGGGATAACCCCTTAAAAATATCCTCAATAGAAAAATATACATTATTGGGCTAGTCAAATGTAGGGATATCAGATAGCTTATTGTCAAAATTTACATTATCTGTTGAATCTTGAATAGACCGATGAAAATAGAGTCGCAAACATATTTGCAACTACTCGTTTATCATATGATACTTCACCATCATATGACAATTCCTTGGGCATGACACTATAATTTCGGTTTTTTTTATGTATATTTCCAATATTCGCTAGGTTTATTTGTTAGAGAGGATTCTACACGATTATTGTATTCGCTTAAATATTTTTTGGACATCAATAACCTTGCTTTTAAATTTTGCTCAAAAAAAAGAAAATTTTTTATAATTGGAAGCATTAGGATTCAATTTGTATACAGTATGCACTTTCTTTTTTGTTTGAGGATATCCTTTAATTCACTATTTACCACGGGGGATAAGTCAATGTTCGATATTGTCAATTTGGCATAAATTTTAAAATAGACTGATGGAAAGCATCAAATAGTGTGTTGAATATCATTTCCATATCAAGAGATGTCAAAATAGAATTCCAATCAAAACTAGTCATAAAAAAAATATATCAGTAAAGTTACTTTTACGAAAATTGTAAAATGCATGACTATTGTCATTTGAAGGTTAAAAGCTAGAAAACAGTAATGAAATGTTTAAAGGTGGATGATATGAGTCAATTGGTACTAGAGCTTAATTGGTACTCGAGCGATTTTTCGACTAGGACAGAATAATTACAGAATACAAGATCAAGAATTCAGTCATGATTGTTACAAACAAAATTATTTAAAAAAAAACTATTAGTCGCAAATGTTTCAGGAATGTATGGTATACTTTAATTATATATACTTATGTATACTGACATACTGTATACTTTAATTAATATATATATAACTATATTACACATGTAACAATACGATGTGTTGAAAAAAATGTCCATGGAACTGCATGTCACGTGACACGTATAGATTCAACTTACGAGTTTACTGATTACATAATTACATGACAATGTAATGCAACTGGTCGTCGAAATTGCAGGTCGTGTCGAAATAAAAAGAGTCGAAATATTTCTAAGTGTTGTTTATTTAATTAATTGAAAATATTCTAAGTCCAAATGATAGATTTCTGATGTAGACTGACGTGAAGGTGCTTGCGCTAACTCTGGTAAATCACGTCTGCAGGAGTCCTCTCCGGGGCCCCCTTATATAGTCAGTGTCCCTTTATCTCCTACCCATGCATCCTCTGGCCTATTCCTAAATGCGTCATTCGTTCTCACGCTATTCCGCATTTCAGGCTGTACTTGCGATGATGGATTTTAATATGACGTCCGGGGACAATCCGCCCACGCGCAGGTGATCAACCGCAATCGCTGTATCCGAGTTCTCAGACTCGCGTTGTGACTCATATATAATTTATATTATATTCTTACGGTTGGGTTAGTTTACATATTCTTTTTACTTTATAGTACATATCCCAGCGCAATGGGTTGAAGTTAATAAGGGCTATTACGATGTCTAGACGTATTTTATTTTAATTGGTATTATGTTGATTCCTACGGCGTAGTATCTCTGTTGTAGGTTTGTGTTACCCCAATTATTACTGGTTGTCATTTTATTACTTATGTCTACGTCGTAGTACCCCCTTTTATGTATTATGTATTACGTATGGGACATCAGAGCAACAATTTATTTTTCTAACTGCGAAATAGTAATTGATAGAACTATATGGATAGGTACAAGCAGACGGATATCATGAATATTTATATTATTTCACCATTTAAATAAAATAAATATTTATAAACTTTAATAATTATCATAGTTATTTCCACAAAATATAAAAAAATTTCATTTACCTATTATGTAGTATTAATATTTAATAACACAATATAACAAGTATATCATTGTACATTTCTAAATAAGTCAATGTTTTCATAACAACACAATTAATACAAGGGGACAGGGGTTATTATATCTTGAAATAATTTAGTTTGTTACTACTCTACTATAATTCCTAATAAATTCCAATAACTATCAAGAGCCAATAAACATCATCAAATATATATATAATAATTATAAATCACATTTTTAAATTTTGTTTTGTAGTTTCATCGGATAAAAAGAATCCAGAAGGTAAATTATAAAATTACGTTAAGTATAATCTGTACCAAATAAGAGCGCACCGCGTTGGCACATCTAAATGATTCGCGGAGCAATGTCCGGACCCACCTGGCCGGGTCTATTCGCTCTGTCATTAGTCGCTGTATTCGGCCGTGTTCACCGCCGTCAATACAGGAAGTAATACATCCTATAAAAACGCGTATGAAACATTAAAATAATACACATAATATTGAACACATATAAAATTTTTTACGGATCCTAAAAAATGAAAAAAAAAGTAAAATTGCAAAAGAAAAATTCAAAATATACAGCAATGCGCGCAAAAAATAATTCGATATATAACCGCGTAACACCGTTAAAATGGTGTGATAATCATGACAAAATACATGCATACAATGTATTTTGTCATGGTGATAATATACAAGTATACAACCCAGTGAGTACCTATAGTTGACTCTGTCGCAGCCGGAGCGCACGGCGGTAGCGCTCTCTGTCATGCGCGAGTTTCGACCGGTTTTCGTGCAACACCCGGGCGCTCTTATTTGGTAGGTACAGACTATACAAGTGTTTCTTTGAAATAATGTTATATAACATATTCAAATATATTAAGTAGTATGGTTACTTGAAAGAAATTAAAACTACTCATTTTTTTTCTGCTAAATTGTTAATAATGTAATTTTTTGAATGTTATAGAATATATTACAATATTAAACGAATTACCAAGTAATTTAAATTTTATAATAAAATTTTTATAATAATTTTTGTAGATTTTAAAGTTAAAAAAAATAATATTATTTATAATTTAGTATTTAAAATTTTAAAGATAAATTATTCAAAATTCATAATTTTAAATACCTATGAATAATTTCTGAAAAATTCAAATTTTTGGTGTAGTATATTTTTGAGTTAAAAAAATAAAATAAAATAAATTCCATCATAAACTAACGAAACGTGTCATTTCTTTCCCTGAATATTTATTTCCAATCGTTGTTTTTTTTCCGAATATAACGTTGGTATTTTGGTAAAATAATTTAAAAAAGTCGACGATAATTTTATTGGAAAATTTAACCTGGTATGATGACTTCAATAATTGTACTACGGTATTGTAAAAGCTAATGAACAAACGTAACTAAAATGTTATTTTAATGAATAAAAGTATAGCTGAATATTTAAATGGGGTGGAAAACGTAGTATATTCACCGATATGATATTTATATTCAAATTAGCAACTTTATTTAAAGTGTTCTTTTTTTAAGTGAAAAATCTATGACCATGATTTGGAAAAGAGATTAATTGGATAAATAGTGTTATAAAGACCCTTGCAATGCTTCACCGCAAGCGAGACGGAGACTATAGAGAAAGTGGGAACAAAGTGTAGCATGAGCAACTACTTTATATTATAGATACTTTCATTTTTATTATTTCTCTAGAGTCTAGACACTTATATTTATACTATTGGATTAAACCTGGGCGTCGGAATTATGAATTTAAGGCTTCGAGTTATATTCATATATTAGGTTAGGTAGCTAATGTTAAGCCTGGTTAGATTATTCGAACTTGTGGTAAAAATACAAATTCACGAAATTAATCCATATAAATATTATGAGGTAAAGTTATAGCATAAATACGTATAAATTTGTGATCATTAATAATAATATCACTATTGGAAGCAAGAAAATAATACATTTCAAATATAGCTTAATTTATCACAAAATATTTGAAATAATTAATAACTCCTAAAAGAATGATTAGTGACAAATTACAAGTAACATGCTAATATTTTGTGTAATGATGGTTTCTGCTATTCTCGTTTTTTTCTAGTGGTTATTTTTAAAAACTATTGACATTTTTTATTTAATCTAATGAAATATGAATTAGAAGTTTTTTACCTAGAAAGTAGAAACCATGCTCAAAGTTAATCAAAGTTGAAAAAAAATGAAAAACATTTTCTTTAACAATCATTTGACGTTAAAAGAATAAAATTGTGAAGGAGATTTTATAATTATATGTCGAATAAAACAATATAATATTAGAATATTTTCAAATAGATTATTATAACACAAATATTTTCAAAACTTTTCAATTAATAAAATGTTTTTCTAGTATCTGGAATACTTATGTTCGGTATAATTAATACTTTTTATTTGTATTTTGTAGCTCCAAATGCTGATAATGTAGAAGGTAAAACATACAAAGGAAAGACTAATATACATTTTTATTCATAAATTTAATTATATAGTAGTATATTGTTAGTGCAGAAAATTTGTAGTACTTTATAATAAATTTATAGATATGGCTGGATTGAAATAAAGCAATCTATTATTTATTGTTTGTACCGGTTTATCTAATACAATTTTTTTTATTTTTTGTAGAATACCTTAGCCAAATATTTAAATTAAGTAAGCAATTTTATTGTTACAATTTAAAGTTTCAAATATTGATATAATAATTCATAATTTTAATAAAACAGATATTTATAATTTTATGAATATTTTAATATTAGAACTATGTAAACATAGAAGAAGTAAGATTACTTTTGATTACGTAAATTAAAGAATTTTATTAGCTTTTATCACCACATTTTAAAACGTACTTTTAATGTTATTTTAGAATACGTGAAAGCCGTAAAAAAATTAACAAGTAATTTAATTTTAATATATTTGTTGTGCGTGTTAAGAGGATGCCATGGTTATCTCTCTCTAACCCACTCACAACATAACAAATTTTACGTTCACAAAAATTTTAGAAAAATGTTAAGAACATTTACTATAGGGCATCTGAGCATCTCATTAGCGTTTTTTTTTTTTTATTTTAAAGCAAGTTATGAGTATTTTAAAACTGTAAATTGTTTATACATCTTAAAATACATTATAAAAAATATCTATTAAACATATGAAACCCCATTAAAATCAGATAATTTTCACTCAATTTAATCAATTTTATATATTTTAATTTTTAATCACATAATACGTTTAATATTTTAATATACGTATTGAATATTTACTGCAGTTTTATTACTAAGTAATAAATATATATAGGTGATATAGGTATACCACGTTTATACCGATTTAAGGAAGAATGAATTTCAAGGACAGATTATATATTTAAATGAATCGATTTTTTTTTTTATAAGCTAGCCTGAGCTAATAATATATATATATATACATTTTCAAATAAATCTCAAATTTTTAACTATCCCGATATGTACATTCATACACCTTGTATTTTTTTTAAATGCAACCGATGAAAGTAAATTTGACCTATTAACTATAGCCCCAAAACCAAAATTTACTGAATAAGAGCTAATTCAATTTTAATAAATAATAGATTTTTACGATTCATTAGTGCATAGCCATAAAACCGTTTAAAATTATTTTTATTGGTTACTTTTTGAATATTTTTACCTACTTTTTGTTGTATGATATAAAATACGTAAACACACAGTATAATATATATAAAAAATAACATTTTAAATTTTAATATATAAGTACTGTTTATGTTTGACCCGATTAAATGATTTTTCAATATGTTTTTAAAAATTTTAATACTTGAACTTTAAAATCAATTTTAAAGTGTTCTAAATTTATGATCAAAAAATGAACCACAAACAGCATGATCTTGTCAAATTAACAAACATTTTTAACACAAATTAGAAGAATATCAACAGCGAATATTATGGTGAAACGTAATTTGAGCAAAATCGTCAATAGAATATTCCAAAATCATTCACTAGGGATAAAGGTTCAGAAGAATAGCGATTGGCGTTGATAAACCTTGTATAAAATGTTTCTCCTCATCTATCATTTAATTTAAACCCTCTGGATTTACCACATCATTCACAGTTGTATTATTGTACGTTTTCGTTTTTTTATATAACAATGTGTACATTACATGGTTATTGTTTTTTAAGCTAATACTTTTCATTTAAATATTTCATTACTGTAAAAACTACGTAAACTTATAGGCAAGTAGGTATATAATAATCACTGGTGCGTTTATATATACATTAAGATTATATAAATAAAGAACCGCGCCTTTAATGACGTATGGTATCGTGTAGGTACTATTACTATTGTCCTTTCGATATTGTTCAATACTATATGATTACTTTTTTTTTTTATAAAATGTCTATTACAACCACAAAATTATGTAGAGAATTTCATAAACAATACATTTATAAATTAAATTTATTAATATCTAAATTTATTATAACCTCCATTGTATAGTCAGACCAAAATACATAAATGTGTACGATTCTCTGTTTTAGCCAGAGGAAGGGAATACTGGTACTATCACTTAAAGATTTTAAGTAATGCCTTTTATGGTACGTATTTTTTTGAAAAATAGTTTATAAATTGCTTTTATTGAAGTAAATAAACGGAAATGTATAGGTAACAAATTATCTAAAATTGTATTTTTTGTTTAATTACCTGATTTGTCCGGATATGGACTTTAAATGTCAACAATAGAATGTTTTAATTATTATTATTATTATTTTTATTGATGTATAAACACCTTATGAATCACATTCTAGTGCATTTTCAAGCCTAAATCTTGGGGTGGCGCTAAACAGTGGGCAGTGCCCCGCAATATTTTATTTTGCCCCTCCAATACCCCCCTCCTCTATAATTTAATGTTAAAAATATGCAAGTAAATAAGGAAATAATTGTTAATTAGTATTAATCAAGAAAACGGAAGTTAAACTCTAGTACATTTGTAATAATAATAAACTAGGTATATTTTTTGATTATTTATTTAGAAATACATATATCATATTATAACCAAAACATTTTTAGCAATACTTTCCTGAAAAAATAATGGTACCCTAGGAAAAAACGAAAAAGCAAAAAACGATGATAAATATATCTTACTATTAATTCTAAATATTAGTTAATATATAAATACTTTGGTATAATTGTATTAACAAATATAACTTACATATTATTACTTATTTTAAGGTACTAACATCGATAATCTAAAAAGTAAGTGCAAAAATTAATATAAATGTAAAGTATATTTCAACAAACGTGATTTCAAATTTCTATATATATATATCTTTATATATAGTGTAAGGTACAAAATAATAAACATAATATTAAGAGGTTACAATTAGTTACAAGTATTACGTTACTTTTTTAATTTAAATAAAAATCTAAATTTCTTATAAATGTTAAAACTTAAAATAAACATGTTTTTGAAATTTAAACTTTATATTTTTTAAAAAATGTCTTTATTATTATTTTTACCAAAATTAAATATTTATAGGTTTTGAAAAATATTGGAGTACATCATCGTGGTGCAAATTAAATGTATTCATTTCAGAGTTTGTTTAAAGGTGTATTTATATTACACCTAATATATCTAAAAAATATGTAATAATCTTAATAATAAAAACTAGCAAAATCATTTATGTTGTATAATAAGTGCGTTCCAAAGGTATATCGTTAATTTTAACCTATTTATTTATTATAATAATTATTATACGATATTTTAAATACCAAATAAATATAATGTGTATGGCAGAAGGCTTTATACATTTTTAAAAATGTATTCGTGTTATAACATTATTTGTTTTATTACTAACTAATCGTAATATCTTTATATAAATAATTCTACTATATGTGTGTATGTCACTGATCTCCTCCTAAACGGCTGGATCGATTTGAATGAATTTTTTTGTATGCGTATGGGTGACGTCCTGGATAGTTTAGATTCACAAATCAGCCCCATAAAGTTAATTATTAGTGCGCCCATACGCACAGTATTTTATTTTCTAAGCGGTTGCTAGGATACTAAAAATATCAACAAAAAAACAGACATATTTATCATTAAAGATTTTTAATTTTTAATATGACATTAGAATATTTAAATTCGAATGCGGAAATTCTACTACACATTGTTGTAAGTGCCTATTTCATGAGATGGTGCCTGTTTATTTGATTCGCTCTCCTATCTTATGTACAGCACCGAGCAAATGGCTAGAAAAGTACGCAAGCTTATTGTGAGCCACGTAACAAAAAAATGGACGGAGCTTTCTATCATGTCTCACGACAACAATAAGGACAACTATATGAATTCCGCCGAGTATTTAGCTGAAATGTCTCAATTATCTACTTATGGTGGTTAATGTGAATTGGTGGCAGCTGGACAATTGTTCCACTACGTTTTTGAAGTTTACCGCAATTATCAGCTCTATGAGCGTTTTGGTATTGAAGGTTACCACGTGTTGAGAATGCATTTTACGCAAGATCTCTCTAGAGGCCATTTTGATATCTACCTACCAAATGAGTCAGAAATATTGATCACTCGGAGAGATTCGACATTACAGCAATAACCTTTCTCTTTATCCACGAAGAAGCCTGCAGGAGAACGTCGTGCCAGATACACCGGCAATATAAAAAAAAAAACCACTTTAAAACGCTGCAAAAACATATACATTTCCTTTAGTGAACAGATCTGCAGTTGCCAGGTACCAACGAGATAATCCTGAGGTAGGCAGAACTGCTAGGTTTAGATATGAGCATACTAATCCTCGACGAAAAGTTGAAAGACTGGCACTTCAATGGAGAATAAAGGTCAACTCAGGAATAGCGTACAATCCTGACCTGGCTTATGAGGCAGATGGAACTATTATAGTACTGGGTTCCATGAACCACAAGTGCAAATACTGAAATGCTCTAAAACGGAAAGAAGAAACACCCAGAATGTGCTGAAATAATGACAAAGTGGAACTTCCATCTTTTGAACCTTTTCCGGATGCTTTGGTGTACGACGGGTATGATGTTCTCGATGCATTCCAAAACTACCCAACTGATTTTGATGAAATTATGATCAATGTGTGTAATTTTGTCTCCGTAATAGGGTAGGATTGTTTTTATCCCGATTAATGACCTCAATATATTACCTCTTTATTATGTTTAGGGATGTGCGATTATTTAATCGCGATTATTTGAAGAATAAATTGTTTTTGAATGATACATAATCGGTTAATCGATTGAAAAAATGCAATGCTGGGCGGGACAGTTATGTTAAGTTGATATGTCGGAAATATTATCTATACACCAAATCAGAAAACCAAAAATAGTTTTTAGCTAAATTTTAGCGTAAGGCAACCAAACTTAATAACATTCATGTACTAAGAATATTCAATGGACAGACTTGAAGAATATACAAATTATATACAATTGTATTCAGAAAAATTGAGAATAATAGTTTAATTTTCAAACTAAAAAAAAATACAGCTAAAATACTATATTGGATTTTAATATTTCAACATGGAATAACATCAATTATAGGTGTGTATAAATATTTTTTACCTGTAACATTACTCAATTTTACAGACAGTTATTAGGTTTTTACTGATTTTTTTTAGGTAATCTAGTTAATTTCAAAGAAGTGTAAAATAATGAAGCCTGCCCAACTATGTTTCTGAAGAAAACTGTAACCTACTAATAAATAATATGTAAAAAAAATTAAAAATGATAAACAAAAATTGTAAATGATAAAAAAATATTGTGGGTGTTAATGTACTTAATACTTCATATGTAGTTAAATTAAATATGGGGCAGCAACATAAATCATTAAAACTTAAATGATAGGTAACTCTTATGTATTTAATAATAATAATTAAAAGAAAATAATTATAGGTACTTAAAATTATAATATATATAAATAGAGTACCTAAATTAAAATAGTATTTAAAATAAAAAAAGAACTTATCACATGTATAATATGATTATCATTAATTACTTGTTTATAATCCAATAGGTATTGTAACTATCAATACAATTTTGAACTTATATTAAATTTTACTAAAAAATGCAATACGATTATATTAGCTATACAAATAGAATCTATGTGTTAGAAAATGTTAATCATATTTTATATTTTATCAGAATTATTTAAATGTAAAAAATATATATTATATAAAAAATCAGGCCCTTATGACTTAAAATAAGGTGTTATTGTTTAAAGCATAAATGTGTTTAACAAATATTAATTATATGTATACTTATTAATTAATTATGTATTGACCAATCATTGCATTTATAAATATACCTCATTCCAAAATTAACTGAAATCTACCTACATGAATCCTAACTTATTCCAAAAATCTCAGTGAAATATGCTTCGGTCTTGAGTACAAAAAAAATTGTAGAGCAGCATCAAGGTTTATATAAATTATTCTTTTTATTCTTTACATATATGTATAAAACATAAACAAATTATGTAAAACAATACCTCAACATATATATTTGAAAAAGTTGTCTTATACATAAAATGTTATGTTAAAATATATTATGTATATTGTATAGGTTATATAAAAATCGGTATCCAGAATCCAGATCACTCTTGTCCGGCATTTTTTTTCTTTCCATATTTGTATAAAAATCTGCATGATTTTAGAAGTTACAGGCAAACTAAACTTAGAACGAGCACAGTAAACAATGACCAAAATTCATTTGCCGCATTGATCAAATTCATTATAATATTTCAATATTATAATTCATTGTATTAATTATCTTGTAATTTAATTTTTTTCAAGACATGTTTTACATCGTTTTGAAGACAATTAATATCTTTCATTACTTTAATACTTATAATTTATAGTGTTAATTGTTAATAGTATTTTATTGTTTTTACTTTATCACACAGAATTAGATATACTTTAAAAAATAATACAAATTTATTATCACTAAATAAATACAGAACGATAATATTTAAAACTAGGTTAGCCTAGACCACGGTTGTACACATGGGCGTCGCTAGGATTTAATAGTTACAGTGGCTTGAGTCCTAGAAAACCAAAGTTAAAAATAATCTGAAGGCTAATTGAGGCTAAAAAGTAAAACCTTATAAGGGTGCTAAATACAAATACAGGAGGGCTAAGCGCCCCTAGTTAGGCCGATGGTTGTAGATTGAACTACTTAAATATTTTATTCTAAAAATAGAATGCTGCTGTGTAATTGATCGAGTTTTGATAATATGATATGTAAGGATTATATTGTTCAAAAAACTGTGCACAATCTCTCTACTCTCTTTGATATTCGTTATCTCTCTATACGCCATATGATTCTCTGCTTTTACTACGGACCATATAAAGGTATAAGGTACATCTTAGTACAGGGTTTTTACCTATACCGCAGTCTTTACAAACAAAAAGTACCCATTTATTTAGAGTTATAAGCACTTGTCCGAAAAATGATAAGAGTGGTAGACCAGGGATGGCCAACCCAAATGATCTTGCGGGCCACTTTGTAAATACATCACAATCTTGCGGGCCACATATAGGGTTGCCAAAAAAAAGGTCATCAGCCAAAATAGCCACGTTTTATTTTAGCAATTCGATTTGCTATATTACTATAAGCTGGTGTCTACTCGTATATATACTTTTATCAGATTAGATTAAAATTATTACTTTTGTTGCGATTACGTTGTTAATAATACAGATACCGCGTTGCACGGGCATTCCAGAATATTCTATCGACGCAAAAATATTTTTTTTTGTAAATATTTGATATATGTCGCGGGCCGCAAAACTTTCCAAGGCGGGCCGCGGGTTGGCCATCCCTGTGGTAGACCTTCGGAAGATTGCCCCCAACTCAACCTACAGATACAAAGTTCATTATCATTTCTGCGTTGAACGATAGTCGACAACGAGTTTATTATATGTGAAAATATATACCTATTATTATTATTATTATTTATTAGTAATAAATTATTACCCATGTGACTACTGGTCTTCAGAAATAAGAAGTATTATAAAAACCAAAAACCGCCCAACTTTGAAAAGCTATATCTCGCTAACAAATTAACAAAAAATAATAATTTGAATATTAAAATTCATAAAAAAGCCCTATTATTTTATGACATTTTAAACATAGGTTGCCATTTGAAAATCAATGATCGATAGTGTTTTCACTATTAAATATAAGTGAAAAAAATAAAAATGTTACATAGTATTAGAAAAGCAAAAAATTAAAAATTTTGAAAAAAGTTAATTTTTTTTTTGAAATAATGAGTGTTGTTTGATAATAGAATCACCCTATATATTATACTCATTATTGTAAAAAAAATTATTGTAATTTTATAATATGATTAATGTGTATTAATATAAAAAAAGTTAGCTGAGGTACTTAATATTACATATTATTATTTTATCTACCGATAAAATTGAATAATTGTTATTGACCGATAAAAGACGTGTGCTCATAATATTTTTATCTATTTTTTTGTCCAGTCATTTAAGCTCCATAATTAGTGATTTGAGGAATTAAATCAGAAAATGTTGAAACTTTGCAAAAAGTTTGCTTATGGGCTCCTGATTAACCAAAAAAAAGTTGCCATCCCTTCTAGGTCCGGAAGTGTCCGCAATCTTGGATTTTATGTGCGATTTCCTAGGGGGGGGGGGGCAAAATTAATTTTTCTTCTATACAAATTAAAAATAATTTACAGTTGATTACCTAAATAGGCATATAATTCTTATTATGTTATGTATGATATCGTTACGATTTACGATATTTATCAAACGGAAAGTTTTTTAAATAAATTATCAATTAATGTATTATATAAAAAAAAACTATGGGTGATGGGGGGGGGGGGGTAATGCCTTATCTTCCCACCTTCAAATATGCCCTTTAATACAACATATTTCAATTCGAATCATTATTACAACAAATATTACCCATAACTAACCCACAACATATACTTATTTTTATTAATAATTTGTCAGTTAGTTTTCGCGGTAAAGTTATAACTATAAAAATAAATTACTTGGGTTATGTAGACCTAAATATCAATGGTATAAATGGTGTTCATGTCTATCATAGTTTGGTGTTTCTCTTTTGATATATTTGATGCCTCAATAACACCATTAAAGAATATACGTGAATAATATATAGCAGATTTTTGCTTTCGTGACATGATCCAATGCGTTGACTACTGCATCAGAATAATCAGTCACATAAATAAAATAATCATTTAGTAAATATATTAAATATTATATTACTAGACCAAAAATTGTGCAATATGATATTTAATGAGCGTTGGGCAAAAAAAGTATTATGAAACATTGATATGAGCAATTAGTACCTATTTAGTGTAACAGAAAACAATTCATTATGATGGTCGATAATATTTTTAAATTTAAGTGAGTCATTTGTTTACATACCTATAAGGGATAATAACTTCTTGCTATTTCACCTTTTCGAAAATTGGCATGATTTAATAGTCTATTATAATGAAATAATCTCCCTATACTTCAAAAATAGATTCAACTAAAGCAGTAACAATATACGCTTTACTCCAAAAAAAAAACAATTTTATATTATTGTGAAGTTTCTATCCATCTCACGAAACGGATGAGACATATATATATAAAAGGTTATCACCTTGTGATGTGGAGTAAAATAAATTAAAACTACAATATGCAATTATTTGTAACTTTTATTGAACGATATTCCAAAAAAGTAATATTTTTCAGTAAGCATTAGAAGTATGGGATATGATTAGTAGGTACCTAGTTTACTAGTTTGAGTATTTAGTATTTATTTTATCATTATAATATTATTAATATTAATAATTATCTACCTAATATGCGAATGATGATTACGGACTTTTAATTTACACATGTTTTCAGAAACAGTTTACCTAATGTTGATTAACCGACAATTTATTCTCGTTTATGGTTTGTCTACAAACTTAATTAGTGATATTAGGGAAGATTTGTCCTATCACATGAGATATGAGTATGATAATAATATTCAATAATAAATATTATTTAATTTATTTTGCATATTTTTGCATTTATTAGGGCATATTTTAGTATTTAGTATATTTTTGCAGCATATATAAGATCTTAAAAACTCGTTAAAGACTCAATTAAACTAATAGAAACTGCGCGAAGTATGATAATATGTGAAGTTAGTGGTACAAATGGCACTGATATTTATCAAAAAATAATGGTTTTCATATTTTTACGAAAATTTCTAAAGTATTATCCGGTGATGTATCCACGTTAAAAGGTATCCCAGAAGAAGATTTGACAAGCAACTATTTGTTGTATTATAAATAGGTACCTATTACATCCGTTGATGTAGAAGTTCTTTTTCACGCTACAAAAATTTGTTTACGGGCAATCGACGCTCAATGCTGTTTGAAAACTTATCTAATAATGCAATAAGATCAAGTAAAAATAAAATGTTTATCATTTGATTAATGTTTTTATTTAACTTATTATTTATTAATTATTACTTTAATTTTAATATTTTTAATATTTTTTAATACCGCACATTTTTGTAAATCATTGGCAATAATTACATTATAGTATAATACAAAATAACATATTTTTTTTAGTGGATATTTTTTAGATTTTTAGGGAATATTATTGTTGGCCTTAGTTATTATCGATTACTGCTTTTTTGCCCGTTTTGGGTATTGTTAAATCGATATAATATTTTGTTTTGACTTATGGTTTTTACTTTTGGTAGTGAATTGAACGAATATTTAAATGTTCATGTCGCAAACGGATAACTCAAATTCGGTAATATAAACATTAAAATTATTTTTTTGAATTGAATTGAATTATTATTTATATAATAATATATGCAGTGCAGGATCTTACATATGTAGGTATCTTTTTTTTACCGTATAGGAACTTGAAGTGGGAGTTGTATTCACGGATATGTGAAATTATTTTTCATATTGCTTATATTAATCTAGAACTAATAATTACTTAGTAGGTATATTGTTTTTGTAGAGTATAATATTGCATATCTGCATGAACTGTTTACCTAGTTGTTAATAAATAAATACAAAAATACTGCAACGTACCTATTCAAAAAATAATCATATTTTATTTTCGCAAAACAAAATGTATTCTTGTTTTTCAGTTTTCTGAAGAATAACGATGATTTCTTCTAAAATCTTAATTAGCTTAACTGTACTATTTATAATAAGCTGTGATGGTACATTCGATATAGGTAAAAAATAACAATCATTTTGTATTTAAATTAAAATATTAAATTTATTTTAAGCATGATATTTAAACATTAAACATAACATGTATCATAGGAATTTGAAAGTGATAATTTGTATATCTGTACATTATATATTTAATTTTTCTTAATCAACTATAATTTTGGTTTGCTAAACATTTGATTAAGAACAGATAGTTAAATAAAACTATTAAATATTAATAATAATATGTCTATTTAAATTTCAATCAATATTTTGATAGAACTATAAAAGAGAATACAATTTTGAAACAAAATAACCGTTAATCAATTCTCATTGAATACCTAATGTCAAAATACATTACATGTCAAAATACTTATTTAACAAAATACTTAATCTAACTGTTACACTATCGTAAAATTTGAGTACTCGATGTTACAGTGGAACTGAATTGTAGTTATATTAAATTATAAGTGGGTATGATTATTTAAGTCTTGTTATTTAATGTCATAAATGTATAAACTGTGTATCTACTCAAATTCAATGACATCAAATTTAATATGATAAAATAACTCGCTTATGTGTTTCTCTTCTAAGATTTGAAGTCAATAATTTGGCCTAGCATTATATTGGTTACATAATAATATAATATGTTGAAATTGTTTGGCTCGCTTTCAAACTGTATTTGCCGTTGCTGTGAAACAAATATTTCCCGATAATTATTAGAATTTGTAGTTATTGGAAGAATATTATTAGCCATAACATAATCTGATAATCATTGATTAATACGTTTATTTAAAAAACGTATGTTATCTCCTTAATTGCATTCATTTCTTTTCAATAGAATAGAATTATATTTAATGAATTAAATATTAATTTTTTTTTTTAGCCAACTGCAATAGTAAGAGATTTTATTTAAATAATTTATTTCTCCTTGATTTCGTTTGTTGAGATCTTCACAATCTTTCTTTAGAGTAAAACCAATCTGTACAGCCTACGTATCTAGTTCTTTTTTGTTCAACTTACTTCCTCTATTTAGCTTTGTAAGAGTTAAAATGAACTTTTAGATTATACAGATTAAACTACATGATTCATATATAATTTCTATAATTTCAATTTGTTAATATAATATTATTGATATAATTAAATGTTAAATAGATCAATTAATGAAAGTTGGATTTACTGGTATGTAGAAGTTAATAAAAAAATTGTATATTACAATATAAAATATCTATATGTTACAATGAACTCCAAAACTTAAACAATCTTTTTTTTTATATTCTAGATAATATATAGATAAAATTATTCGATAATGCTTATACTTAATTAACCGATAATTTTCACATATTAGAATAATCAAAATGTTACATAAGGTAACAAATTAAACGTATTATTTATCATTTCTGCAGATTTATTTCGTTTTCTAAACTACATAATTTGTATGCAATTTCGTAAGTAATTTAAAGTTATAATTATTCATCAATAAAAGTTGTCATCTTGTGTTTCTTTAATATTATTATAGATTCAGAATGTATAACGCGTAGTTCTCACAAACGAAATAACTTGTTTTTTAAACATTATTTTTTAATTTTTTTTTTCTCATAAAATTAATACATTTTTGTATTACACGTCATGAAATATTAGAATTTTTTTTTTTTTTTGTGTACCTACTATTAATTTTATCAGAAAAAAATCAAAAAAGATTGATTAAAACATGTTATTTCATTGGTCAGAATTTCATGATACTCTATATATTTTATTTTTTTTTTTTTAAATTAAAAATGTTCATAGATGAAATATATTATTTAATAATCTTCTTATATTATAAAACGCGTAGTAGTTGACCCGTTATCCGCGGCGGCGCTGCCCTTATCCTAAGCCCATCCAATAGGAAAATTAAATTTTTTAAGCCCCGCCAATCGATCGGTGTTCCGTACCACCGTTTCGTTATCTTATTGAGACAATAAATAATATTTTTTATTATTATATTATATTTTATTTTTTCATTAAGAGGACGCCATACCCGCATGTGTTGTCTCTGTCTTACTAACGTACATCATAACAAATTTTCGTTCAATAAAATGCATTTTGTGACGTTAGCTTTAATATTAGAGTAAATTTACCTATAATAAAATTTAAAGGTAAGAATATTATCTAGACAATGACATGATTTTATTGATATTATCATTTTAAAGTGAGTTATAAACATTTTAAAGTTGTAATATTTTACATAGCTATAACTCACTTTAAAATGATAATATCATTAAAAGCATATGTCATTGTCTAGATAATATTCTTACCTTTAAATATTTTAATAGGTAAATTTACTCTAATATTAAAACTAACGTCACAAAATATATTCTACTGAACGAAAATTTGTTATGATGTACGTTAGTAAGACCGTTAGTAAATGATAACTGATAACTCACAAACATAGTAATCGACCTCATCACATATTAGACTTATTGATTTCTAGACACCCGATTACCATTTCCAACCGAATTTCCCGTGAAACGATTTTCACTGAACCTACCACCTCGAAGGCAGCTTCTACAACGCCCGGAATCGAGGCACACCAGCTGCTAGTTTTTAATAATTTAATATATATTAAAATTAATTGTATGTGGTTTTAATTACTCTACAATTATTATTTGTAGTTGCATATTCCATTTTTTTCATTATATATCAGATATGGCCAACATGAATAGGTTTGAGGGTTACATGGATAAGTACAATGATACAAAAAACCAAAATGTAAAAATGTTTATAGATACATTTTATATAATTTGATAATTTGTAATAAATGTATACCTAAACAATTTAAATTAATTATAATAATACAATAAGTAAATTTTAATTTTATAAATTAGACATGAGCCACATCTGACAATGACGAGGGCCACATGTTGACCACCTCCGTTATATATAGTATCCTCCTATTACCAATCAGGAATTAGTACTCTCTTTCAATTTAAATACTACTCTTTGTATTTAACATAACTGTGCTGCATTCTTTATTTATTTTTTATTTTTTTTACTGTGAACATTTGTCGTAATTGTTCGTCAGTTATAAATTCTTTATCAAATTCTCGCATGTAATTTTGTAATAAATATTGACATAAACAGATAAATATGCAGATATGTACATTTAACCTGATATTGTGATGAGTTACTAAATAAACATTTATAATAAATATTTTGATATAAAACTAATTTTGTTGATTTTTTGGCGATGTGTGTCGATGATTGTCATAAAAATTTCACTTTACTAGATAGTCAACAGGTTCTTAATATTTATCTGAAAAGATATTTTTCTAATCAAAAAGAATATGTTTCAAGTAAGTTTTTATATTTATTTGATATAACTTTTCTGATTTACAATATGTTAACAATAGAACTTTTTAGTCTTTTCACAATGAATGCTGACGTGATCTAATAATTTGTTGTAAATATCGTGTACTACATAAGTGTACTTAAGTGGGTATTCCTAATAGTTTACGTGTTTATGACTAAAAAGTTTGTGTATTCAAGACATAAAAAAAAAAAATAGTTAATTAATAAAAATAAGTTTAAATCTGTTTAGATACTTACTATTACTATAATTAATTTATATTTAAAATTATAATATTTATATTATATTAAATTGATTATTTTTTATCAAAAAATGTAAAGCAATATAATTATCGCTGTTTAAATGTTAAATAATAAATTTAATTTATCACATGATTACTTTTTAATTTTGTACCTATAATAAAAATTATTAAACATAATATAATATGTTTCCAATGATATCATAAATATTATTTCATTTAAATTAACAATCAAATATAATATTTTATAGAAGAATTGCTTACTGAATTTTGCAATGCTAACCGTAAATTAAAATGTCATGGTAAGTGTAAATTACAATGTAACTTGTTTTAAAATAAAAAAAAGGTGGGCAAGTGGGTATTGCTCTGCTGTATAATAGAGATGAAGAGTAGGTCACTGGACGATGGATGTGTTAAATTTGAATGCAATTACAAGTATCATTGTATACGACAAACGATTCTGAACGGAGATGATTTGTCAGTCAATAATAATTAGTAGGATATATTATATTATTACCTATATTTACATTGTAATATATCGTTATTTTACGCGATTTCGTAAAAAATTAAATTTCATACGCTCGTAAAATTTTTTCTATATTGACGCTGGAATTTTTATTTACAATTACTTGAACGAACACTTATGGATAACCTTGTATTGGGTTTTTTAACCTTAGATATAAATCACAAAATTTTATGAATTTTCAACATCAAAATTCCTTGCAAAATTTCGCGATTTTGATATATTTCGTAAACATCTGAACTTAAAATGCTTATAAACAAAAATTGTGATCAACGATTTTTGATTTTTTTTTTTACTACGATATGAACAACTTATAATAAACGTTGTATTAAATTTATTGATTTATGTTACATATGTACTGCTAATTTTACTGAATACCTACTGATGTAGTGTTGCTCAAAAAAATTAACATTATGTAATTATTATGCAATATCAGCTGTCAGTATGTAGTGATAAGTACCTATATTAGATTTATAAAAGTTTTAAATTTATTTTTATAATGACAAAGACTTGAATGTTATCGAAAGACATATAAAGTGAGATATAAAGCGAGGAAAATACAGATACGATATTATTAGATTTAATAATTGATACATGTAAAATGTATTGTTGTTTTATTTCAAAATTTTAATAGTGATTTTTTACTGTCTAATTTTATACATTTTTTTTTTTAATATAGGTACATATATTTTGAAAATATTCACTATAAGATATTTTGAACTAAAGTTTTTCAAAATGTGTTAGAAACATACGTGGTTTAATATTCTGATAAGCAAATACCCACTAAACATCAATATTTACAATTAAACACATTTTCGTCGATTAAATAACACAATTAAACATTAATACTTTTAATATATAAGTATATGCTACAGCGGTGACGGCTAATCCTATAGTAGAGGTGTAGCGCCTGCTATACCTTTAATTAAAGGTGGATAGGGTGGGTTGTCTACGTAATTTTTCGTATCCGAATAATACAGAATAATACTTTAGAATATTTTAATAGTATTATAGTAACTCTTTTATTTTTTAACATGCTAAATAAACTATTCAATAGATGGAATGTTATATGGATGAATATTATTGAGAGTGAGTGGTTACTTCTTATGTTTCGCTACACCTATATTTTTAAGGATAGCCGCCACTGTGCTACAGTACTACACTCTTTTAAAATACTTAATATTTATACACCATAATACATTTATAATATTAAAAAAAAGTGTGGGCAAGTGGGTATCGCTCTGCTGTAAAGTAGAGATAGTGAGTAGGTCACTATAATAGTGGATAAGTTAAATTGAAATGCAATGACAGGTATCATTGTATACGATTGGTGTATAGATAATATTTCCGACATATCAAATTAACATAACTGTCTCGCCCAGCATTGCATTTTTTCAATCGATTAACCGATTATGTATCATTCAAAAACAATTTATTCTTCAAATAATCGCACATCCCTAAACATAATAAAGAGGTAATATATTGAGGTCATTAATCGGGATAAAAACAATCCTACCCTATTACGGAGACAAAATTACACACATTGATCATAATTTCATCAAAATCAGAAAAACGATTCTGATCGGCGATGATTTGTCAATCTAGGATATTATATTATATTATTAGTACCTATATTTAATTGTAATATACCGTTATTTTACGCGATTTCGTAAAAAATTAAATTTTATACGCTCGTAAATTTTTTTTATACTGACGCTGGAGTTTTATTTTTACAGTTATTTGTAGAAAAAGTTATGGATAACTTTGTTTTGGGTTTTTTAACCTTAGATATAAATTACAAATATTTTATGAAAATTCAACTTCAAACTTCCTAGCAAATTTTCGCGATTTTGACATATTTTGTAAACATTTAAACTTTTAAAGTTTTAACTGTTATAAACAAAAATTGTGACCAACGGTTTTTGATTGTTTTTTTTACCACAATAAGATTAATTTATAATAAACCTGTTTTAAATTTTAAAGATTTTTTGGAAAGCCAAATTTTATTTATTTACATTTCAAGAAAAAACATTTAGAAAAATTGAAAATTTCAATGGTCTATAAATAGTTAAAAAAAATTCTAATTATTTTGAAAATTTAATCGTATATATATAACGCTAATATAAACATTTGGTGAAAATTTCAAGTATTTACAATAATTCGTTTTTGAGATACAGCAAAATCAAAAAATCTATTTTGTCGAAAAGTGGTTATGCGTAAAAATCTTCGTTACTTTTTCAGGGTTTTTCCTGATGCTTTTGAACACTACTGGAAATTTTTCACTCTTGACCACCTTCTCCCCAAGTACCAACTAGATTCAGTTTCTTTTTCAAAGAGGGGCCGAAGTCAAAAACCAAAGCATTATTACTACTCCAAAACGTGATGACACAAAAAAAAACACACATCATTGTAAAATCAATACATTCATCATTCTGTTTAGAATCTAAAAAGTTGAAAAATATTGAACCTAATAATTAATAAACTATATGATACATTTTTTCAAAGGATTTTTCAACGTCCGTATAAATAGCATCGAATTGAAAATTTTGGAAAAAATTATCTTAAATGAGACGATTTGTTGTTGGAGATTTATTACATCTAAACCATGCTTTTACAAGATAAATAGGTATAATTTGAAAAATATGAGTTAATTTTAAATTTTAAAAGCGATTTTAAGAAGAATTGATACTATACAACTAGGAAAACAATTAGAAACTGAGAAATTATTATAACTGTTTTATAAATTGGGATCTAGGAATAAATTAAGATCTGTGGAATGAAGGAAATTGACCCAGATTCAACGAAAAAGTATAATTATAGTGATTAAAGTGAAATGTGAACAAATCTATAATAATTGAAAATATTAAACAATAAATAGTAAAAGTATATGCTATTGCTTATGATGTAACAAGTACAAAAGACAACCAAAATGAATTACCATTGTTATTTCTTAACTTATTTATAGAAAATCTATTGAGTCCAGCAAATTTTTGTGACGAACACAGTGAGTAATAGTATGAACAAATTAATTCAAATTTCATAAATCTTATATTTTCCAGTATAATATTATATAGTTCTTGGTCACTTTGTACTGTCGAGCATTAAAAGTGCGAAACGCGGACATTTTGTACTACTATAATGTATATACATAATCAGTGGTGTATTTAGGATTTTGCTGCCCTGGTACACATTTTTATTTTCATAATATGTTTATAAAACAAACATCATTAAATTAATATTTTTGGTCGCGCATTTGATCTTGCAAAATCTTCAATTATTTCATCATAGTTTAATGAAGTTGTCAGCATGTCATGAATATTCAGACTCGCCAAAAAGTTTAAACGATTATCATTCATCGATTACATCGAAGATCTAAGATATGTTTTAACTCTTTTAAGAGTAACTACTAAATGAACGCTCGGCCGAAGTATTTGATGCAGGAACACACGAAATTATATTCACAATGCAATATTAACGTTATAGGTTAAATAGCCGGCGACTAACAATAAATCAATTCACGCGCGTTTATTATGAAATGTGAAGATTAATTTCACAAAATTGCTGTGTTGTAGTGTTAATATTAATATCATGTTTTGTTGTCATTGATTTGCCTATAAAAAAAAATAACTAATATTTTTATTATTTTTTTTTACATCTATTTAAAAAAAAAAGTTCCTAGTTAAATTTGCTGCTCCCAAAAAAGTGCTGCCTGGGGCAATTTCCTTCCTTGCCCCCCCCCTAAATATACCACTGTACATAATATGTATATATTATATACATTTTTATTTGTTATTAAGTTTAAATATTATTTTGTAAATCTAAGTATCTTATATATTCTCTAGTTTATGGACAGTTTTACGGGCAATACAATTGGACGAATATAGGCTACATAAGAAGCAAAAACCTAATTCTGGGGAAAATAATAAGCTATTGACTTTATGTAACCAGCACTAAAACAAAGAAATAATTTTGAATTTTTAAATATTATACATGTCAGTCTTAACATTATTTCTCATTTTTGACAGATTTTTTTTTTATTTATATTTTTATATTGTACACATTTTTATGTGATTTAAACTGATTCTTTTGACTAATAGTAATATACAATATTTTATAATGTTTTTAATGAATTTATTTTTTTTCTATTAAACTTTTACTAAGTTTTAATAATTTACATTATATACACTTAACACTTAGGTACCTATATAACTATATACATACATTAATACGTCATACTTAATGTACATAATAGTACTAAGTATCCGTGTTCTGCAGTTTACAATGGACCATACAAAGTGACCACTTACCATATTATATACGAAATATATATATATATGGCAATATATCTTAGAATAATGTCAATAAATTTGATGTATTTGTTAATAACTTTCAATTAATCTATAATTATTTTAAAAATATAGTTACACTTTACACTTAAAAAAACAATATGGCAGAAAGCTTTAAGTATCGTATCTACCGTAAAATACATCCCAAATACCGTTTAATATATTTTCGAAATAATTTGTTTTTCGTGAAAACAACTTAAAAATTATAAGAAACCATACGTATTATGTTTTTAAGCTTTTTGACAGAGAACCACCTTTAGAATAATTGATAATTAGTAATCATTGTGTTTCGAAATGAGACAATAGGAAATATGAAAATCACAAAAATAAAACAACTTAATGTAAGAAATGTTAAGGATTATCTTTAATAATAATTGGCATAATTAATTTCAGATGCATCGTGTGAGTCGAAAACCATATTTTAATTTACAGTCATTAACATAAGAATTACAATTTATAAGTAGATTGATTAACTTACATTATTTTTTTGTAGTATGAAAAGTATGTTCAGTTTCACCTGTTTTTAAACACGGTGATCTCTCTCTCGTATTTAAGTATAGGACTTTTTTAATACAATTATTATATTTATACTTTCACTTATATCGCAAACTATATGAAAACAGATAGCTCACACAGTATGCAAGGGTGCAATTTCAATGAAAAAAGCTGAGGCTGCTGAAGCTCCTCTATTTTTTTTTATAATGTTATCTTAAGGTTATGGATACCTGTTACTATTAAAAACTAAATTAACATGAAACAATTTGATGGTGCTAATTTCGAAATTGAGGGTGCTAACCCAAGCCTCCATAAAATTTCCCCTATGTCAGTATCTATAAAAAATTGAGAATATTATCACCACGAAGATGTCAGTGTGTTCACAGTATAGTTATACTATATCGTATAGTCCGTGACAAAAAAATGTATCGATTGATATAGCCTACATTGAAAATCATACTAACATCCCTCTCTAGCCTTGCATTCATTAGGTAGCAACCTAACCTGACCTTTTATATATCTTAGGTTATCTTGGCCCCAAGTTGTTGTTTGTGTGATTTCCATGTGGCCTATTAGTTGATCATTAATCAAGTGCTTTATTATATTTTTAGCATAAAATGTAGTGTTGTGCTACAGAATTTAAAAATTAACAGTAAAAAAACTGGAATGTGTTACTCTGTACAATTTCGTTAAAGTAAAGCATATACTAGAAATATTAGTTTTTTCAATATCCAAAATACGATCGCCTTGCTTTATGATTATTTACTATTGTCAATTCTCCGAATTAATTGAAAACAAATACAAAAATAAGGTTATATATATAATAATGAAATTAAACAATTGGCATTAAATATTTACTTTTTAGGACCTAGATTAATTTAATTAAATATTCTTTTACTGTGTTAAATGTATACTTTAAAACCTCTAACTCATAAATTTTAAATGGTACATAACTTGAATGATTTTCTTATTAATATTATTACGTATAAAATTAAATATTTTGCTGACGAAGCTAAAGAATGTATTTTCTGTATATATTAAATATGTTTAAAATCTAATCTTTATTTTATTATGTTAAACAAAGAAGAAATTATATGGTTTCAATGGTTTCTTCAAACAAATTAAATATAGATTTATAATCCTGCCAAGTATGCATTTGTTCTAACGGTCAGAGGAATAATTAATGTAAACTGGAAACAACCAATTTCATATTTTTTCATATCAAGTAGTTGCTGTGGATATAACTCGCGGGACATTAATTTTAAAACTATTCAAAAACTTTTTATAATATAGGATTAAATATAAAAATGTTTATTACAGATACGGGGGTTAAACCTTTGTTAGTTTTAGTAAAAATGTTAATGTTATACCAGCCCGACCATTTTTTTTAGAGTTTGTGAAAATAAAATAATATATATTTTTGAACCTCCTAATTTATTAAAATCAAATAAATATCTTTTTTAAATACAATTTTAAATTCAATAATAACTTGATTGAAAAGAAAATTACGTTATATAATATTTTGAACAAGACAGTAAATGCTATTTAAGAGCAGTCCAAAAATTAATTCATTCTCTCATTTTTTCTGGACCATTTGAGAAAACAAAGTTAGTTTTACCAAGTATTTAGTCGAAATGTCTAACCGCCAAAATACTCTTTAAATTCAAAAAAACGTATGCACTTTTTATAGGGCAGGTTGATTATAGACATTTTGAAATTCCTGATCAAAACGCATTCATTTATGTTTTTGGGTACATTATGAGTAAATGTCTAACTAGACTCATGTAAAATATAATTAGAGAATTCGAAAACGCCGAAAACACAATAAAATTTAGATCCTTCATTCTTGTTATGTTATCATTTTTTGAACAAGACAGTAAATGCAATATAAGAATAGCCCCGAAATATTTAGTCGAAGTTTAGCAGCTGGTATACTTGTGGAGACTAGACTTGTTAGTAACGCATTAGAACCTTATTCTAAGGTAACAATAGATTTTATTGAAAATATGGACAAACTTTTTGATACCTTCAATTCCCCACGAAGGCTGACTTCAAAAAATGTAAATTGACCCTTTGAAGAAACAAAAGCAAAAGAAGATCGTTTAAAATGTATGCATTATCTTTTTTATAAATTAAACTATAATTACCAAAAGAGAGCATACTTATGTTACTAAGCGGATGACATTTAATAATAGTTGTTTGGTCTCCATAGCTGTCTTGTTGTTACTTCGGAAAGACTTAAATCAACAAGAACATTAAACTAACAAGAAAATTAAATTTTGTATACTGCCAAATTAATTGTTGTACACTTAGAGAGCAAAATGGCAATAACATTAATCCAAATTCTCATCAATGTTTGTTTGCATTTAAAAGAATATTTACTTATTTATTTTCTACAATTAGAAAAAACAATTAGACAAGTTTGGATTAGAAAGTTGCTATAAATCGTTCTCACTCAAACTGAGTGTAGTCTAAAAGTCAGTCTTTCATTTTCTTGAAACTTTGTCTTGAAAAATAAACCCAGTGATAGGAATCATACTGATAATTTTGATGAAATGATTGGTCCGGCTATAAATCAACTTCTAGACTCTTCCCTTCCTATCCTTGGCATTTAAAAATTTTAATATTAACATATTTTTATTTAACCTTTAATAAATTAATGAGGGTATTTCATATGTTATGAAAACAAACTATTGTAGTATTTGTAATAGTTATTAATTTTTAAATTAAAATAAATATAAATTAATATAGCTTATACATTCACAGCTATACGTGGTGAGCTCACAATATATAATTATTACACTTAACTAATATTATACATTTATTTTATGCTATGCTTATATTTTTTGATCTAATTTTAAGAATTAATTAAAGTTTTTGGACACGAAACCAACTTCAACATTATCATTATCAACAAATAGATCCTCACGACTTTAAGTTATACCTATTTATACGATATTACTTGATATAAGTAACGATATCATAATATTAAACCATCACCTAATCCCACAGATTTCATATACTATCTAGATTAAATTTTCAAAAGTTTTTTTATTTGAACCTTAACTTATCACAAACAATTTAATTTTTCTTCATGATCAACATTTCCAACCATATTTCATTACTCCGGACTTTTGAATTTATTGTTTTGAATATCACTAAATGTAATGGATGCTAATAGACACTCATACTCTATTTTAAACTTATGTTTTTGACTTTTAAAATTTACACCTCACCTGTATAAGAGAATCACGTCAAATTATTCATATGTATATGGACAAAAACACGAATTTAATAATGAAAGTGATAAGTGATTAGTAACTATATTAGATACTTAAACTCACAATAATTTGAAATTCTACTTTTTGGCTTTCAACCAACTAAATCACGCTGAGTTACATTTTAATCCGCAGTTAGACGATTGGTCCTATTGAGTCAAAGTTACACCTAACAAGTAACAAACTTTCTGTTTAGATATTCTAGCGTACTAACACATAAATCCAGAAGTTAAACATCCAACTAGTGGAAAGCTATTACAGCCGTTCTGCCATTACAAATCTGATTGATTTCCATAATTTTATATTGGAGGTCACTAAGGAACAAACTCAGTCTGGGATGTAATTTTTGCGGATTTCTTCAGAGCATTTGATCAAGTTGATCATAAAATCCTAATTAAGTTTCTTTATAAAGCTGGATTTGGGCAGCTCATCCCATCTTGGTTCAAATCTTATTTATCTGATAGGGTGAAATATGTTAAAGTCTTAGGATGTAAATTTAAAAGAATTTAGGCTCTCTTGTCCTTCCCAAGCTTTATATTTCTCTCTCGTGCATCCTATTTTGGAATATTCTTCTATTCTTTGAGACCCTTTTACGGCAGCTGACTATTCACACATTGAGCGTGTCCAGAGTTGTTGTTCTTCTGCGTCATTTATTTTACAAATCCCTGATTCATTTCAAGATTATAGGCCAGTGATGAATTGACACGGACTTCTGTTCTTTGACAGATACAAGAGTTGAAGCTAATTTGGAGTTTTTGCATAGACTGAATGTTGGAGTGTTATGTGGATGATCTTTCTTTTCTTTCTGTAATATACTATAAAGCTCCTTTTCACTTAACTAGGTCTAATTCTTCCTTAAGTGTACCATTCTAGAATACCAACTGTGGTAGAAATAGTCCCATTTACCTTATGATGCAATTGGGTAACAAACACCTAAACTTCTCTTCAATGTTTTTTATTAATAATAGTACTGCGATTAGTTAATTACAAATTTTTCATTTTTATCATTTGTTTATTTGACCCATTCTTTTGTTTGCTTACTTTAATGGTTATATTAAGGTTTTGTTCAAATTTATTTTTTGCAAATTGTACTTTCTATTGACTTGGAGTCTGTTGATAAATACATTAATAAATATCTTAAATTACAAAAATAATAATAATTTTCAGCTACTGTAAGGTTCCATAAATTCCTGAAATATATGTTTAATTTACAATTACTAATTGTTGCTTTTAGATTGTACAGGTAACATTATCGATGTTTCATTAAATATATTTTATCAATACATTAATCACCCATCTATATAATACTAATAAGTACGATGATATTCTCAAAATTACTTTTTGTTTATAATAATAATATCATAAACTGATGTATAATTACAAAATATTAATTTTTTTTAACAGCGGAAATAGTTGCATCATATAAAAGCAAGTATATTATTATATAGGATAAGAGTTTTCATACTATTATGGTATCTTATTTAACTCAACAAAATAGCTCTAACCAAGAACGGATTACTTTTGCTACAGTTAGTTTTAAATTATTATAGTAATAAATTTCTAGTGTATACCATTATCATTGTTACTGTGTTATTATCATAATGTGTTTTATAATAACAACTGTGGTAACATTGTACTTAAAAAGTATTAATAATATTGAATATCTATGAAAAAATTAATGATTTGGATTATTAAAAAATTTAATTTTTGAGTTGGGGTATGCTGAATACACCATATAGCTACTCCCTAAATCCGTCTAACTACATCACTGAATGGACAATAAAATATTTAATTTACATATTTATATTATATTATTATAAACTAACATTACAATTAAAATGTATAGAACTAAAATAGTAGCATACCAATTACCTAATACTATTATTGTGTATTTATTAGGTCATAATCCATTCAAAAATATTATCAAATCATTAGATATACGTAAGGAATTTATTATATATTATACCTAACTTTAATTATATATAACTATATTACACACGTAACAATACTAAGTGCTGAAAAAATATCCCTGGAACTGCATATCATGTGACACATATAGATTCAACTTATGGGTTTACTAAATACATAATTACATGACAATTTAATTTTCATACTGAAAAATGGTAATTGATAGAATTATATGGATAGGTACAAGTACTACAAGCAAACGGATATCATGAATATTTATATTATTTCACTATTTAAAGAAAATAAATATTTATAAAATTTAATATAATTATCATAGTTATTTGACCACAAAGTATTAAAAAATGCATTTTTTATGTAGTATATAATATTTTATAATACAATATAATAAGAAGTTCATTGCAAATTTCAAAATAAATAAATGTTTTCATAACAACACAATTAATACAAGGGATTATTATATCTTAAAATAATTTAGTTTGTTTCGACTGTACTATAATTCCTAATAAATTCCAATAATTCTCAAGAGCCCACAAATTTCATCAAAAATATGTATATACAAAATAATTATAAATTTATAAATCATATTTTTATATTTTGGTTTGAAGTTTCATCGGGTAAAAAGAATCCAAAAGGTAAAATATAAAATTTCGTAAAGTACAAGTATTTTTTTTAGTATGACTACTTTGGAGAGATTAAAACAACTCAATTTTATTTTCTTAATAGATAGTTAATTATGTAATTATTTTGAATTTTATAGATTATTATAATATCTTAAAGGAAATGCCAAGTAATTTGAATTTTATATAATTTATTTTGTAGATTTTAAAGTTTAAAAATGTAAAATCATGATTCAGCATTTAACATTTTAAAGAAAAATAACTCAAAATTCATAATTTTAAATACCTATGCATAATTTCTGAAAACTTCAAGTCTTTGGGGTAGTATATTTTTGAGTTAAAAAATAAAAATAAAATTGATTCCATCATAAACTAAGGGAACGTGTGAATAATCATTACTTTCCTGCCTATTTATTTCCCATAATTGTTTTTTCCAAATGTATCGTTGTTAAAATAATTTAAAGAGTGAACTGTAGCTTTATTGGAAAAATTATCCTGATAAGATGTATTCTATAATTGTACTATGGTAGTGTAATAGCTAACAAACTTACGTGACTAAAATGTTATGTTAATTAATAAACTAGCTGAATACTTAAATTGGGTGGAAAATGAAGTATATTCTCCGATATGATATTTCTATTCAAATTAGCAACATCATTTAAAGTGTTCTTTTTTTAAGTTAAAAATCTATGAGCATTATTTGGAAAAGAGATTAATTGGATAAATTTTGTTATAAAAATCCTTGCAAGGCATAACCATAAGCGATACAGAAAGTAGAGTAAGTGGGATTAAAATTGGAAGCGTGAACCTACTTTATATTATAGGTACTTTCATTCCTATTCTTTCACAATTCTTTTGCTTATAGTTAAACTCCTGGACTAAATCTGTTGAGTTATATTTACATATTAGCTTAAGTAGATTATGTTAGATATACGTATGTTGGTTAGATATTTTAGATTTTTTTGTTGGTAATTTTTTTTATTTATTCTTTTCTGTAGTCGGACTTTTAATAAAAATACAAATTTACAAAAATTAATCCATATACATATGAGGTTAAGTTAGAGCACACATATTACATACGTATACATTTCGTAATTTCGTATAAATCAAAAATAATAATATCACTTTTGAGAGCAACAATATAATGCATTTTAAATATAGCTTAACATGTGACAAAATATTTGAAATAACTTGTAATTCCTATATGAATGATTGGTGACAAATTACAAGTGTAACATACAAATATTTTGTGTAAATATTTTCTGCTATTCTCGTTTTTTTCCTGTGATTATTTTTAAAACTATTGACATTTCTTTATTTAATTTTATGAAATATGAACTAGAAGTAATTTTAACTATAAACCATGCTCAAAGTTGATCAAAGTTGAAAAAAAAATAAAAAATATTCTCTTTAACACATTTGACGTTAAAAGAATAAAATTGTGAAGGAGATTTTACAGTTATATGTTGTATAACAATATAATATTAGAATATTTTCAAATAGATTATTATAATACAAATATTTTCAAAACTACTTTTTATTTGTATTTTGTAGCTCCAAATGCTGATAATGTAGAAGGTAAAACATACAAAGGAAAGACTAATATACATTTTTATTCATAAATTTAATTATATAGTAGTATATTAATAGTGCAGAAAATTTGTAGTAGGTACTTTATAATACATTTATAGTTATGGCTGGATTGAAAAAAAAAAGCAATCTATTATTTATTGTTTCTACCGGTTTATCTAATACCATTATTTTTTATTTTTTGTAGAATACCTCAGACAAATATTAAAACAAAGTAAGCAATTTTATTGTTACAATTTAAAGTTTCAAATATTGATATAATAATTCATAATTTTAATAAAACCGATATTTATAATTGTATGAATCTTTTAATATTAGAATTTTGTAAAGGTTCTAAAAGTAAGATTACTTTTGATTACGTAAATTAAAGAAACTTATAAGTTATAAGCTTATATCACAAATCGTACTTTTAATGTTATTTTAGAATACTATAAGGCCGTAAAAAAATTAACAAGTAATTTAATTTTAATATAATTTTTTTACGTATTAAAAAATTAAAATTATAATTCCATATCTATTCAAAGATCATAGGTATTAACAATTTGATGATAGGATAAATTTGAATATTTCATCAGTAGGTATTCTTACATTTTTTAGAATATTATTAATTTTATTGGCTGTTGATTCAATTTTAATTTATAATTAACCTATACATTAGGTATATATAGTTTTACTTTGGTTTACCCAATGTTAAATATTAAAATTTAAATAATGAATAAAATAATATTGATTGTAATATGGTTTTAATTTAATTTTTTTGTTTAATTTTTTTTATCTTATTTTTATATTGGGTGCAGCTTTTTTTAACCCAAAAAGAAATTATATGAATAATAAATCTACATCATTCACATAACTTATTGGTTGCACGAACTAAACATTTATTAATTCAATACTGAGCTTATGTTCCTACTATATGAATGAAGTTTTTTACATAAGACATCAATTATAGAAAAATATCTATTAAACATATGAAACCCCATTAAAATCGGACGAAATTTTGTTATGATGTACGTTAGTAAGACAGAGACAACACATGCGGGTATGTCGTCCTCTTAAATGATTTTCCATTATGTTTTTAAAAATTTTAATACTTGAACTTTAAAATCAATTTTAAAGTGTTCTAAATTTATGATCAAAAAATGAACCACAAACAGCATGATCTTGTCAAATTAACAAACATTTTTAACACAAATTAGAAGAATATCAACAGCGAATATTATGGTGAAACGTAATTTGAGCAAAATCGTCAATAGAATATTCCAAAATCATTCACTAGGGATAAAGGTTCAGAAGAATAGCGATTGGCGTTGATAAACCTTGTATAAAATGTTTCTCCTCATCTATCATTTAATTTAAACCCTCTGGATTTACCACATCATTCACAGTTGTATTATTGTACGTTTTCGTTTTTTTATATAACAATGTGTACATTACATGGTTATTGTTTTTTAAGCTAATACTTTTCATTTAAATATTTCATTACTGTAAAAACTACGTAAACTTATAGGCAAGTAGGTATATAATAATCACTGGTGCGTTTATATATACATTAAGATTATATAAATAAAGAACCGCGCCTTTAATGACGTATGGTATCGTGTAGGTACTATTACTATTGTCCTTTCGATATTGTTCAATACTATATGATTACTTTTTTTTTTTATAAAATGTCTATTACAACCACAAAATTATGTAGAGAATTTCATAAACAATACATTTATAAATTAAATTTATTAATATCTAAATTTATTATAACCTCCATTGTATAGTCAGACCAAAATACATAAATGTGTACGATTCTCTGTTTTAGCCAGAGGAAGGGAATACTGGTACTATCACTTAAAGATTTTAAGTAATGCCTTTTATGGTACGTATTTTTTTGAAAAATAGTTTATAAATTGCTTTTATTGAAGTAAATAAACGGAAATGTATGGGTAACAAATTATCTAAAATTGTATTTTTTGTTTAATTACCTGATTTGTCCGGATATGGACTTTAAATGTCAACAATAGAATGTTTTAATTATTATTATTATTATTTTTATTGATGTATAAACACCTTATGAATCACATTCTAGTGCATTTTCAAGCCTAAATCTTGGGGTGGCGCTAAACAGTGGGCAGTGCCCCGCAATATTTTATTTTGCCCCTCCAATACCCCCCTCCCCTATAATTTAATGTTAAAAATATGCAATTAAATAAGGAAATAATTGGTAATTAGTATTAATCAAGAAAACGGAAGTTAAACTCTAGTACATTTGTAATAATAATAAACTAGGTATATTTTTTGATTATTTATTTAGAAATACATATATCATATTATAACCAAAACATTTTTAGCAATACTTTCCTGAAAAAATAATGGTACCCTAGGAAAAAACGAAAAAGCAAAAAACGATGATAAATATATTTTACTATTAATTCAAAATATTAGTTAATATATAAATACTAAAAATAATAATTAAAATAAATTTTAGATATCAATAGTACATAGGTATAATTGTATTAACAAATATAACTTACATGTTATTACTTATTTTAAGGTACTGACATGGATGATGTATACAGTAAGTGCAAAAATTAATATAAATGAAAGTTTATTTCAACAAACCTGCTTCCAAATTTCTATATATATTTAAAATTAAAAATAATTGTATTTATGGAGGTAACTATTTTAATAACTTTTAACAAGAATTAACGTTTTTCACCTTATAATCTTTTCGAAGTTACATAATATATCAACCAATTAATGTGATTCAGTTTTAGTATTCTCCATTCTGCATGATTCATATTATTGTCATAGTATGAATTATGTATAGTATGGCATTCTGGTGCAATGGCTACACAGCTGGTTATCGGTCTGAACTTCCACATATTGCAAATAAATACTATTTCATATTCCCCCCATCGATGTTCTGACTACTGCTATATACTCTGCCAATAACACCAAGCCCGATCCACTGGGAATTATTTCCATTTATGTGAAAATAGTTAATACTGTTAGAGAATGAAGAAGTAGTCAGCTAGATACGTACACTACTATTCCTAAATGATTAATGTTTTGATAAAAGTATTTTAAATGGATACAAATTAAAAATATTTACACATTATAATACATACTACATAGTGATATTAATAATTAAACTGTATATACGTATTATTAAGGTGAATGTTGACATTCACTGTTGTTTTTGGTGAATATTTGTATTTTGGATGAATATTAAAAACTTACCAACAGTCACTGGTGAATGTCAACATTCACAACGATTATCGGTGAGTACTGGCATTCACAATTAAGTTTTGGTAAATTTTGACATTCGCAATATTGAGTTTTGATGAATTTTAGAAAATTTTAGTTAAATTTGGAGTATAGACGTTTAACGATTGGTGTGTGGTGTATCGTGTTATACTTAAAGATTGTGAATGTTTATAGATATAATATTGTTCAAACAATAGCTGAAGGGAAAATCATGTTTGAGTAGAAACTCATAATAATTTAATCGAACGGTGTTTAATGATCTATATAATATTATCGGGGATGCACTTAACGTTACGGTATCTGTCTGTCTACTTGTACCCACTACCTACCACTCTCTCACACGTGAAGCTTTTGCATAATCACGTAATTGGCGATACGTCGTCATCGTATCTAATTTAGTAGTTGTGGGAAATACGTTTATATCGACCGGTGTCGACGTATTTTATTTGCCTTGCTTATACGGACGGAAAGGCAGACTGTTGTGAATTGTGATTGAATTTTTGCAACGTTCGAGTTATTAATTGTTCACGTCTATAATGGAGAACATACAAAATGTTTTTTATGAAAAATTTAACGCTATATTAGGTGCAAAAAGAGAAGATAACAACTTTTATTTGAGTACTGAAATGTATGACAAATGTGTTGAAGATGTTCTCAAGTTTAAGGGGATAGAAAGTAAGCAACTAGTGCCGTGTGCAAGTTATAGAAAAGATATGATGTCGTTAAAATAATGTCTTTCAACCAATTTATTGTTCCATTGAAACCTAGCAAAACAAAAATAATTTACTTCGTGAAAAATGAAGATTTATTCGATATTATCTATGATGCCCATATCAATACAGTCCACGGAGGATCAACCCGTGTAATTAGTGAATTACAAATAAAATATAAAAATAAAACTTATGAATCAGTTACATTATTTTTGAGATTGTGTGTTCAATGTCAAAGGAAACAAAAATTCCCGAGGAAAGGGATCGTCGTAAAGCCCATTATAAGTCATGAACTCAACTCTCGATGTCAAGTTGATTTAGTCGATATGCAAACGTGTAAAGACAGTGAGTACAAATTTATTCTTAATTATCAAGACCATCTCATTAAATGTATACAGCTTAGATCATTGAAGAGCATAACAGTAGAGGAAGTAGCCCTCACGTTGCTGCCAATTTTCCTCACTTTTGGTGCACCGAATATTCTGCATTCCGATAATGGGAGACAGTTTTCCAATAAAATTATTAAGGATTCGTGCTAAAAGTGGGGGGTTTAAAAATTAATTATTAACCCTTTGAGTGCCGAAATTGTTTGTAAAAATTATTTTATCACTAGGTATTCATCTTTTTTTACAAAATTTCAACATTCACCAAAAACTAATAGTGCATGTCAAAATTCACTAGTGAATGTCTACATCTTAGAAGAAATTGACATTCACCAGAAATTTCGGTGAATGGCAACATTCTCCAAATGTTGACATTTACCTTAACGTAAACAATAATAGTAAAAGGTACATAATAATAAACATAATGATTAGAGATTACAAATACTTACAAGTATTACGTTAATTTTTTTAATTTAATTAAAAATCTAAATTTCTTATTTATTGTTAAAACTTAAATTAAACATGTTTTTGAAATTTTATCTTCATATTTTTATAAAAACTTCTTTATTGTCATTTTTACCAAAATTAAATATTTGTAGGTTTTAAAAAATATATGACGTCATCATATTGGTGCCAATGGAGATCAGATGAATTAGAATTAAACACTGCAGGCCCGTAAAAGATTCGTATTACACCTAACATATCTAAAAAAATATATTATATTATAATAATCTTAATAATAAAAACTAGCGAACTCATTTATGTTGTATAATAAGTGCGTTCCCAGGGTATATCGTTAAATTTAACCTATTTATTTATTATAATAATTATTATACGATATTTTAAATACCAAATAAATATAATGTGTATGCCAGAAGGCTTTATACATTTTCAAAAATGTAATGGTGTTATAAGAATATTTGTTTTTTTACTAACTTACAAAGTTACAAATAACCGAAATATATTGTTAAACATTTTTAAAAATTCCCATATTGACCTCATTAAAAATGGAGATAGTAAATGTTGTAGTAATATAATGGTTAGATAGCTAGATGGTTAGATTGACATTATGAATGATGGGTATTGGTCATTCGGACCCTATAGTGACAGATTTCAGTAAAAGTGCTACGTGAAATCGGTTACGGTTAAAAATAATAGTATCGCATTATTTTCAGTACCATTAATTTTGTTTGAACTGCGACCTACTCCGCAGGTTCGTAGATTGATTAAAGTGCTTTCTAATAATAACCGTTTAACTTAAAACAATAAATTTACTGAGTTTTCAAAATATTTTTTTTAATAACATTTAGATTTATTAAATATAAAGTTAGTTTATTCTCTGGATTGTTCTTAACAATTTAATCAAACACATTTAGTATAAATCAGGCGTGTCCAACCTTTTTTTATATTGCGGGCCACATTCAAAATTTATATTTATCTGCGAGCCATGCATACTTCATGGTTTCATTTTGTTCATTTAGATAAAATATACAATAAGTATCATATTATTTTTATTCAATTATCACCTTTAGACTCTAATCGTGTGTGTTGAAGGTACTGAATATTTCCAATTTAGCGTTTAGCCGTTTAGTTTATTTTCTTCATTAGAAACTATACTGGTTCACATTTCTTGTTTGCAAAAATAATATTTTAAATTTTAATAATTAAAATTTAAAAAAATAAAAATTGCAAAATTGAAATTGATAATGAATGCCGCATTGAATGTTTTCAATGATAATTATTAAATTGTAAGACATTTCTTAAATTTTAAAAGCTTATTAAAATGCAATTTTTATTTTTATTTTTGCACACCAAACAAGCAACACGTATGTTTTGCTCCCGCAATTCGCAAAATAGTGTTGTCTAAGTTATTATAATTATTTTGTCAGTGTTTACAATGCGAGACAGATGGTAAGTTTTTATAAACAAAAATTGGTATTTTAAGTGGGTCACGCCCAAACTGACCGAATCGTACAAAGTATGAAAATATACACGTTAGTATAAATCCACCGCAAAATATAACAGTTGATGTTAGTATTTGAACAAAAATACAAAATGATAATTTGACTTTCAATGATATAGTAACAGTCAACAGAATTGCGTTTAAATAATGATAAATTACAACTTTAGGTTTTTAAAATGGCCGGTGGGGGCTCTAAACAAAATTTGAGGCCTCCTAAAAAAATAGTCAAAATTACAAAATAAGTAACAAAAACTTCTGTACAAATCCAGAAATCACCTTCAATAACAGTATAGACTATACGCTGTAAATAATTTTACACAATCAATGATTAATTTAAAAATCCTAGAAGCCAAGAAACACGAACTATAGATAACAACCTTGGCTAATGATGAAATTAAGATACGAACAGGTGACGAACACCAGTTTCTTTAATATTGAAACTAAATAATTTGACATTTATTAAATATAAATTAGTATAGTAGTATTGTTATGAACTTTCAAGTTAATATGGCTTAGGCATTAGGTACATCAAATTTTTTAATGATCGATTTATCTTAAATTATTTAAAAATGTTTCACTCATTTAATTTAAGTTTCCTGAAACGTGAAATTTGTTTTGACATGGACATGGTAGAAGATAACACCTCCTAAATACGAGCGAACCATATTTATTGTTTAGTGTATAAGTTATTTTTACGATACGTTATTACTTAAAGTGCCTTCAACTACGGTCACTAACTAAACTTTAATTTAATTTTTACTTTAAAATTAACATGTAACATCTTTCAATACAGATACTACTTTTTTTTAGAATTTTAAATATTTTTAGCCGTATTATTAATTTTACGATTATATTGTATATCAAAAAAAGAACAGCAAAGACAGATTGAATTATTTAGGCAGTACAAATGTACAATAAACAAGATAAAGTTTATAGCTTAGGAAATAGAATAAATATACCAATATTAAACCATACCCGATGTTTGGACCAACGTAATAATAGAGTAGAATACCCAAATACCCTTAGTTATGAAAATAATAGTTCAACTTTAATAATGGTTTTCGACTACTCGATGAGTCTGGCATAGGAATTGTATGAAAAACTTCAAGGGTGAGTCAAAGGTAAGTTGTATCACAATAATTTTTAATCTAGAATTAATGAGATAAAATTGTCATAAGGTTGACCAAATACCTAGTAGTTTTATGCGAAAAATCAATGCTAAAGAATTACGCATATTACAAAGGTAAATCGATGTAATGGCGGAAGCTAAAAATAGGTTTACTTAGGAAAACTAATAACCACCTACGAAAAGTCCACTAAAGAAATAAAAAAAAAACGGACGAGAAAGAAGAAGCGAGGTAACAAAAATAAGCGTTAGCATTGCAATCAAAAAAGCCGTATAACTATAAGCCGAGTAAGGACATGACAATAGAGGCCTCTATAGTCTATTATCTATCGGCGCATTCCAAACGGCTCCCGTCCATTGTTTGCTTATTCCAAAACGGTTCCCGTCGAAAAAAAATGTACAAACTGCTTCAGTAATATTGGTATACCAATTTGAGCTCCTCTAAGTCTCTAGTATAACTGTATAAGTAAACGAATTTATTTTACGATTTTTTATTTCAAAAACAACAATTATTAATTTTATTATCTATTTACTATATTGAATAAATTATGCATGTTGATTGTTATTATTTTTTTTATTTTTTACCGTAACACGTAGGACTATTACTATCGAGTATACCGCCGGTATATTAAGTTAGGTGTTTTGTTAAATAAATATTTTGACATGTAAATATATTATTAGAATATAAGAATTATATATATATAAGAATTAATTAATGATTATTTTGTTTCAAAATTGTATTATCTTTTATAATTGTATCAAAATATCGATTGAAATTTAAATTGACATATTATTAATATTTAATAGTTTTATTTAACTATTTGTTCTTAATCAATTTTTTAGCAAACCTAAATTGTAAGTTAATTAAGAAAAATTAAATATATCATTTACAGGTATATAAATTATCACCTGTATAATTCCTATAGTATATATGTTATATTTAATGTTTTAATTTAAGTACAAAATGATTGTTATTTGTTACCTTTTTCGTTGGTACCATCACAGCTTATTATACATAGAAATGTTAAGCTAATTAAGATTTTAAAAGAAATCATAGTTATTGTTCAGAAAACTAAAAAAACAAGAATACATTTTGCTTTGCAAAAATATAATATGATTATTTTTTGGATAGAGGTACGTTGCAGTATTTTTGTATTTATTTATTAACAACTAGGTACAAATCGTAGAACAGATTAATACGGACAAAGTAGACAAAATAAATAAAAGTAATGCTGTCGAAGTATTAAAACTTAGGTAATTATTTGTTTAAGTGTAATTTATTAAAAATATATCATAAAAATAGTACCTAAATAACTATTAATCATTAAACATTGTGCACGGAAAAAAATGTATATTAATGATAATATTAGAATATGATGATAATCATAACTAAAAATGTTGGTTGCGTCCATGACAACAATATGTTTTGTAATAGTTGTGAGTACAATACATTTTATGTACACCAACTTAAGTTTTTACTTCTTAACTTAGATTTTGTTATTAAAAATACATAATTTAACATTTGTTTACATTTTATATTGTTTCAAAGCTTAAAAATAGAATGCAAGGTTATTTTAAAAGTATTGTATTATTGAAAAAACATTTTAAAGAACGTTTAATGATAAAAAAATATTTTGTATTTAACTTTTAACCCAGGGACTAGTTGTCCGAGTATAAAATTATGACGGGTATTAAGCAGGGGTATTAATGAGGTGGCACAAAGTAGGAGGGAGGATTATACGCAAAATAGGTATAGAGCTGGCCCATAACGGGCTTTTTGATACTACTAATTATACATTACATCGATCATTGATTTAACATTAAGATACTTGCGCCTATTATAGGCGAGTATTATTGCAAAAACAGTTATTATAGCAAACACATAATATATGCATTACAATAATAATATTAATAAAACAATTCATATAGGATGCTGTGAACTATAGATCACGCAGTGCATATTTCGGTTGGTTGTGGAATCGATAAATTGTTAGATTTTCATAGGTACTACAAACACGCACGCGCTATAAAACGGGCGGTATGCGGACAATTGGTCCCCGCGAAAAAAGGTCGTATACGGACAATTGGTCCCCGTCATAATTTTATACTCGGACAACTAGTCCCTGGGTTAAAAGTTAAATACAAAATATTTTTTTATCATTAAACGTTCTTTAAAATGTTTTTTCAATAATACAATACTTTTAAAATAACCTTGCATTATATTTTTAAGCTTTGAAACAATATAAAATGTAAACAAATGTCAAATTATGTATTTTTAATAACAAAATCTGAAGCATTTAATAATAAATTTAAAAATATTGTGAGAATTAAACTTCCAAATATTTATAATTTTATTGAATTGATACAAATAATTAATTCAAAAACAATGATATCGTTGATAAAAAATAATGATGATGTTTTTTTTTAAATAATTTTTTGAAATCTAAGCGACAAGGAAAAAAACATTGTTTCTATTTGTAATAATTTTAATAATAACTTTTCAAAAGATGATCTTTTGAATTATTTGTGTTGGCTTTAGAGATTTTCATAAATTGTAATTATTATATTATACTTAAATTATTACTAGGTATAAAATATTATTTATTAATTTATTATTAAATTATTATGTTCATTTTTATTTTTTTTTAAACAAATAACTGTTATTATATTCTAAAAGTATTATATTATTGAAAATACATTTTAAAGAATGTTTAATGATAGAAAAATATTTTGTATTTAACTTTTAAGCCGGGGACTAATTGTCCGGGTATAAAATTATGACGGGGACCAATTGTCCTGGATCCAAAACGGGTACGCATAAGAGCATGCACACTGCACATGCGCATCCCCACCCTTCCACGATAAGCCGTTAAAGAGTGGTCGCTGTTCGAAAGGTAACAGTCGGTCACGTGTTATCTTTCAGCACACCACTCGCATTACTTGAATCACTACTACAAATATTTCATACTGCATCAAAGCAAAGATCAAACGATGTTCACCACCAAACCATACATCCAAGGCGTAGGGCTGTTGATATTTATCATATTGCTGATCACTGGCGGTCAAGGAAAACTAGGAAAAGGTATCGTATTATAATTATTATGATTTATATTTTATTTTAAAATTAAATAAATATTCTACCTCTATATGTATTGCACACAATACTATTAAAGACACTAAAATAAATGTAATGTTCTTTCTTCCTTTTTTTTTTTTATCGAGGGAGGGACTAATGGGTATTAATTCTATATTTTGGATACAATTTTATAATAATGTTATGTTTCATGGTTTATCCGTGTATCATAAGCGGAGGGCAGATGACGATTTGTACATAATTTGTACGATCATTATTTGTAGGTACTTATTATAAATATTAATAATTAATAAATATACAATTTGGTTGTTTTCTGATGACAACGCTTAATTTTATCTAAAATGTGTATTTTTCAACATAAAATACATTTTTGATGACAGCGACATTTAAAATTTCTTTTATGAGCTTATAATATTATCATCGTTTAATTTTACTATCTTTCGACGCGTTGCAGAACTTTAGTATTAATTTTGATTTTTTTTTACTTAAGATGACAGATGTCGCCGACCAGTTACTAAAAATTGTAATTCTTCAGAATCATATATCGATGGCTGGAAATTTACCGGGTGGTACTACCACACGGAGTTAAGAATGTGCCGACCTTTATATACGCCGAATGGATGGCACATTTGCCCGGAAAACTATGAACTACCTGAGGCCAGAGAAATGTGCGAAGATTTATGCGGTAAGTTGCACTATGTTAGAGTTTGTGAGAGGTGGGGTAATCAAATTTTCATAACTTAAACATTTCTTTACTTCTCTTATTCTGCGATTTTATCAGCGCAAAATATAAATTATTTGAATAATTTAAAGAATTTTTATCGAAATTCTAATTTGAAACCCTTATAAATATAAATTGTGATTATAAATATCTGATATTATTTTTATTGACTTATGAAGCATCTTGTATTAAGTTTTCAAACATTTTTACACTACGATAATTTTTTTTACCAACTAATACAAAAAAAAAAAGTCACTTATTATTGCAAAATCCTGTTTAGAATTAAAGGTCTAATATTCTAAAATGAAACCAGAAAAGTGAAAAATCATTGCTTAATGTCTTGGTATTTCAACGCCTGACCACGGATCTATTTAAATGGTCTACTACATACATACTTCATATACTAACAATATTGATTTACGGAATATTTTTTTATGTAGCTGAACAGTGCATCATGGCCAACGGTGCATCGGGTATTTGTATGTCCAATGAAATATGCAGGATGTATAATCATAAGCCCCTCGCACACAAACCATGCGGCAGTAACAACTTAAATTGCTGTGCCAAAGTAACTGACAAAGGGCTGTTACCATACACTGGGCCAGTGAAGGACATGGGCGGTATTGTCCAAGTAGGAGTCCGCAAAAAACTCAATGATCCAGGATATCCACGCGATGCATTTAGCTACATCTATTTTCTACCGTATTATATAAACGATAAGGGTAAACGCTACAAATAATGCCTTATCGTACCGCACCAATAGCATTGAATCAGTTCCATCAGTTAATATGCGTTAAAAATAGTTACTGCATTTTTTCTCTAGTTAATATTACTATTATCATTGTATTAGATATTATCAAAAATGTAGAACCTAATACCATTAATTACACTTAATTTATAAACAAAACGTAGGCTTTTATAATTTATATATTTATATTAATATATAATGCATTTTTTTAAAAATAATTTAACTAACAATAATCCATTTAACGATAACATATTTTTACAACTTATCATTAATACTTAATTCAACCTATTCTCCGGATGTATCTTTTTATGATGGAATTGTTTATTGTATCATAATTAATCAAATACAAATTTATAATAATAAAATAAATTTGTTATTATTTTATGGTATCAATTTTTTATCTTCTATGCACATTAATATATTCATTTAAAAATATACTTCGTATAAACAAGACAATCAGTAAGTATATTATGAACTTGAGGACATTAACATTAAGTTTTAAGGTACTGTGTTTAAAATCAACGTTTAGAATAAACCTGCTTATGCTATAACAATATTATTTTATACTACTTACTTAAATATAAAAAATTATGTAGCTTGAAATTTTATATTAATTAAGAGTTATAACTCTAAAAAAACAAGCAGGTAAATAATAGTAGTTTTAAACTATACAATTATTAAAAATTGTTTAAATTCATTTTATCAAAAATAATAAAATATGTGTATATATATGGTTCTAGAAAAAATTTGTAGTGTAACTTTTAAAATGTACCATTATATTTAGAAATATAACCAGTATATTCTGCTATTATTAGTTATGAATTAATGTTGATTGTAATGATAGATTTAAAATATAAAGGTATAAATAAAATAAATTTGTGCATGTATATAATGTGAATAGAAATAGCAAACAAATTTGGATTTAATTTATATAAGTATTTTCCAAGGTTAATAAAGGTGGAACTCAGTGTTATTAATAAAGATCTTTATATTTTAATTATTATGTGTGTTTTGTTTTATTTGTGTACATCGATGTATTGGTATAAACATTACTAACTATATATTTTATACATTGAATGTAAAAATATGACTATAATCCAATCACATTTATTTATATTTAGTACCTAGTTAAATTTTAGATATGCAGTTTAAATATTAACATGTTAGGTTGAAAAATTAAAAAATATTACAATAATTTAATGAAAAACTTATACAATTCTTCTGAAAACATTCAGGGTTTATTCTAAAGCGCACTTGGGCTTGTTTTGCGTATTTGGAAAAGCAAAATGCGCACTTGATAGTCAATTTTAGCGTAGTTGATTATTTTAATTTATTGCTAATCTTTTTGACCTGTAGTTGTTATTTGGTATTTATTTTTAAGATTTAATTTGTTTTATAATAAAAGTAATTTTTATTATTCATTTGTTGTATTAAATTGTCTTAACAGTTAATATTGTAACTTATTAGTTGTCAACTGTTCATACACTGGACTTAAAGTGTTCAAACACTAGAACACTGTGTTCAATCACTAGGATTTCAATAGTATTTTTAAAAACAACTAATATGTTTAAGAGTAATTTGATTTTATATTGGTTTTTTAGCAATAATTCAAAAGTATACAGGTATAAGTATTAATGTGTTTTTAAATATGAAAAATTATTAGAAATCATAGACAAGATCCTTTATTGATGAATATTTTGTCAGTACAATATTAAACCTGTAGCTAACCTTGATTGTAATTTGTAATGCTAATATTAGAAATGCATTTGTCATTTTGGGTAATGATTTAAATTTAGTAGATTTAATATGCATAAAGATTGAACATAAATACATAATAGATTAGAAGAAATACAACAAATGCCATTGCCTAAATTAGTGCAACATTTATCTGGGCCCATTGAGTTAAAAAAATATCAATATTTTACTTGCTCATGTTAGTCACAGTGCGCAGATGTTAAACAATTAATAAGTAAAAGCAATTTTAATAAATCAATAAACCGTCAAAGTTTATATGTAAAAACACTAGAAAAGGTTAATTAATTAATTTTAACATGCCTGGCACCCGCTCTTCAAAATTGAGATTAGAGACCAACAGGCAACTATATTTATATAATTTATGAAATAATGAAAAAAAAAAAATAATAAATTACTAATTTTAATTAAAACTGTATGTGCTAAAGCCAAAGAACAAGAATGGTTTAATAGAATTTTTATGACGGTTTCAAAAAGAAAATCTAATGATGAAAAAAGATCAAACTGAAAACATTCAATACATTGTGTTCTAACATTATGTTGTGTTATATTAATTACGAAAAAAGTTGAGTAGACATTAATTAAAATAAAATATTTTAAACGCGAAACACAAATTTTTATTATTTTAATTCTTATTAATAGGTTAAATTTTAAATTATTCTAAAAGCTAAAAATGTTACGATTTTTAACTATAATATCTATTAAATTTCGATTTATAGTTCTATTTTTATAGGCTTATTTAAATAAAGTTAATTAATTTTAAATATAACAATTAATTTTCCAAATGAATATCTATTAAAATTAAACATTTTTTTTTATCAAATAGCTTTGGAAAAATTTTAACTGCCTAAAAATTGTACTTTTTTCCTGTAAATGTACTTGAATATATTATCAATTAGTTCTTAAAATATGTTAAAAAAATTAAAGTAATAAGGAATTCAGAAATTTCAAATTTTATTACAAAATGGTACATAATAATATTACATTTTATACATTTCTTATCATTTATAAGAATTTATATTATTAAATTACCATAAAATTACATTAACTCATTTATTAACTGGTTACATATGATACAATAAGTAGATATAGGTACCTACTAAATTGTAAATAAATTTTAAATTTATATATATTAAATTCAGCAACAGTAGCAAAACAAATTGTAAAAGTAACATTCAGGTATAAATTAACTCAACCCAATAATATGTTATTTACCTAAAAATGTATGCTACTGTTATTAAGATACTGTTAAGTTGTTAACTATATACAATTATATTTTTAAAAGTAAAAGTAATTATGACTTTCAACAAAAAAAATTAATCTAGCAACCCTACAACTTGGTAAAAAGAACATATAATCTTGTTTAAAGTTACGTTTTAAGTAAAATTTATCAGACAGAATGACTGTCTACAATAGAAAAGTGAATTTATCATTACTTAAGTTGGTGTACATAAAATGTATTGTACTCACAACTATTACAAAACATATTGTTGTCGTGGACGCAACCAACATTTTTAGTTATGATTATCATCATATTCTAATATTATCATTAATATACATTTTTTTCCGTGCACAATGTTTAATGATTAATAGTTATTTAGGTACTATTTTTATGATATATTTTTAATAAATTACATTTAAACAAATAATTACCTAAGTTTTAATACTTCAACAGCATTACTTTTATTTATTTTGTCTACTTTGTCCGTATTAATCTGTTCTAGGATTTCTTATTCACACTGAGTTCTGCATGCGCCAAGAATGGTCATATATTATATTTTTATTCGATAATATGTGACTAGGTGTTGGGTGTTAACAGTCTCATAGCTGTCTAGAAAAGAAACCGATAAATTAATTTTGTTTAAAATACTATAGACACAGATTGAGAGAGTGACCATATACACACGGTTGATGCATTCATGTTATATATTATTGTATTATAGATGACAAATCAGAGTCCGGTATATAGTGTCATCTTTTTTAAACGCATAAATAAAAGCAAGTAGTATACGTCTTTCATGCTAAAACTTGCACTTATAAATTATAATACATAATATATACAGTGGTCGCCGCTTATTGTAATCACGGTTAATGTTATCAATCGTTTATTGTTATCTAAAACTATAAGTACGGGCCGGATGTATACTCACAATATGTGTAAATTATATCGGTTATTATAATCAATACGCCGCGTAATATTATCAGTTTGAGGTCATAAAATTAACTTTATGTACGAGAAATTGTTTTAAATATGGTAGTGTTGCAGAAAGTATCGAGTAGGAGAAAGAAAAGAATATGAAGAAATAGACTTAGATTTTAAAAATTGATTGTAAATGGTGAAAATATACCTATCACATCAAATTTTATCGAAGAAGATATTTTACATGCTTTTTTACAAACATATAAACTTGAAGAAATTGAGCTAGCAGCTGACGTACCTATACCTACTGAAAAACTTCCAAGTTCTTTTGAAATGAGAGAGGCCCTACGAGTATTACAAAGAGGAATGCAACATCACTCGTCAAATTTTGAATTAAATTATATACAATATGAACATTTTATTAATGATATTTTAACGATACGAAAAAAAATAGACATCAATACATTTTTTTCAAAAAACATTTTTTAACAATTTTAAATTTTGTACATTTACCTATAAACTTTAAAATTTAAATAGTAATAAATTATAATTATTTATAAATAATAATTTTTGTTTGTAACTATGTGTGTACTAAATTTGATACATTACATAATTTTTTTTTTTATTTAAAGTATGTTTTATTTTTTTTCAACTTTCGTTTAGTGTTATCAATCGGATTATATTATCAATTATCTCCCTTACCAAAGTGATTACATTAAGCGGCGACCACTGTATATATTATATACAGCTATACAGGGTATTATATTATAATTTTCAATGTCTATACAGTATACTCTATACGCCGCTGCGCACGTGGATAAATTGAAATACACAAATTCATACATTTTATAACATTGGATACGTGCTGGGTGGGTAAATACTTGATACACTGTTTGCAAAGGATATTTTCGGTCAAGGCCTAATATAATAATGAACTATATCATAATGGGTTTCAATTGTGTTGTAGACAGACGACGATTTCTCTTTGGATCTTAAACAGAATAATGAACGCTCAGTGAGGTACCCGTACGGCCACCCGCATGTTTCCGTGAATTTTACCCTGTGTCATCTAAACCTACGGGTTTTCAACGACACCACGATTGTAAATGGACATAGGTACTATCCTATATTGTATGTACATTTATCAATTCAATATACCTACTGTCGATTTTTTTTTTTTTTTTGGTACAATTATGCCTGTTTCGGGACACAAAATACATACATTTTATAACATTTCATCCGGATGCATGCTGGGCGGATGAGTACTTTGTGCACTGTTTGCAAAGAATAGTTTAGGATAACGTTGTGTTATTGTGTATAATATTATATTAATGTACTTATGTACTACGTATATAATATGTGTCAATTGTGTTATTCTCGAAGATTTACATAAAAGAAAAAATGTGTATATACCTACGTTACTTGCCTATATAGCATATGATGATAAATTATGATGTTATTTGTGCGGGATTTAAGACGTATATTATACAAAACTACCAGCCACTATTTTAGAAAACATTTTTATCTGCTCAATTATTTCTATAAAAAAAAACTGTAGATCTATTCATCTCTTCCTTCAAACATTACAAATATTATTGCAACAGAATTATATATATTTCATCATAACATAGTTTATTACATATCAAGAGATTATTACTTAGGTACATACATTAAACAAATGAAAATAACTGATATGGGTACGAATTTATTAGCGTGACTTAATAATTAATATTGATAAAACAATTCATAAAATTATGTATAATGTATCTATTCGTATTACTTATACCATGTATAATATATGATTTTTACTAATTTTGGAGTTAGTACCACATTACCGTAAAATGTGTTAAAAGATTTATGGTAGTACGTAGATAATGTCTTAAAATTAAGATAGATACCTATCTATTTTGAAAATTGTATTGCGTATTGTTGCCTCCGTAGCATAATATAACATAATATAATATAATAATATAATATAGATAGGTACCTAATATAATATAAAATCCTATCGGTTACGGAGGAACAGCCGATCGCGGACACACACACACACACACACACACTCGCGCGCGCACCAGCCGTTATTTTTATATTTATTTTTATTTTAATTATATTTTGTGTCTTGTCAATTATATAATATGTAAATCAGGTATCGGCGCGTTATCTGCCGCTGCCGGTGCAATTTTTGTCTTTCTCCGTACGTCGCCGCGAGATAGTCCGTCACGCCGTGTTAACAATATTTTATTTATCAAAAAAGTGCTACATATTATTTTATATTTCTTTGGTATACAAGGTGCCAATTTGTAACTTTCCTTTTATACCCCCTTTATATTTTATTGCGTGGGCGCTAATCACCATATCTTTATTATTATTTTATATTTTATACACGAGTGCGCGAATTGCCACGCTCATATATTTTTAATATCACATAATTTATTATACTTAGTCATAATTATTTATCTATATTTCTGTAATTGTGTATTTTATTTTGTGTGAATTTGATTTAGTGTATTTATAGGCATAGGTAGCAGCTGGCCAGCAGTGCACCGCGACAAGCCGTGAGTTATTTTTTTTATTGTTATTTATTTATTATTATAATATTATTAGGTATATTGTTTACATTTATTCTGTTGAGCCAAAAGGGCTATAAATTTTTTTTATATCAATTATCGTAGCTTTCAGCTCTAATAGCTGTTTTTATATATTAAAATCGTGTTATTGAGCCAGAAGGGCCTTAACTACTTTTTATTATTTATCTTATATCTTATACCTACCTATATACTTATATTTTATTCTGTTCGGCCATAAGGGCCATACATTTGTTTTTTATACCTTTTAGTGTGATTTTTTATATATTTGCACTTTTTCATATCTATATATACACCTATTATTATATCTGGTTGTGCTGAACCGGCATTTTGGTTTATTATATTATTGTTTATTATATCATATTTTATACCATATTTACATTTGAGTTACCATTATTTATTATAGAGTTACTCAGTTACCTATTCGTCCTGGATTTAAGTATACACACAAACACATATAGACACTTACACTGTTACACACCACTACACCACAAAGCTCACTAGTATTTGCGCGGTGAACCCAACCAATTCTAGTTGAGCTATACACAATTTACACAATTTTACTAAGGTCGGTCGGTGTGTTAGTATAGTGCGTAGTATAAGTGCGTAGTACTTTGGTAACGGGGCGCATGGCCTATTATTGTCCGTTCCCGGCCCATACACGTATAGTAAAATTCATAATGTACCTACGTAAAAGTCTCTATTAATAATGTTATAAAATTAAAAAAATAATAATTAATATCATTATCGATCGTAATTTCGTGCAAATTTGATTTTCATTTGGCTATACAAATTATAATTTTATATTTCTCAAATAATTTTATTTCAACTTATAAAAACAGTTCTAAGTGTAAACTAGCTAGACTCTAAGCGTAGGTTTTTCAGACTATTTCACAAAATATATTATGATATGTTTTTTGATATTAAAGTAATTTATTTTACTAATTAGTAATATGGTCGGTTGATTTGATTTTTTTCGATACAATGCATTTATTAAATTATTGTTACTCACTTTTGAGTAATTATTTCTCTGTTCAAGAAAAAGAAACAAAAAAAATAATTAAATTGTTGCCTGGGCGAAGATCAAATAATTTACCTAACCTGTTAGTATTATAATATATTATATATTTATTTATATTTGATTATTTCAAAAAATTATATTTAAGCTTTTAGTATACGTACGTAATATTAAGTTGAAAATTAAGTATCTTCTAAATACTAGGGTTTTAAAACAACTAAAAGTTTAAAAAATAATTATTTAATTTTGACTTATAAATTATAATGAATATCATAAGTGCTGTTATCATTGTATTATCAACAATTGTTTAGATGGGGCACAGTACTTTTTGTTATAAGAAATAATTACCTATGTAATCTGTTTTCAATTCGATAATAACAATAATAAACTTTTCTAGTATTATATACGATATTTCAGAATCTAGTTATATCTGCTTATTAGGTACATCAAGTGTAATTACAAAAAAGTTTCGTATTTAAAAGCTATAAGAACTGCACAGATCAAGAAATATTAGAAATTATTATCATTTAATTATTAATTATTATTATTCAAAAATATTTATACATATATTTTAGATTCTGAACGGAGTGATGTATTGATTTTACAGTGGTGTATGTTTTTATTATTTTTATTTTTTATTTTTGTATCTTTCATCACGTTTTGGAGTAGTAACAGTGTTTTGATTTTTGACTTCAGCCCTTCTTTGAAAAGTAAAATTTATCTAGTTGGTACTTTGGGGGATCAAAAGTAAAAAAATTGCAATAGTTTTCAAAAGCGCCGGGAAAAACCCTGAACAAATTACGGAAAAACGGGAATTTTTACGCATAACCACTTTTCGACAAAATCGATTTTTTGATTTTGCTGTAACTCAAAAACGAATCATTGTAAATACTTGAAATTTTCACCAAATATTTATATTATGGTTACCTATTTACGATTAAATTTTTAAAATATTTTGACCTTTTTTAAGCTACTTATAGACAATTGAAATTTTCGACTTTTCTAAGTTTTTTTCTTAAAATGCCGATAAAAAAATTTGGCTATCCAAAAAATCTTTAAAATTTAATACAAGGTTTATTATAAGTTGTACCTATCGTAGTAAAAAAAAATCAAAAATCGTTAGTCACAATTTTTGTTTATAAGCATTTAAAGTTCAAATGTTTACGAAATATATCAAAATTGAGAAAATTTGCAAGGAATTTTGAAGTTGAAAATTCATAAAATTTTTGTGATTTATACTTAAGGTTCAAAAATCCAATACAAGGTTATCCATAAGTTTTCCTACAAGTAATTGTAAAAAAAAATTCCAGCGTCAATATAGAAAACATTTTATGAGCGTATGAAATTTAATTTTTTACGAAATCGCGTAAAATAACGATATATCACAATTTAAATACAGGTAATAATATAATATATATCCTACTAATTATCCTAGACTGACAAATCATTTCCGGTCAGAATCGTTTTTTGTATACTCGTACGATGATATCTTTCTTTGCATTCAAATTTAACATATCCATTATAGTGACCTATTCTCCATCTTTACTTTACAGCAGAGCGATATCCACTTGCCCACTCTTTTTTTGTTATTATTTGAAATTATTTATAATATTAAATACAGAAGATTAGCTAGGGCTATCATCAGTATAGGTACAGTAAAACTTCCGTTAACGGTTACCTCTATGTAACGGTAATTTTTCCGTCAAGTATTATGGGAAAAATTAAATTATATCTCTATATGACAGGCACTCTAAATAACGGTCAAATTGTAAGATGAAATAATAGAAATATATGTACAACTGATTGGTTTTTGCCCAAATTATTTATGGCAGTTTAAAGTTATCTTATCGAACTTTATAAAACTGTCAATATTTTAAATGTTAATAAACACAACTTTTAAATGTTAAAATGTTAAATTGAACATACATAGTATATAAGTCAATAACTCTAGTCAGTAGCAGTCAAAAATACATTTTTGAATATGTGCATATTATTGTGTTTGTGTATGTATTTGGTTTCGCTAAAAAAAATACAATTATTAAAAAAAAAACTTACATGGCATCTGTTGTATTAAAAGTTTTATCTTTTTGACCGATCAATTTAATCAATACTTAAAAAAATATTATATAGTCAAATTTCAAACGCCTGTAATTTAAATAGCTTAAAATACCTAAGTCCTAAGTCTAAATATTTTGAAAATTGTATTGAGTATAAGAGTAATAGTTTAATTACAACGGAATTATTCAAGTTGAGACAATTCATATTTATTGAATAATAACACAATATAATAAATTATCTTATGAAAAATTGTTATATCATGTGTAAATGGCAATGGCTCAAAATTTTAACTTGTAAAAAATGATTTTGACCTTATGCTAAGCTATTTTATTTTCCATTAAATAAACTTTTGAGTAATCTTGTATCAAATTGTTAAGCCTTTAGGAAAAATGTTATACACTTTCTACAAGAATTTAATATATCTTAATCCGTGGATAAAATTTTTTAATTTAATCTGAATGACAAAAAAAAATTGTAACTACGTACTTTTGTTATTTTTTATTCGTGGTAAAAAAAAAATTTGAGGGACCTTATGTTACATTTTTTGTCCTAAGGTTTTTACTCACATAAAAAACGAATATATTTTTTTTAAGTAGGAAATTTAAAATACCTACCTACGTATTATGTATAATTGTATAAATATCACAAAAATATTCAAAATATCTTAAATATTGTACTTATGATAATACATATTTAGTACCTATTATTAATATAAATAATTGATTAAAATGTCAAGTCCTTACAGTAATTTATTTTTGAATTAAGTATAGCAAAAAAAAACCAAAATCCGAAAACTGCAGATTTTATGCTGTAAATTGCTGCTGAATTTTTATGTACCTAGTACCTACCAACCATAATTTTAAACTTATTATAAAATAATATTAACATTTTTAAATTGTATATATCATGTAGGTTTTTGTAATATATATCATAATTTTAATCTATAATGGTACCCAACTATTACATTTACATATTATTAATACTTTATTGTTGATCTTTTCAACTGACATTAAGACATTTTTTATTTTCATAAAAATTTGAACCTATTTTATTGTTAAAAAATTATTTATTTATTATTTATATCACTACGGCAATAGCCAATAAGCATCATTTGTACTAGTTAATACATTTTTTTTTGGGGGGGGGGGGGTATGTATAGGTATTAGTTTGTATGTAACTTACTTATATTGAAATACTGAATTTTAATTTAGACATATTACCTACTCGTTTTGAATACCTATTTAATATTTTGAATTTAAGTTATATTTTACCAAAATAATTAAATACCTACCTATCTGCTATCTAGTATCTGCCTATTTTGACGTTATTTTGGTTCCAAGCATTTCTAAATAACTAGATAAATATAAATAATAAAAATACAACTAGTTATTTAGTTTTTAAAAAATTGTACTTACTTCAGTTGGGCGATTACTATTTAGTATTTACTGCTTAAATACTGTAGTTACGTATATAGTGATACATTATACATACATTGGTTAATTGATCAATTGATCACTATATCAGTTAAATTTGAATTTTACGTCGTTAAAATATAAATTACCTTAAGAATTATGTAGAAATAAATATATCATTGTGTAATGTACTCCCCTATATGTAAATAAATTATTATAAGCACTAAGCAGTAATTTTTAACCTTTTTTTGTTCACGATCGTAGTACCTTTAGGTGTTTTTATAAATCCCGTGATACTCCATACTCATGTTTGAATTCTTTATATCTTTAATAATTTTACGGTTCATCTTCTAAGGTTTTTGTGAAACATTAGTATAATATAATCCTATTTAAAACAGAAAAATCTTACACTTCTAATTATATAAAATAACACTCTCTTAAACATGCGATGGTGGTGTAATGGTCAGCATAGTTGCCTTCCAAGCAGTTGATCCGGGTTCGATTCCCGGCCATCGCAGTCAATTTTTATTAGTTTTATCCATCCCTTAATAAATTCGAACTTTTTGCGTTTATTTTTTACACTTATTTTTAAGTTGTGAGTTACTAGTGATGAACAATTTTTAATAGGTTCTTTTAAATAAATTTAATTTAGAAAATTAATAATTATGTATAATTAATAAAGCAATAACAGTGGCACAGCAACTAATCTTCATGAGGGGCATTAAACACCTAACCACAACTATGATTTATGAGCAAATATAAATATATATTTTTGTAATTGATAATAATAGAAAACCCTTCTAAATATATTTTTTTTAATATTGATATAGTAATAGTATGATATAAAAATTATAAGTTATAACAGTGTATATAGGTATTGATAGAAGTATAATATTTTATCTGAGTACAATATAAATAGGTACACAAATTTATCTAATGTATTAATTGAACGCCTGTATAATCCCGGAAAGCAATCTCGCGGACTGTAGGATTCCAGAATTGAAATAGGCGGATCCCGTATAAATCCGGAAAGAATTAACAAACACACCGTATAATTATTCCGTAATCCAAATTCTATGTGACATACACGCCAATCATACAGTGTAATACCTATATCACAAAAATGGTTCAAACTTTCTAAGAGGGGTTTCAAATTGGAAATTTAAAATGTTTTATAAGACAAATTAAAATGTTAGGTACTATATAAATATATTATTTATTTTCATTTTACAAGATCAAAAATACTTATTTTGTTATAGTAATATAATGTATAATTATTATAATAATAATTAAATCCCAATCCTATACGTCAGGCGTGCTTGCCAAATTGTAGTCACTTTTGTAAATGTTAACTTACCGCATACGTGCGAATACAATCAGTATATTTGTATAATCGTCACTTCTGTGTTTGTCAAAAACTGTCGATAATTGCAATTATCCCATGGGACAGTCGATAACTAGGTAGTTAAAGGAACCAAAAGTATTCTGGGAAAACTAAGGAAAACTTTACTATATATTATACTACCTATACGTCTTTACTACAAACCTAACCAAATTTATATTTGTATATTTTGTGTAATATTAATGTTGTATTATGCTATATTTTTAATATAAAATTTGTTTGAATACCTAGCTAGTAGCTATTTTATTTTAAAAATCATACTAATTATTGCATAAAATGGTGCATATTTGGAAGAAATTATGTGTTTATTTTGGATAATCAATTAATGTTTAATGCTTTTTATTAATTTATACTGATAATGTAATATTCTATAAATACCTACCTAAGAAATGAAAATACATAATTAAAATAAATTATTAATACAAATATAATACAATTTATAAATGCACATATTTTAATTAGATTATCTATATATATAAATAACTATGCATTTAGGTAGTATCTACATCATACTATAATTTGATAAAATACCTAATCATAAAACATGAACTAATATAATATAATATTATTTTTTTTAAGTAATAAGAAATTATCATGATTGAATGATTCATTAATTTTTTCATGGTAAGCGTAAATATTATATTTATAGCAATCTATATTATACTCTTCTCGTTAGTTATAGTTGTTAGAAAATAGCTTAGATCCAGAATTAAAAGAATTTTAAATGTTCAAAAAAAAAAAAATAAAAAAAAATTTAAAAAGGTAGTCAGAAGTGACCAGCCGACGTCATACGAATATATATCTACAATTATGAAGAAATGCCCTTTAAAAAGGGGTCAAACATTTTTATTTTTTAAGTTATGGGCAATATAACTTTTTTTAAACAAAACCAAACCTATAACAAATTTTTTTATGTTTCTTCAAAACTGTTCAACGTTTTTCAGCAAACATAATTTTTTTTAAAAAAAAAGCTATTTAATTATCGTATCAACCAACACATACAATTAAACCAGAAATTATACAAATTATTATTATTAAATTGAAAAAAGTAAACATGTGAATGACACATGATAATATTAGGATGTAACATATATATATATGAATTATCTTTTTTATTAGTTAGGTATTACCTAATTTATTTTAAAATATTTTCCAAATAGCATTTTTTTTTTAACAAGAAAAATTGTGTTTTGAAGATATGGTTTTATTATTTTTACAAATTATATTATGTTAATTAAATAAAACAAAAAACATTTATTAAATTAAAATATTTTTTTATTTTTAACACTAATTAGGAAAGTACAATATTATAATTTAAAAATATTACATACTAATTACTAATTATATCCGTTATTTAAATTTTAATACATTTAATGAAACAAAGAATAGTTACTTATTGAAATTACATAATAAATTGTACACGTATAAAACTAAAATATATAGATATATGGTATTGAACACAACCCTTATGAATACATTTTTTTTTAATGAGATTTGTATGATAATATTTTGCGACTACAAGTAATAATAATAGACAATATAGTTATGTATTTAATTCAACTTATATCTGTTTAATTAGAACATTTGATTTATCATATTTTGTTTTAAAGTTATAAAAAAGAGTTTGGAAAATAGCCATACATAATTTGATTCAATTGGATATTCCACATTAAATATGTGGAATATCTTAAAACACGTATTATATATTTTCAAAGCACTAATTTTATTTTATTTTATTGAATCCAAAAATTAACAATCGTAGATAGGTTCTTCAAATTTTACCAAACTATTATATTATTATTTTTTAAACAATAAATAATATTTTCAAAATATCCTGATCCTAATATAGCTATTTATTAATATGAAAAATGTTCGATTTTTATCTGTTGGTGCCGTGTCCGACCCTACTTATGGAAATTCGCGGTTATCAGACACGACTCGCGAATTGTTGGAGACGGGAAAAGTTACCCGGTATATGTGTATATAGAACAATAATATAATCAATTTAAAGCGCTCAGCGCACACAGCTAGTTATAATAAATAATAAGCAGAATGATAAATACAATAAATGACAATAATTAACGAATGAGTGCCCTATATATACAAAAATATATAATAATAATTAATAAGTCACCCAGCAGTGCTTCGCCTGTATAGAGGGAGCTTACATCAGAGAACAAAATACAAAATAACAAATTACCAATGACCACGGCTTCGGTGGTGACACGACGGTCTACGAAGGCAGGTTAATGATGCGGCTATTCCTCCGGTCCTCCCAGCTGGTAAAGCGACAGCAGCTTGAGATGCGAGACGATCACGTCTAGGGTGTGGGTGGTACCCGCGAACACGGCGAATATCGGACGACGGCGTACCTATATACAATAATATTGCCGCTGTATATACGCTGTTTTCCCTCACGACACCCTGTTATTGACATATATACCTACGTCACGTTATTACGGACCGAAAGTATACTCGAACACACGTGAACCCACAACGGATTGTCGGTGTCGCCGGTGTCGGCGATGAGTCGTATCGCTCGAATAAGACGTCGAACTGGACGTAAAACACAACACAGCAGCGATCACGCTAGACGATTACGTGTGATGAAGACACGGGTAGGCACGTTTCAATAGCGCGACCAAAACAACTAGAACTTGCGACACACGCGAAGATGGCGGGCGTGCGGAGACTAGGTCCGCACGGGTAGAACGCTGGAGAGCAAAGCCCGGCGCGAATAATAAGTACGAACAACGCGTTGACCGCACACGCGGTTTGGCCGCACAACCCGGCACTAGGCGGCGAACGGACGCAACTCGAACGCCTGGGAAAAAGTGTCATTTAAGTTAAAGGCTGGCGGCACAGCTTATATATTAGCACTCGCGGCATCGGTACGGTGGTGGCGAACTTCGAAGAGGGAGGGGGTAAAACCGGCTCGAAAAGATTCGCCCGCCGTTGCACGATCTGGGGGGAATTATCTAATTTCGATAATGCGTGATAATCGATCCGCGTTCGAACATTATTATTAATATTAACGATGAACATTTTTGAGTAATCAAATAGCTTGAAAAATTAACATAAAATATTTTCGGAATAACTTTACGAAAATGTGTAAGAATGTAAGATACTGTATAATTACTAAGTTGTTTATTAAATTAATGTACAAATTTACTAAAAAAAAAAAACAAGATTTTCATTCTACATCAATATCGAATTTTCATTAAGACTTGATATATATATGTACATTTATTATGTGATGGTTACTAGATCACTTTACAGTCGAAATCTTAAATATTTTATACTGGTTGTCAGTTGTTGTATTTATTTTTCTACTTATTGACACACTGAATATAACATATATTTATGTTAAGATGAACATCATATTATAAAAAATAAGAATAATCGATGTACAGCGAAACCTCAGAATGGCGGACACTCACAGTCACCGAAATTGTGTCCACTATTCAGAGTAGTATCAATACACAACATCACCCTGTATACTGTACAGCTGGGAGCATAAATTAAAGAAGGATAACTGGAGGAATAGTGGTGTAGTAATTCGATAAGCTGCAGTTATCGAGGTTGCTGGGAAATTAGTAATTACTGTAGTTTGTCGAACTACGTTAGGTATGTTTGGTATGCAAATATGTGTATTAGTGTACGAGTGTATATGCGTGTACTTAAAACTGTGAAAAAATAGATACTACTTTGGTATTATATATAATTGACAATTTAATATTACATAAAACACTAAATATAAATCACAGCAACCTGTACGGTTTTGAGGTAAAAAATGTATAATATAAATTCTGTGGTCTTTTTGACCCAACATTTGAAAATGTATAAAATAATATTAGTGTATAATCTGTGGCTCCTGTGGCTTAACACTACAGGGACGTCTTCAGAGGGAGAATTATTGTTTTGCGCACACGTGATACATAAAATATAATACTGGTGTAAAAATTGGTTGGTGGTGGATGAATCGATAGATTCCCGCAGTGCTTACAGAAAAATTGGTGGATCTTTGTACGCACAATACACACACACACACACACACACACACATACACATACGCGCATGCGTACAAATGCTTACACCCCCACGATCGGTCGTTATACCTAAGAGAGATCACTGTTTGAATGTCACAGTCTGTCGCGTGAAATCTTCCAGGCACTAGTCTCACTTATCGTTTACTCGTATCTTCCCGCTAATCGTCACAGAAAAGGGTATTAGAACAGTACAGCAGCAAAAATAAAATAATGTCCACCAAGCATACATACATCTTAGGGTTGATGATCATCATCATCATTTTGCAAACTGATGTCGGACTAGGCAAAGGTATCGTATATCCGTATATGACATGTCGAATTGGTCTTGATTTATATTTTATTTTGAGCTGTTTTACTCAAAGATTAAATTTATTAATTTAACTACCTTTATATTAGATACTTTCTATATTTTCGACCTATTAAGCAAAATAATATGTTGATTCTAAAAATAAATATTTTCTCGAAATTATTATAGTCGTCGCCGATGGAATTATTTTGTTTTCCCGATATTTACACACGACTATTATCTATCGACATTCGGATCTTTTTTGAAACCCAGACTATGGTGATTTTATGATTCGATACAAATATTGGTATATATAATTTAAATTTACATGGATTTCTATTCGACATTTTTAAACTGTGTAAAATCCTATTTACAAGTTTTATCGTTTAAACTTACCTCTTAAGAGCCATTTCAGAACTGTATTTTTAATTTCAATTTTATTTTTACTTTTTTCTTAAGATCACAGATGTCGTCGACCGGTAACGGAAAATTGTAATGCTTCCGAATCTTATATTAAAAACTGGGAAAATACAGGATGGTTTTACGATCTTAGTTTGAGAGCGTGCCTACCTTTATACACTCCAAATGGCTGGCACACTTGCACCGAAAATTATCACCTACCTCAGACAAGAGAAATATGCGAAGGGTTATGCGGTAAGTTATGCGTTTATTATGTGTTTGTATGTGTGTATTATATTCCATATATATTATATATAATTATCTCCTTTATTTTGCAATTTTATAAATTATAACTTATTCTTTATAAATCGCATAAGAAAATAACTAATGAAAGTTCTCCTTAACAAAATAATAAATATAGAGAAAATATATACGTAAAAATAAATAACTAAACATAATATACAATCTACTGCATGATTGCATGAACCTAAATAATAATAAATGTGTAATTTTAACTGCCGTTCTCCTTATAATCCGTTTTCGATTAAATTCTATATTTAATTAAAAACATAAACTTTAGATACGTAATAGTTGACAATTAAATCTTATACAGCTGTACTAAATTTTTCCCAAGGAAAAACAAATCATAATAGCCCGTTCGAAAGTAAATTTATAAAAATACACAATATGCTGTGTGCAGATATATAGTAGGTATACATTTTAGTGTTTAATAACTTCAGGTTTTGAATCCGGAAGATTGCGTAGGTACGTGTTATCATAGTGGACAGTGGTATTATGTCAATACTCTCAACTCCTGGCAGCGGATCTATTAAATTTATTTTCAAGATTATATGCATTAACAATAATAACTTACGCGATTTTTTTTTTTTTAGCTGAATCATGTACCATGAACAATGGTTCGATGGGTGTTTGCTTGGCCAAAACAGTATGTAATATCGAGTTTTACGGTAGAATTATATTCTTGGATTCCTGCGGCAGTAGAACTCTAAGATGCTGCCCTCAGATACCCGACAGCAGATTAGAAAAATTTAGTATGCCACCGAAAGAAGGGATCATTTTAAAAGTAAGGCGCAGAACCCAGTCCCCATCGCGCGAACAACCAATATTTTATGTATACGATATTCCAGTTATAACTTATGCGGATCCCAGAAAATATAAATAATACCAGATTATACTCTCGTCTATTTTTTTTTTTTAATTAATACCGTACATATTTTGATTATACAATTTTATATCATTATTATATTTTACATAAACATGTTAAAATTTATTTCATATAGCTATTTTATTATATTAATATTTAAAATAGATAAAAATGTATAGCATGAACGTTTTTGTTTTACTTAATAACATCTTAAATTATTTAAAAATGCTATATTTTTTATAATATTTTAGTGAGGTTTTGAGGGTAAAACTTAAAAATTGGAACTTATACTTTTTTGCAAACATAATTTGAAAACATTGATTTATACATTTTAGTGGTCGAACAACATTAATTTATGTGAAACTCTATGCTTGAGAACAATTTCAAATTTTACATACATTAATGTAGTAGGATCACTAAAATGTAATAAAAAAAATGTCTTCACTTTATATCTGCAAAATATGTATAGGTTCTCATTTGAATTTTTAAAGTTGAAATTAAAAACTCCCTTGAAATATTTAAAAAAAATATATAAAATTTAAAAATAAATTTAGATACCTATTTCTAAATATATATGATAAAATAGCTTTAGCATAAATTTTAATTCTCATTATATTATATTAATATATTATACCGCTACTTACTATTTTTAATTGTAAAATTTCTTAAGCATTTGTGTATTACACATGTATTTTTTTATGATAAACTTATTATTATGTATTATTATTTATCAGTATCAAAATATTAAACTTTTTAATGCTATGATCCATTAATTATTATTATTATTGCTATTCAACATATTCATTGAATTTATTTTTATAAATCAAATGAAATAAAAATATTATTTCATTACAGTATGTTTATTAGTTATCTATTAAAATAAAACATTTATTTAAATCACACACTCTTGCATTGCAATTAGTGGTCAGAATATAAGACACAAATATACAAAGCAAAATTTTATTTCAGAATCAAATATCAATAATTCCTATTATTTATATTTATTATAATTCTATTTTTAAATCCAATTATGTTTTATTGTTGCCAGTCCTAAGCCTATAAATTTAAGAAGGAAAATAAGTGACAATTATCTTTGTTGCTTGGAGTGCAATCGTTGCATTTTTTTTTTCGTGTAAAAAGGTATAACGGGTGCAATCTTGTTGCAGAGATGCTGGTACATTACCACATCTTATCAATGTAATAAATATTATTTATAAAAAATATGCATTGTTATGGGTCAGAGGTTCCCAACTTTTTTATCATCGAGTACCACCATACTTTTATTATCAATACGCGTACCACCTTAATTCTAAAACCAAATTTATAGTACCTAAAATTTTTTAACATATATTTTTATTATTCATTAATTTATTAACATTTTTTTATTTTTTGATATTTATGAAACTAAAAAAATCTTTGTTTTTAGACTAGTTAAATCTTAACATTTAAATTACAATTTTTAAATTTATTGTGACAATAATGTCACAAAATTATCAATATCAGGCTGAATGTAATTTATTTTCACTTTTAAGTCACTTTGAATATCGAGCCTACTTCTATACTTAAAATAATAAAATGTAGATTGTTTCATACAGCCGATACAGGACGTATAGCAACACACTAAAACTAAAATAACTCATTGACATTTTGTTCGTATATTATATTCTAATAATCGTTATCGCCAATTAAGTGGCCATAACCATATTATATAAAATAAAATATAAATAACTTAACGTTAAAACTATAATACAATTTATCGATAATGTTATATAGATCATCATTATCTAAAATTCTAAAATCTAAATTGCTACTATTACAAACCCCATGTCATCGATATTTATAAAATTGGCTAATATCATAAAAACTAAATAATATTGAATGGGAATAGTAATAAAAAAAATTATATCTAATAAACATATTAAATGTGTTCGCGAACCACGGGTTGAAAAACCGGTTGGAAACCCCGTTGTAGGTAATTATTAATTATATAATAAAAAAATTAATATATTTTAATTTTTGTTATTTTGGTATTATAATTGATGATACATCAACATTATAATATAAGTTCAATTTGAATTTGAAATCATTCAATAAAATATTACTATAAAATAAAAATGTACCTAGGATAATATTGTTAAAAATAATTTTATATTACTATTCCAGATATAACATCGTTTTTAATATTAACTATATTACCTAAATCAAACCCAAATAATGTTCAGTAATGTTCTATAGTCTACAGGTAATGTTGTTTTTAAAAAAATATGATTTTTAAGAATTTATATAATCAAGATAATGCATTTTTACGTATTCTATATGTTTTTGACCTGTCACCAGTCTAATAAACTATTATTAAATGGTAACTCATCATCAGTATTAGTTTTATCAAGTCTGGTAAATTATTTACTCCATCTATAAAGTTAGTATATCGAGATCCTTTAATTTATTATAGTTATTAAGTAGCTAGATTTAAGTATTAATAATAAATTATAGGTACCTAACTATTCATCAACATTTTATTTTTAAGTAGTTATTGAAATTCTTAGAAAAATATTCTGTTATTAAGAATATTAAATTAAAAATATATACTATTAATCAAACCGTTAAAAATGGATAATGATAAAACATAGTAAAAAATAAGTAAATATAAATTGTTTTCAACAATTTTAATTTTTAATGACTACCTAAATTATTTTAAAAATTATTTCCAAAAACTTTTCTATTATAAAAAATATATATACTTAAATAGAATCAACATGTAGTTTATTAAAGGTTAATAATAATTCACATATTATTAATGTATACATAAATTATTTACCAATGTAATAATTGTTATTTGTTATCATATTTTAATAAATAATAGTATATATAATTTATATTTTAAAGATTAATTAAGTCGAATTCTAAATTTTTAGGTATACCTTTACCTAGGTACCTATAATTGTTTAAATTTTAAAATATAAACATAAAATCAACACAAATTATTTAAGCAAAACTCATGAAATACTAAATATATTTTAATTTCATTAAATATATACATATCTTTTTTTAAAATACCTAGGTATTAACAAATTATTATACTATAAAAATAAGAAATTTTGTATTAGTATTAATTCCTATGTAAGTAAATATTTTACCTACATATCTAATTTGTGTCACTTATAAAATATTATACTACATAATTATACGTATATTTAATAAAAATATGTATCTATACCTAATACTAACTTATCATTAGATGATAAACCTATATGCTATCATCATTTTGTGTTTCAATTGTTAAAGCCTTAAAAGAACTGTTGCCATAAACAAGTTTATGAAATTATTATTCATAAGACTATCAGTTGATTTGCTATTAAAAATATTAGACTCGTACAAATAATTGATTTCTTCTTTTTAAGAATAAGATAGAAAGATAGTTTTTAATCATTGTGGGTATATTTTAGCTATTTTATAGACATTGTATAGATTATAGACTAAAGATACTTTTAATATCTGTAAAGATAAGATGTATGAAAATATTATAATTATAATTAAAATGAAATAAATGGGAGTACATACATATTTTATTTTTTATTAATTTGTATAATTATATAATAATAATAAATAACTAAATAAAACATTCATTAATAAAGTATTTTCGTTTTTTAAGAAGAATATTTTTGTATTGTAAACTCGAGTAGATGACGATATATATTATCATGAGAAAATTTGGTTGCCATTGAAAAAACATTGAAAAACATGGTGGAACTCTGGTTTTTGGGTCTAAGAAAAAAACGTGAAGAAAATTACTAAGTTCGTACCACTATAAGGCTCGCAGTGTTTCCACAACAATAATTTTATACTATAATATTACATTATATTATATGATTTTACACGTTTATTTTCTAAGTCAAAAATATCAAATTATTTTAAGTAGATAGAAATTAATATTTTAAAATTGATTCAAAATATCGAAAAACGTCTAATAGGTTTTTTATTCGTGTAAAGTAATAGACTAACGTCACGTAGTCGGATTTTCGAATTTTCGATTTTCCGACCGCTTTTCACGACAACTAGTACCTTTTTATAGAGATTTAATATATTGGTCTTATACATTCATTCGCCAATGTAAGAATCCGCTACCCGCTTGCAATTGCATCTTGTCAATATGCGTTTCAGCTCTCTCCACGACCTTTCTATATGCTGCGTGTGTTAGCGAATGGGTTCTCGATTTGGTGGTAGAGCTCCTTCTCACTGCTTATTCAAGCACTCCTGGCTAAATCTTCCAGTCGCTACCCAAATTGGTGGCTCATTTTTGGGGGGCTCAACAAAGTCATTTGAGTGGTTTACCACTCCATGACCACTATATAATTTTGTATAAATATAAATTATTTAAAAAAAAAAATGTTATGGTTCTTACGATACATATTTATTTTTTTAAATTCATATAATTTATTAAAATTAATTAATTTTATTTATTTTCATTAGCATTATTTATTAATTTATATAACTTACCTAAATATATTAGCACATTGACCATAATACCTTTACATGTCACTGCATATAAATGCATTAGGATGTATGTACTTTTGCATCAAGGGAAGGAGTGTATTAGTTGATCGGTCCGGGACAACAATACCAAATACTTGTTTGGTAGTACGACTTATTCCACCTTAATCATAATATTACAAATGTATCTATTTATTATCACATAAATACTTAGTTTACGGTTTATGGATCTTTATTTGAAATTACCAAATAACTAAACAGCGTTCCTGTCATAACACGCCCAGTGTTGTATTTAGCTCGGAACAAATGTGTCTCGTCTACTCTACAAAGTTAAAAATTTACAAAATGTTCAATTTTTATAGCTCAGAATTGAAAAATTAAAGCTTAATTTAAATTTAAATTTATTTTTCGTTGTAGTTTAAAAATATTATAGAGTATATTATATTATTATATTTAAAGTTACAAATAAATAAACCATCATTTAGCCATTGTTAAACCACGAATTAAGATATACTCATATATTTATAATATCTTAATTCGTGGGTTAAACACAGCTAACAATTATTATTTTAAATAATAAATTTAAATTTTCAATTATTATAAAAATAACGATAGCCGCGAGACTTTACAAAATGACATTTTTATGATATTTAAAAATCACGAGTTTACAATCTATTGCACTAATAACATATATTCAAAATCGATTAGAATAAAGATAAACGTTAGGTATTAAAACATTTCTTAAATAATTATGGTTAATATTGAAAAGAATATATTATTATGTTTACAATATTTTTGTAATGTAAATTGATACATATTATTTCCAAAAAAACTTATAACAGTTAAAATCTATTCCTATTGGCTATTGGCTATTACTATAATATTATATTATTATTAACATGAATGTTGCATACTATTACATCTGTACAATGTTGTGTGGGTAAAATACAATTTAAATATGTTACATATAATAAAAATAACATATTATTTAAAAATCCTGCATTATAACACTGCATGCTTTGATAAATACGCTTTAATATAGATACCTAATAAATAATATATAAAATATATTGATATGATAAGTAAAACTGAAATATTAGCTTAGAATAAACGAACAATACCTGCAATTTTCACATTTTATAATTACAAAATATTCAATATTTTTAGGTATAAAAATTAAAAAAGGGCATTGAACCACGTAAACTCCTCTACAAGTACCTTTTTTTAGTGTAAACTCCATTAGAAAAAAGACAGGTAAAATTGAATTCATTTTAACTCCATCAGAAAATAAATTAGGTAACAGTATAAAATTAATACGTATAAACCAATATTAGGTAATGTAAAATTTTTTTTTTTATTTAGGTACACGTGATATACGCATATGACACATATTTTAATGTACTAATGTGTATTACGTTAAATAATCATAATAATAATAAATAAACGTACTAAATCATTTAATATGTACAACTAATTTTTTTTGGATTTTTGAGTTTATTTGGTTGAGATATACCTACTGTTAAGTTTTCTAAATCAACTTTAGAAATTGTGATGTATGTCATCACAACGGATATCAACGTATTTAATGTGGGAACGGGATAGCCTTAAGGGGGAAAGTCAGGCCCAACAATTTTAATCTAAAAATGGTTCCCGCTGAAGTCTAATTACGGTGTAAGTTATGGATCAATATTTTATGTAATTTATAAAAATATTATTTTATTTATATATAAATTATTGTTTTGGCCAAAGAGGGAATCAGTCTTTTTTAAATTTGGTCGAAAAGTGAATCGACCGAAAAGGAAAGTGTACGTTTTTGGTCGAAAACGCCGATGCTCGGAATATTGATACGGTCCATACATTTATAACAAAAGAAATAAAAACGCGGAAAATTGGTACTTTTCAAAATTTAATTTTCAGGGGTGCTAAAATATTTACAATGTTTATAATATAATTTCGATAAATCACCATCGTCAACAAGTTAAATTTAAATAATACTTAAAACAAAAAAATAATGTTAGCAATCAAAATTAACCAAAAACACAAATAAGTACATACAAAGTAGCAGACAGGTAAAATAAATATAAAATATAGGTACAATATAGTGAATATATATAATATAATATAATTTATGATTAATAATAATTATTTAGTATACTTTGCTATATAATTTAAAAATTGTCCTATTTGAATTTCTTTATTTAAGAAGATCTCACATTCGTCGTGTAGTTTGTCTTGCAAACTATTTTTTTTTTTTTGAACTTTTAGGCGGTAAGGTATTGTGTATATTTGATTCAAAATGGGTTCTTAAAGGTATTATTTTCACTCGCAGTCACTGGTGAGTCGTGATTTCCCATCGATCACCAGTAAAATGAAATTAAAAATAATTGTTAATATTTTTTTTTTTGATAAAAGTTTGGGAAACCTTGACTATTGTGGACCGTACCAGTATTCCGCGTTTATAAAGACCGTACCAGTTTTCCGTTTACCATTACGGACATGCCCGAATTTCCATTTACCCATTACAGGTAAGAAAAAAAAATGGTCGAGTTTACATTAGACCTTTTCATTACCTTTTTATCTATCCGGTATTCTGGTGGAAGTCACAATCGCACATAAAAATGCAGTTAAATACTTAGAAAACCACTAAACTGTTCTGAATGTATCTATGTAATTAATATACACCTCGTCAAAGAATTTAAGTAGACCACTGTAACTATTATACTAGTCCGTAATAAATTAGTCTTTAATCCTTATTCCTTATATATAAGTCCATTATATGTTGAAAAATGTTATTATTTTTAATATTATATTATTAATTAGTATAATAATCTTGTTTATCGATGGTTAAATATAATGGTAATACGAGTAGTACCTATAAGCAAAAGCTTATATTATATTTTTAAAAAATATAACATATTCTCAAGACATTATTTACTAATACATTCCTGGTCACACCCACATGTGTACAAGTATGTATCATACCAAATTTACGATTAGTAGATCACATTTAGCATTTAGCTCATTTAGTTTAATAATTAGAGTGATTCGACATATTATGAAACTTAATGGTAAGAACATTATCTGTAATTATGTGTTGGATTTCAACGATTATTCAGTTTTTAAGTGTTTTATGTGTGTATTTTTAATTTACGCTATATTATATACGCATAACTTGCTAAAAAATTAAAGTATCGTAAAAATCTAACATACAAACACAGATGATGTTTTTACCATCAAGTTTCATAATAGGTCGAATCACTCTAATTATTAAACTGATGGAGTTAAACATGATCTGTTGAGCGTAAGTTTTCTATGTTGCTTGTAAGACGGGGACAACACACGCGGGTGTTCGGTGTTGCGTCTTCTTAAATCGCAAATTTTGGTATCAGGATCACATCCGTAAAATGCAATATGTTATTACGTCAACCACTGTGTCGTCTGTAATTCACAATGATTTTAACGCAATGTTCGATTTATATAGGATAAATTTGATTATTTTAATTTCCACGCACTTTCCATAATATACTGGTTTAGAACAGATAGAAGTGATCAGCCTGTCAGAATAGATTACAGATATACCTATTTAAGTGCTGTTACTTGATAAGATGGCTTAAATCGCAATATTTAGTACCAGGATCACATTCGTAAGGTGTACCATGCTAACAGGCCTTTCATTCTAGTACCATCTGTAGTTTTCAATGACGCACTGACATACAAGAATAAGAAGTGTTTAATATTTATGTACATATAAAGGATTTCTTAGTGACGATGAGTTTTTAAAAAAAAATTAAAATTTTGAAAAGTTAAAGGTTATTAAAAATGTAAAATTTTTGCAATTCTAAACGGTTATAATGATCGTTATTTTGGAATGATGGAAAAAACTCAGCGTCTAGCCCTCCAAGATATTGTCATATTTAATTTTTATAAGAGGTATATTTACTCTAGAACCAAAATCGAGCGAATTTTACTCAGACTGAGTAAACGCATTTTGTCTATGTCGTACATATGTAAGACGGAGACTGCTACACATGCAAGTGCGACATCCTCTTAATATAATATTTGTTATTCAATTATTGAATTATAATAATATTTTCTTTTGATAATAAAATGTTTATTTAATTCAATTAATCACATTGGTATTATAATAATAATATTGTTGAAGTGTTGGACATTACACTACAGCCAACGCCGGGATGATCGTTCTGCTATTAAGTATTACGTCATATGTTATGGACGTGGTCCTAGTACAATATATATTATATACCATCCGTTACCTTTTTTTTCAGTTTATAACCGACGACGCCGCGGGAACAGCTTTTGCATTACTTCCGCGGGACGCCATCCAATACCTACGGCGCCAACGACCAACCCATGGCCTGTCATGATAAATGATTTTGCAGTTCAATTAATATAATAGAATTATTGTACATACACATTTTTCGTGTACACTGTACAACTACAGTACATTACAAGAGGATGGTTATTATAAAACGGGTCACTATATTATGTTCCTGTTACAATGCTAATCCTGGTTGTGTACTTGTGTTATGTTACTTAACCCATATATTCGTATTTTATTTTATAAAGTTTTTTTTCGTTTATAAATTAAAAGAACACGTATTCCAATGACTTTTCAAAAAAGGAATAGACGGTGGTAGATTTTGCTGTCTCCGTATATTATTTATTATATAAGTGTAAAATAAAAATGTACACATACCTAGCGGCTACCACCCACGGGCGATCTACTGATTCTCATTCTGTAGACCGGGATGATCGTTCTGCTATTAAGTAGTACATATCTTATGCATGTGGTTCTAGTACCGAATATAGCGTTTTAAGTCACCCTCCTAAGTAACATTATCTATATAGTTATATTAGCAGTATAGTCTGACCGATTGACCAATACAATCCGTTCGTAACCATATTTGGAAGGTACAGAGGTTTAAAATAAATCGCACTCGTTCTATTCACAAAGGACAATAATGCGTTTAAATCATTGTAAACTATACAGACGGCACCGAGATGGGTTGACCGGCTGGCAAGATAAACATCCTACTATGTATGAGATCCTGGTATTGAGTCTTGTGATTTAAGTCACCCTCCTTTATATCACCATCTATATAGGTACCTATATTAGCAGTATAATCTGACCGATTGACCACTACAATAATTTAGTAGGTATACGATAATTGGATGGTACCTGAATACCGATTTTAAAAAAAAATGCAGCTATAATTCATGTAGAAAAAGACGTGTATTTACTGTATTTGGTATATAGTTGTATAAAAAAAATAAAAGATTCAAAACAATTGACGATTGTGTATATTAATAATAATAACAACCTTTGCGATTAGCAGACAAGTAATAAGCAATATTATTATAAATAAAATAATAATAATAGTTTTAATTCCAAATAATTAAATATATAGTCCTAATAATTCATTAAAAATAAGCCATTATTTCTGTAAAATTTCCAAAAAAAGCTTTATAATTCTTTAAAAATGCATGAATTGCTGTATAAGTCTTTAAAAAAACCCATTAAAATCCTCATGATCCTTTTAATAAGCCATAAAATTCATTAAAACTTCAAATAATTCATTAAATAGTCCTATTAATTCCTTAAAAAAGCCATTATATCTGTTGAATTTCCATAAAATATATTATAATTCTTTAAAAATTCATAAATTGCTATATATAATTCTTTAAAAAGTACATTAAAATCCTTTAAAAAGCCATATAATCCATTTTAATTCTATAAAACTCCTTCAAAAACCCCATAATTCATTAAAAGAACCCATTAAATCCTTTAAATTCCATATATTTCATTAAATATTCTAATTAAATTCTTTAAAACAGTCATAAAATCCATTAAAATACCAAATAATTCATTAAATAGTCCTATTAATTCCTTAAAAAAGCCATTATCTCAGTTGAATTTCCATAAAATATATTATAATTCTTTAAAAATTCATAAATTGCTATATAATTTTTTAAAATGTCCATTAAAATCCATTAAAAAGCCTTATAATCCATTTGAATTCTATAAAACTCCTTCAAAAACCCCATAATTTTTTAAAAGAACCCATTAAATCCTTTAAATTCCATATATTTCATTAAATATTCTAATTAAATTCTTTAAAACAGTCATAAAATCCATTAAAATTCCAAATAATTCATTAAATAGTCCTATTAATTCCTTAAAAAAGCCATTATATCTGTTTAATTTCAATAAAATGATTTATAATTCTTTAATAATTCCAATAAATCCTTTAAATTCCATAATATTACTTGAAAATCTTTAAAAAAAAACACTTTCACATCGTTCAAATATATTTAAAACCATTTATACACCATAAAATTCTTTTAAATAGCTATAATAATCCGAAAAATTCCATATATTTCATTAAAATGTACTATAAATTCTTTATAAAGCCATTATATCTGTTTAATTTCCATAAATTTATTATAATTCATTAAAAATTCATAACTCGCTATATAAATCTTTAAAAAATCCATTAAAATCTTTTAAAAAGCCATATAATCCATTAAAATTCTATAAAATTTCTTCAAAAACCCCATAATTATTAAAAAGAACCCATTAAATTCTTTTAATTATATATATTACATTAAATATTCCAATTAAATCCTTTAAAACAGTCATTAAATCCATTAAATTTCATATAATTCATTAAATAGTCCTATTAATTCCTTAAAAAAGCCATTAAATGAGTTTAATTTCAATAAAATGCTTTATAATTCTTTAAAATTCCAATAAATCCTTTAAATTCCATAATATAACTTGAAAATCTTTAAAAAAAAACACTTTCACATCGTTCAAATGTATTTAAAACCATTTATACACCATAAAATTCTTTTAAATAGCTATAATAATCCGAAAAATTCCATATATTTCATTAAAAAGTCCTATTAATTCCTTAAAAAAGCTATTATATCTCTTAAATTTCAATAAAATGTGTTATATTTCTTTCAAAAAACATAAATTGCTATATAATTCTAAAAAAAACCAAAAAAATCCTATAAATTCTATATATTTCATTTTTAATTCCTATTAAATCCTTTAAAACAGTCATAAAATCCAATTAAATCACAACTAATTCATATAATAGTCCTATTAATTCCTTAAAAAAGCCATTATATCTGTTGAATTTAAATTAAATATATTATAATTCTTCAAAAATTCATAAATTGACATATAATTCTTTAAAAAGTCCATTAAAATCCTTTAAAAAGCCATAAAATCCATTTGAATTCTTTAAAATTCCTTCAAAAAACCCATAATTCTTTAAATGAACCCATTAAATCCTTTTAATTATATATATTTCATTAAATATTCCAATTAAATCCTTTAAAACAGTCATAAAATCCAATTAATTCCCAACTAATTCATTAAATATTCCAATTAAATCCTTTAAAACAGTCATTAAATCCTTTAAAATTCCAAATAATTCGTTAAATAGTCTTATTAATTCCTTAAAAAAGCCATAATATCTGTTGGATTTCCATAAAATATATTATAATTCTTTAAAAAGTCCATTAAAATCCTTTAAAAAGCCATAAAATTCATTTGAATTCTTTAAAATTCCTTCAAAAACCCCATAATTCTTTAAAAGAACCCATTAAATCCTTTTAATTATATATATTTCATTAAATATTCCAATTAATTCCTTAAAAAAGCCATTATATCTGTTTAATTTCAATTAAATATATTATAATTCTTCAAAAATTCTTAAATTGCTATATAATTCTTTAAAAAGTCCGTTAAAATCCATTTGAATTCTTTAAAATTCTTTCAAAAACCCCATAATTCTTTATAAGAACCCATTAAATCCTTTTAATTATATATATTTCATTAAATATTCCAATTAAATCTTTTAAAACAGTCATAAAATCCAATTAATTCCCAACTAATTCATTAAATAGTCCTATTAATTCCTTAAAAAAGCAGTAATATCTGTTTAATTTCCATAAAATATATTATAATTCTTTAAAAATTCATAAATTGCTAAATAATTCTTTAAAAAGTCCATTAAAATCCTTTAAAAAGCCATATAATCCATTTGAATTCTATAAAATTCCTTCAAAAAACACATAATTCTTTAAAAGAACCCATTAAATCCTTTTAATTATATATATTTCATTAAATATTCCAATTAAATCCTTTAAAACAGTCATTAAATCCATTAAAATTCCAAATAAATCGTTAAATAGTCTTATTAATTCCTTAAAAAAGCCATAATATCTGTTGAATTTCCATAAAATGTATTATAATTCTTTAAAAATTCAAAAATTGCTATATAATTCTTAAAAAAGTCCATTAAAATCCTTTAAAAAGCCATATAATCCATTTGAATTCTATAAAATTCCTTCAAAAACCCCATAAGTCTTTAAAAGAACCCATTAAATCCTTTAAATTACATATAATTCATTAAATATTCCAATTAAATCCTTTAAAAAGCCATAAAATCCATTTGAATTCTTTAAAATTCCTTCAAAAACCCCATAATTCTTTAAAAGAACCCATTAAATCCTTTTAATTATATATATTTCATTAAATATTCCAATTAATTCCTTAAAAAAGCCATTATATCTGTTTAATTTCAATTAAATATATTATAATTCTTCAAAAATTCTTAAATTGCTATATAATTCTTTAAAAAGTCCGTTAAAATCCATTTGAATTCTTTAAAATTCTTTCAAAAACCCCATAATTCTTTATAAGAACCCATTAAATCCTTTTAATTATATATATTTCATTAAATATTCCAATTAAATCTTTTAAAACAGTCATAAAATCCAATTAATTCCCAACTAATTCATTAAATAGTCTTATTAATTCCTTAAAAAAGCCATAATATCTGTTGAATTTCAATTAAATATATTGTAATTCTTTAAAAATTCAAAAATTGCTATATAATCCTTAAAAAAGGCCATTAAAATCCTTTAAAAAGCCATATTATCCATTTGAAATCTATAAAATTCCTTCAAAAACCCCATAATTCTTTAAAAGAACCCATTAAATCCTTTAAATTCCATATATTTCATTAAATATTCCAATTAAATCCTTTAAAAAGCCATAATATCTGTTGAATTTCCATAAAATATATTATAATTCTTTAAAAAGTCCATTAAAATCCTTTAAAAAGCCATATAATCCATTTGAATTCTATAAAATTCCTTTAAAAACCCCATAATTCTTTAAAAGAACCCATTAAATCCTTTAAATTCCATATAATTCATTAAATATTCCAATTAAATCCTATAAAAAGCCATATAATCCATTTGAATTCTATAAAATTCCTTCAAAAACCCCATAATTCTTTAAAAGAACCCATTAAAACCTTTAAAGTCCAAATAATTCATAAAATAGTGTTATTAATTCCTTAAAAAAGCCATTATATTTGTTAAATTTCAATAAAATGTGTTATATATCTTTCAAAAAACATAAATTGCTATATAATTTTTAAAAAAAAACCCAAAAAATCCTATAAATTATATAGATTTCATTAAATAATCCAATTAAATCCTTTAAAACAGTCATTAAATCCAATTAAATCCCAACTAATTTCTTAAATAGTCCTATGACTTCCTTAAAAAAGCCATTTTATCTGTTTAATTTCCATAAAATATATTATAATTCTTCAAAAATTCATAAATTGCCATATAATTCTTTAAAAAGTCCATTAAAATCCTTTATAAAGCCATATAATCCATTTGAATTCTTTAAAATTCCTTCAAAAACCCCATAATTCTTTAAAAGAACCCATTAAATCCTTTTAATTATATATATTTCATTAAATATTCCAATTAAATCCTTTAAAATAGTCATAAAATCCAATTAATTCCCAACTAATTCATTAAATATTCCAATTAAATCCTTTAAAACAGTCATTAAATCCTTTAAAATTCCAAATAATTCGTTAAATAGTCTTATTAATTCCTTAAAAAAGCCATAATATCTGTTGAATTTCCATAAAATATATTATAATTCTTTAAAAAGTCCATTAAAATCCTTTAAAAAGCCATATTATCCATTTGAAATCTATAAAATTCCTTCAAAAACCCCATAATTCTTTAAAAGAACCCATTAAATCCTTTAAATTCCATATATTTCATTAAATATTCCAATTAAATCCTTTAAAAAGCCATAATATCTGTTGAATTTCCATAAAATATATTATAATTCTTTAAAAAGTCCATTAAAATCCTTTAAAAAGCCATATAATCCATTTGAATTCTATAAAATTCCTTTAAAAACCCCATAATTCTTTAAAAGAACCCATTAAATCCTTTAAATTCCATATAATTCATTAAATATTCCAATTAAATCCTATAAAAAGCCATATAATCCATTTGAATTCTATAAAATTCCTTCAAAAACCCCATAATTCTTTAAAAGAACCCATTAAAACCTTTAAAGTCCAAATAATTCATAAAATAGTGTTATTAATTCCTTAAAAAAGCCATTATATTTGTTAAATTTCAATAAAATGTGTTATATATCTTTCAAAAAACATAAATTGCTATATAATTTTTAAAAAAAAACCCAAAAAATCCTATAAATTATATAGATTTCATTAAATAATCCAATTAAATCCTTTAAAACAGTCATTAAATCCAATTAAATCCCAACTAATTTCTTAAATAGTCCTATGACTTCCTTAAAAAAGCCATTTTATCTGTTTAATTTCCATAAAATATATTATAATTCTTCAAAAATTCATAAATTGCCATATAATTCTTTAAAAAGTCCATTAAAATCCTTTATAAAGCCATATAATCCATTTGAATTCTTTAAAATTCCTTCAAAAACCCCATAATTCTTTAAAAGAACCCATTAAATCCTTTTAATTATATATATTTCATTAAATATTCCAATTAAATCCTTTAAAATAGTCATAAAATCCAATTAATTCCCAACTAATTCATTAAATATTCCAATTAAATCCTTTAAAACAGTCATTAAATCCTTTAAAATTCCAAATAATTCGTTAAATAGTCTTATTAATTCCTTAAAAAAGCCATAATATCTGTTGAATTTCCATAAAATATATTATAATTCTTTAAAAAGTCCATTAAAATCCTTTAAAAAGCCATAAAATTCATTTGAATTCTTTAAAATTCCTTTAAAAACCCCATAATTCTTTAAAAGAACCCATTAAATCCTTTAAATTCCATATATTTCATTAAATATTCCAATTAAATCCTTTAAAAAGCCATATAATCCATTTGAATTCTATAAAATTCCTTCAAAAACCCCATAATTCTTTAAAAGAACCCATTAAATCCTTTTAATTATATATATTTTATTAAATATTCCAATTAAATCTTTAAAAACAGTCATAAAATCCAATTAATTCCCAACTAATTCATTAAATAGTCCTATTAATTCCTTAAAAAAGCCATAATATCTGTTGAATTTCCATAAAATATATTATAATTCTTAAAAAAACATAAATTGCTATATAAATCTTTAAAAAAACCCAATAAATCCTTTAAATTCCATTATATTACTTGTAAATCTTTAATAAAAAAACACTTTGTCAACTTTCAAATGTATTGAAATCCATTTATACACCATAGAATTCGTTTAAATAGTGTTAATAATCCGAAAAATTCCATATATTTCATTAAAAAGTCCTATAAATTCCTTATAAAGCTATTATATCTGTTGAATTTCCATAAAATATATTATAATTCTTTAAAAATTCATAAATTGCTATATAATTCTTTAAAAAGTCTATTAAAATCCTTTAAAAAGCCATATAATCCATTTGAATTCTATAAAATTCCTTCAAAAACCCCATAATTCTTTAAAAGAACCCATTAAATCCTTTAAATCCCATATAATTCATTAAATATTCCAATTAAATCCTTTAAAACAGTCATAAAATCCAATTAATTCCCAACTAATTCATTAAATATTCCAATTAAATCCTTTAAAACAGTCATTAAATCCTTTAAAATTCCAAATAATTCGTTAAATAGTCTTATTAATTCCTTATAAAGCTATTATATCTGTTGAATTTCCATAAAATATATTATAATTCTTTAAAAATTCATAAATTGCTATATAATCCTTTAAAAAGCCATATAATCCATTTGAATTCTATAAAATTCCTTCAAAAACCCCATAATTCTTTAAAAGAACCCATTAAATCCTTTAAATTCCATATAATTCATTAAATATTCCAATTAAATCCTATAAAAAGCCATATAATCCATTTGAATTCTATAAAATTCCTTCAAAAACCCCATAATTCTTTATAAGAACCCATTAAATCCTTTTAATTATATATATTTCATTAAATATTCCAATTAAATCTTTTAAAACAGTCATAAAATCCAATTAATTCCCAACTAATTCATTAAATAGTCTTATTAATTCCTTAAAAAAGCCATAATATCTGTTGAATTTCAATTAAATATATTGTAATTCTTTAAAAATTCAAAAATTGCTATATAATCCTTAAAAAAGGCCATTAAAATCCTTTAAAAAGCCATATTATCCATTTGAAATCTATAAAATTCCTTCAAAAACCCCATAATTCTTTAAAAGAACCCATTAAATCCTTTAAATTCCATATATTTCATTAAATATTCCAATTAAATCCTTTAAAAAGCCATAATATCTGTTGAATTTCCATAAAATATATTATAATTCTTTAAAAAGTCCATTAAAATCCTTTAAAAAGCCATATAATCCATTTGAATTCTATAAAATTCCTTTAAAAACCCCATAATTCTTTAAAAGAACCCATTAAATCCTTTAAATTCCATATAATTCATTAAATATTCCAATTAAATCCTATAAAAAGCCATATAATCCATTTGAATTCTATAAAATTCCTTCAAAAACCCCATAATTCTTTAAAAGAACCCATTAAAACCTTTAAAGTCCAAATAATTCATAAAATAGTGTTATTAATTCCTTAAAAAAGCCATTATATTTGTTAAATTTCAATAAAATGTGTTATATATCTTTCAAAAAACATAAATTGCTATATAATTTTTAAAAAAAAACCCAAAAAATCCTATAAATTATATAGATTTCATTAAATAATCCAATTAAATCCTTTAAAACAGTCATTAAATCCAATTAAATCCCAACTAATTTCTTAAATAGTCCTATGACTTCCTTAAAAAAGCCATTTTATCTGTTTAATTTCCATAAAATATATTATAATTCTTCAAAAATTCATAAATTGCCATATAATTCTTTAAAAAGTCCATTAAAATCCTTTATAAAGCCATATAATCCATTTGAATTCTTTAAAATTCCTTCAAAAACCCCATAATTCTTTAAAAGAACCCATTAAATCCTTTTAATTATATATATTTCATTAAATATTCCAATTAAATCCTTTAAAATAGTCATAAAATCCAATTAATTCCCAACTAATTCATTAAATATTCCAATTAAATCCTTTAAAACAGTCATTAAATCCTTTAAAATTCCAAATAATTCGTTAAATAGTCTTATTAATTCCTTAAAAAAGCCATAATATCTGTTGAATTTCCATAAAATATATTATAATTCTTTAAAAAGTCCATTAAAATCCTTTAAAAAGCCATATTATCCATTTGAAATCTATAAAATTCCTTCAAAAACCCCATAATTCTTTAAAAGAACCCATTAAATCCTTTAAATTCCATATATTTCATTAAATATTCCAATTAAATCCTTTAAAAAGCCATAATATCTGTTGAATTTCCATAAAATATATTATAATTCTTTAAAAAGTCCATTAAAATCCTTTAAAAAGCCATATAATCCATTTGAATTCTATAAAATTCCTTTAAAAACCCCATAATTCTTTAAAAGAACCCATTAAATCCTTTAAATTCCATATAATTCATTAAATATTCCAATTAAATCCTATAAAAAGCCATATAATCCATTTGAATTCTATAAAATTCCTTCAAAAACCCCATAATTCTTTAAAAGAACCCATTAAAACCTTTAAAGTCCAAATAATTCATAAAATAGTGTTATTAATTCCTTAAAGAAGCCATTATATTTGTTAAATTTCAATAAAATGTGTTATATATCTTTCAAAAAACATAAATTGCTATATAATTTTTAAAAAAAAACCCAAAAAATCCTATAAATTATATAGATTTCATTAAATAATCCAATTAAATCCTTTAAAACAGTCATTAAATCCAATTAAATCCCAACTAATTTCTTAAATAGTCCTATGACTTCCTTAAAAAAGCCATTTTATCTGTTTAATTTCCATAAAATATATTATAATTCTTCAAAAATTCATAAATTGCCATATAATTCTTTAAAAAGTCCATTAAAATCCTTTATAAAGCCATATAATCCATTTGAATTCTTTAAAATTCCTTCAAAAACCCCATAATTCTTTAAAAGAACCCATTAAATCCTTTTAATTATATATATTTCATTAAATATTCCAATTAAATCCTTTAAAATAGTCATAAAATCCAATTAATTCCCAACTAATTCATTAAATATTCCAATTAAATCCTTTAAAACAGTCATTAAATCCTTTAAAATTCCAAATAATTCGTTAAATAGTCTTATTAATTCCTTAAAAAAGCCATAATATCTGTTGAATTTCCATAAAATATATTATAATTCTTTAAAAAGTCCATTAAAATCCTTTAAAAAGCCATAAAATTCATTTGAATTCTTTAAAATTCCTTTAAAAACCCCATAATTCTTTAAAAGAACCCATTAAATCCTTTAAATTCCATATATTTCATTAAATATTCCAATTAAATCCTTTAAAAAGCCATATAATCCATTTGAATTCTATAAAATTCCTTCAAAAACCCCATAATTCTTTAAAAGAACCCATTAAATCCTTTTAATTATATATATTTTATTAAATATTCCAATTAAATCTTTAAAAACAGTCATAAAATCCAATTAATTCCCAACTAATTCATTAAATAGTCCTATTAATTCCTTAAAAAAGCCATAATATCTGTTGAATTTCCATAAAATATATTATAATTCTTAAAAAAACATAAATTGCTATATAAATCTTTAAAAAAACCCAATAAATCCTTTAAATTCCATTATATTACTTGTAAATCTTTAATAAAAAAACACTTTGTCAACTTTCAAATGTATTGAAATCCATTTATACACCATAGAATTCGTTTAAATAGTGTTAATAATCCGAAAAATTCCATATATTTCATTAAAAAGTCCTATAAATTCCTTATAAAGCTATTATATCTGTTGAATTTCCATAAAATATATTATAATTCTTTAAAAATTCATAAATTGCTATATAATTCTTTAAAAAGTCTATTAAAATCCTTTAAAAAGCCATATAATCCATTTGAATTCTATAAAATTCCTTCAAAAACCCCATAATTCTTTAAAAGAACCCATTAAATCCTTTAAATCCCATATAATTCATTAAATATTCCAATTAAATCCTTTAAAACAGTCATAAAATCCAATTAATTCCCAACTAATTCATTAAATATTCCAATTAAATCCTTTAAAACAGTCATTAAATCCTTTAAAATTCCAAATAATTCGTTAAATAGTCTTATTAATTCCTTATAAAGCTATTATATCTGTTGAATTTCCATAAAATATATTATAATTCTTTAAAAATTCATAAATTGCTATATAATCCTTTAAAAAGCCATATAATCCATTTGAATTCTATAAAATTCCTTCAAAAACCCCATAATTCTTTAAAAGAACCCATTAAATCCTTTAAATTCCATATAATTCATTAAATATTCCAATTAAATCCTATAAAAAGCCATATAATCCATTTGAATTCTATAAAATTCCTTCAAAAACCCCATAATTCTTTAAAAGAACCCATTAAAACCTTTAAAGTCCAAATAATTCATAAAATAGTGTTATTAATTCCTTAAAAAAGCCATTATATTTGTTAAATTTCAATAAAATGTGTTATATTTCTTTCAAAAAACATAAATTGCTATATAATTTTTAAAAAAAAACCCAAAAAATCCTATAAATTATATAGATTTCATTAAATAATCCAATTAAATCCTTTAAAACAGTCATTAAATCCAATTAAATCCCAACTAATTTCTTAAATAGTCCTATGAATTCCTTAAAAAAGCCATTTTATCTGTTTAATTTCCATAAAATATATTATAATTCTTCAAAAATTCATAAATTGCCATATAATTCTTTAAAAAGTCCATTAAAATCCTTTATAAAGCCATATAATCCATTTGAATTCTTTAAAATTCCTTCAAAAACCCCATAATTCTTTAAAAGAACCCATTAAATCCTTTTAATTATATATATTTCATTAAATATTCCAATTAAATCCTTTAAAACAGTCATAAAATCCAATTAATTCCCAACTAATTCATTAAATATTCCAATTAAATCCTTTAAAACAGTCATTAAATCCTTTAAAATTCCAAATAATTCGTTAAATAGTCTTATTAATTCCTTAAAAAAGCCATAATATCTGTTGGATTTCCATAAAATATATTATAATTCTTTAAAAAGTCCATTAAAATCCTTTAAAAAGCCATAAAATTCATTTGAATTCTTTAAAATTCTTTCAAAAACCCCATAATTCTTTATAAGAACCCATTAAATCCTTTTAATTATATATATTTCATTAAATATTCCAATTAAATCTTTTAAAACAGTCATAAAATCCAATTAATTCCCAACTAATTCATTAAATAGTCCTATTAATTCCTTAAAAAAGCCATAATATCTGTTGAATTTCCATAAAATATATTATAATTCTTTAAAAAAACATAAATTGCTATATAAATCTTTAAAAAAACCCAATAAATCCTTTAAATTCCATTAAATTACTTGTAAATCAAAAAAAAAAAACACTGTCAACTTTCAAATGTATTGAAAACCATTTATACACCATAGAATTCGTTTAAATAGTGTTAATAATCCGAAAAATTCTATATATTTCATTAAAAAGTCCTATAAATTCCTTATAATGCTATTATATCTGTTTAATTTCCATAAAATATATTATAATTCTTTAAAAATTCATAAACTGCTATATAATTCTTTAAAAAGTCTATTAAAATCCTTTAAAAAGCCATATAATCCATTTGAATTCTATAAAATTCCTTCAAAAACCCCATAATTCTTTAAAAGAACCCATTAAATCCTTTAAATTCCATATATTTCATTAAATATTCCAATTAAATCCTTTAAAACAGTCATTAAATCCATTAAAATTCCAAATAAATCGTTAAATAGTCTTATTAATTCCTTAAAAAAGCCATAATATCTGTTGAATTTCCATAAAATGTATTTTAATTCTTTAAAAATTCAAAAATTACTATATAATTCTTAAAAAAGTCCATTAAAATCCTTTAAAAAGCCATATAATCCATTTGAATTCTATAAAATTCCTTCAAAAACCCCATAATTCTTTAAAAGAACCCATTAAATCCTTTAAATTACATATAATTCATTAAATATTCCAATTAAATCCTTTAAAAAGCCATAAAATCCATTTGAATTCTTTAAAATTCCTTCAAAAACCCCATAATTCTTTAAAAGAACCCATTAAATCCTTTTAATTATATATATTTCATTAAATATTCCAATTAATTCCTTAAAAAAGCCATTATATCTGTTTAATTTCAATTAAATATATTATAATTCTTCAAAAATTCTTAAATTGCTATATAATTCTTTAAAAAGTCCGTTAAAATCCATTTGAATTCTTTAAAATTCTTTCAAAAACCCCATAATTCTTTATAAGAACCCATTAAATCCTTTTAATTATATATATTTTATTAAATATTCCAATTAAATCTTTTAAAACAGTCATAAAATCCAATTAATTCCCAACTAATTCATTAAATAGTCCTATTAATTCCTTAAAAAAGCCATAATATCTGTTGAATTTCCATAAAATATATTATAATTCTTAAAAAAACATAAATTGCTATATAAATCTTTAAAAAAACCCAATAAATCCTTTAAATTCCATTATATTACTTGTAAATCTTTAATAAAATCCTACAGTCGATATCGTCACCTCAGTGCTATCTCAATTTATCAACAATTTAAATTCTGTTATCGGGCCACTAATATCCCTCCTAACTGAGGTACTACAAAAACGTTTTACTCCATAGTTCCATCATATATTTTTGTTATCATATTACTTAATTATTATTTCCATTACACGTATATATATATATATATCTAATCATGTCTCAAATTAATCTTTCTGCCTATTGTTTTTAAATTTTAATTGGCTTATTTCGGTATGTCAATTATTTTGCCATCTATTTTATTGTATGTTTAAATATTATCATATTCATTAATATTGTATTCTTAATTTTATCAATATTATGTAATCGTCATATTATATTACTATACAATTGCATGTAACTGTTGAGCTATAATAGTATATTTCTAGAAGCTAATAAAAAAAAAAAAAAAAAAAAAAAAAAAAAAAAAAATCTTTAATAAAAAAACACTTTGTCAACTTTCAAATGTATTGAAATCCGTTTATACACCATAGAATTCGTTTAAATAGTGTTAATAATCCGAAAAATTCCATATATTTCATTAAAAAGTCCTATAAATTCCTTATAAAGCTATTATATCTGTTGAATTTCCATAAAATATATTATAATTCTTTAAAAATTCATAAATTGCTATATAATTCTTTAAAAAGTCTATTAAAATCCTTTAAAAAGCCATATGATCCATTTGAATTCTATAAAATTCCTTCAAAAACCCCATAATTCTTTAAAAGAACCCATTAAATCCTTTAAATCCCATATAATTCATTAAATATTCCAATTAAATCCTATAAAAAGCCATATAATCCATTTGAATTCTATAAAATTCCTTCAAAAACCCCATAATTCTTTAAAAGAACCCATTAAAACCTTTAAAGTCCAAATAATTCATAAAATAGTGTTATTAATTCCTTAAAAAAGCCATTATATTTGTTAAATTTCAATAAAATGTGTTATATTTCTTTCAAAAAACATAAATTGCTATATAATTTTTAAAAAAAAACCCAAAAAATCCTATAAATTATATAGATTTCATTAAATAATCCAATTAAATCCTTTAAAACAGTCATTAAATCCAATTAAATCCCAACTAATTTCTTAAATAGTCCTATGAATTCCTTAAAAAAGCCATTTTATCTGTTTAATTTCCATAAAATATATTATAATTCTTCAAAAATTCATAAATTGCCATATAATTCTTTAAAAAGTCCATTAAAATCCTTTATAAAGCCATATAATCCATTTGAATTCTTTAAAATTCCTTCAAAAACCCCATAATTCTTTAAAAGAACCCATTAAATCCTTTTAATTATATATATTTCATTAAATATTCCAATTAAATCCTTTAAAACAGTCATAAAATCCAATTAATTCCCAACTAATTCATTAAATATTCCAATTAAATCCTTTAAAACAGTCATTAAATCCTTTAAAATTCCAAATAATTCGTTAAATAGTCTTATTAATTCCTTAAAAAAGCCATAATATCTGTTGAATTTCCATAAAATATATTATAATTCTTAAAAAAACATAAATTGCTATATAAATCTTTAAAAAAACCCAATAAATCCTTTAAATTCCATTATATTACTTGTAAATCTTTAATAAAAAAACACTTTGTCAACTTTCAAATGTATTGAAATCCATTTATACACCATAGAATTCGTTTAAATAGTGTTAATAATCCGAAAAATTCCATATATTTCATTAAAAAGTCCTATAAATTCCTTATAAAGCTATTATATCTGTTGAATTTCCATAAAATATATTATAATTCTTTAAAAATTCATAAATTGCTATATAATTCTTTAAAAAGTCTATTAAAATCCTTTAAAAAGCCATAAAATCCATTTGAATTCTATAAAATTCCTTCAAAAACCCCATAATTCTTTAAAAGAACCCATTAAATCCTTTAAATCCCATATAATTCATTAAATATTCCAATTAAATCCTTTAAAACAGTCATAAAATCCAATTAATTCCCAACTAATTCATTAAATATTCCAATTAAATCCTTTAAAACAGTCATTAAATCCTTTAAAATTCCAAATAATTCGTTAAATAGTCTTATTAATTCCTTATAAAGCTATTATATCTGTTGAATTTCCATAAAATATATTATAATTCTTTAAAAATTCATAAATTGCTATATAATCCTTTAAAAAGCCATATTATCCATTTGAATTCTATAAAATTCCTTCAAAAACCCCATAATTCTTTAAAAGAACCCATTAAATCCTTTAAATTCCATATAATTCATTAAATATTCCAATTAAATCCTATAAAAAGCCATATAATCCATTTGAATTCTATAAAATTCCTTCAAAAACCCCATAATTCTTTAAAAGAACCCATTAAAACCTTTAAAGTCCAAATAATTCATAAAATAGTGTTATTAATTCCTTAAAAAAGCCATTATATTTGTTAAATTTCAATAAAATGTGTTATATTTCTTTCAAAAAACATAAATTGCTATATAATTTTTAAAAAAAAACCCAAAAAATCCTATAAATTATATAGATTTCATTAAATAATCCAATTAAATCCTTTAAAACAGTCATTAAATCCAATTAAATCCCAACTAATTTCTTAAATAGTCCTATGAATTCCTTAAAAAAGCCATTTTATCTGTTTAATTTCCATAAAATATATTATAATTCTTCAAAAATTCATAAATTGCCATATAATTCTTTAAAAAGTCCATTAAAATCCTTTATAAAGCCATATAATCCATTTGAATTCTTTAAAATTCCTTCAAAAACCCCATAATTCTTTAAAAGAACCCATTAAATCCTTTTAATTATATATATTTCATTAAATATTCCAATTAAATCCTTTAAAACAGTCATAAAATCCAATTAATTCCCAACTAATTCATTAAATATTCCAATTAAATCCTTTAAAACAGTCATTAAATCCTTTAAAATTCCAAATAATTCGTTAAATAGTCTTATTAATTCCTTAAAAAAGCCATAATATCTGTTGGATTTCCATAAAATATATTATAATTCTTTAAAAAGTCCATTAAAATCCTTTAAAAAGCCATAAAATTCATTTGAATTCTTTAAAATTCTTTCAAAAACCCCATAATTCTTTATAAGAACCCATTAAATCCTTTTAATTATATATATTTCATTAAATATTCCAATTAAATCTTTTAAAACAGTCATAAAATCCAATTAATTCCCAACTAATTCATTAAATAGTCCTATTAATTCCTTAAAAAAGCCATAATATCTGTTGAATTTCCATAAAATATATTATAATTCTTTAAAAAAACATAAATTGCTATATAAATCTTTAAAAAAACCCAATAAATCCTTTAAATTCCATTAAATTACTTGTAAATCAAAAAAAAAAAACACTGTCAACTTTCAAATGTATTGAAAACCATTTATACACCATAGAATTCGTTTAAATAGTGTTAATAATCCGAAAAATTCTATATATTTCATTAAAAAGTCCTATAAATTCCTTATAATGCTATTATATCTGTTTAATTTCCATAAAATATATTATAATTCTTTAAAAATTCATAAACTGCTATATAATTCTTTAAAAAGTCTATTAAAATCCTTTATCAAGACATATAATCCATTTGAATTCTATAAAATTCCTTCAAAAACCCCATAATTCTTTAAAAGAACCCATTAAATCCTTTAAAAAGCCATATAATTCATTAAATATTCCAATTAAATCGTATAAAAAGCCATATAATCCATTTGAATTCTATAAAATTCCTTCAAAAACCCCATAATTCTTTAAAAGAACCCATTAAAACCTTTAAAGTCCAAATAATTCATAAAATAGTGTTATTAATTCCTTAAAAAAGCCATTATATTTGTTAAATTTCAATAAAATGTATTATATTTCTTTCAAAAAACATAAATTGCTATATAATTTTTAAAAAAAAACCCAAAAAATCCTATAAATTATATAGATTTCATTAAATATTCCAATTAAATCCTTTAAAACAGTCATAAAATCCAATTAATTCCCAACTAATTCATTAAATAGTCCTATTAATTCCTTAAAAAAGCCATAATATCTGTTGAATTTCCATAAAATATATTATAATTCTTAAAAAAACATAAATTGCTATATAAATCTTTAAAAAAAACCCAATAAATCCTTTAAATTCCATTATATTACTTGTAAATCTTTAAAAAAAAAACACTTTGTCAACTTTCAAATGTATTAAAATCCATTTATACACCATAGAATTCGTTTAAATAATGTTAATAATCCGAAAAATTCCATATATTTCATTAAAAAGTCCTATAAATTCCTTATAAAGCTATTATATCTGTTGAATTTCCATAAAATATATTATAATTCTTTAAAAATTCATAAATTGCTATATAATTCTTTAAAAAGTCTATTAAAATCCTTTAAAAAGCCATATAATCCATTTGAATTCTATAAAATTCCTTCAAAAACCCCATAATTCTTTAAAAGAACCCATTAAATCCTTTAAATTCCATATAATTCATTAAATATTCCAATTAAATCCTATAAAAAGCCATATAATCCATTTGAATTCTATAAAATTCCTTCAAAAACCCCATAATTCTTTAAAAGAACCCATTAAAACCTTTAAAGTCCAAATAATTCATAAAATAGTGTTATTAATTCCTTAAAAAAGCCATTATATTTGTTAAATTTCAATAAAATGTGTTATATTTCTTTCAAAAAACATAAATTGCTATATAATTTTTAAAAAAAAACCCAAAAAATCCTATAAATTATATAGATTTCATTAAATAATCCAATTAAATCCTTTAAAACAGTCATTAAATCAAATTAAATCCCAACTAATTTCTTAAATAGTCCTATGAATTCCTTAAAAAAGCCATTTTATCTGTTTAATTTCCATAAAATATATTATAATTCTTCAAAAATTCATAAATTGTCATATAATTCTTTAAAAAGTCCATTAAAATCCTTTATAAAGCCATATAATCCATTTGAATTCTTTAAAATTCCTTCAAAAACCCTATAATTCTTTAAAAGAACCCATTAAATCCTTTTAATTATATATATTTCATTAAATATTCCAATTAAATCCTTTAAAACAGTCATAAAATCCAATTAATTCCCAACTAATTCATTAAATATTCCAATTAAATCCTTTAAAACAGTCATTAAATCCTTTAAAATTCCAAATAATTCGTTAAATAGTCTTATTAATTCCTTAAAAAAGCCATAATATCTGTTGAATTTCCATAAAATATATTATAATTCTTTAAAAAGTCCATTAAAATCCTTTAAAAAGCCATATAATCCATTTGAATTCTATAAAATTCCTTTAAAAACCCCATAATTCTTTAAAAGAACCCATTAAATCTTTTAAATTCCATATATTTCATTAAATATTCCAATTAAATCCTTTAAAAAGCCATAAAATCCATTTGAATTCTTTAAAATTCCTTCGAAAACCCCATAATTCTTTAAAAGAACCCATTAAATCCTTTTAATTATATATATTTCATTAAATATTCCAATTAATTCCTTAAAAAAGCCATTATATCTGTTTAATTTCAATTAAATATATTATAATTCTTCAAAAATTCATAAATTGCTATATAATTCTTTAAAAAGTCCATTAAAATCCATTTGAATTCTTTAAATTTCCTTCAAAAACCCCATAATTCTTTAAAAGAACCCATTAAATCCTTTAAATTATATATATTTCATTAAAAAGTCCTATAAATTCCTTATAAAGCTATTATATCTGTTGAATTTCCATAAAATATATTATAATTCTTTAAAAATTCATAAATTGCTATATAATCCTTTAAAAAGCCATATAATCCATTTGAATTCTATAAAATTCCTTCAAAAACCCCATAATTCTTTAAAAGAACCCATTAAAGCCTTTAAATTCCATATATTTCATTAAATATTCCAATTAAATCCTTTAAAAAGCCATATAATCTGTTTAATTTCAATTAAATATATTATAATTCTTCAAAAATTCTTAAATTGCTATATAATTCTTTAAAAAGTCCGTTAAAATCCATTTGAATTCTTTAAAATTCTTTCAAAAACCCCATAATTCTTTATAAGAACCCATTAAATCCTTTTAATTATATATATTTTATTAAATATTCCAATTAAATCTTTTAAAACAGTCATAAAATCCAATTAATTCCCAACTAATTCATTAAATAGTCCTATAAATTCCTTATAAAGCTATTATATCTGTTGAATTTCCATAAAATATATTATAATTCTTTAAAAATTCATAAATTGCTATATAATTCTTTAAAAAGTCTATTAAAATCCTTTAAAAAGCCATATAATCCATTTGAATTCTATAAAATTCCTTCAAAAACCCCATAATTCTTTAAAAGAACCCATTAAATCCTTTAAATCCCATATAATTCATTAAATATTCCAATTAAATCCTATAAAAAGCCATAAAATCCATTTGAATTCTTTAAAATTCCATCAAAAACCCCATAATTCTTTAAAAGAACCCATTAAATCCTTTTAATTATATATATTTCATTAAATAGTCCAATAAAATCCTTTAAAACAGTCATTAAATCCATTAAAATTATAAATAATTCATTAAATTGTCTTATTAATTCCTTAAAAAAGCCATTATATCTGTTGAATTTCAATTAAATATATTATAATTCTTCAAAAATTCATAAATTGCCATATAATTCTTTAAAAAGTCCATTAAAATCCTTTATAAAGCCAAATAATCCATTTGAATTCTTTAAAATTCCTTCAAAAACCCCATAATTCTTTAAAAGAACCCATTAAATCCTTTTAATTATATATATTTCATTATATGTTCCAATTAAATCCTTTAAAACAGTCATAAAATCCAATTAATTCCCAACTAATTCATTAAATATTCCAATTAAATCCTTTAAAACAGTCATTAAATCCTTTAAAATTCCAAATAATTCGTTAAATAGTCATATTAATTCCTTAAAAAAGCCATAATATCTGTTGAATTTCCATAAAATATATTATAATTCTTTAAAAATTCATAAATTGCTATATAATTCTTTAAAAAGTCCATTAAAATCCTTTAAAAAGCCATATAATCCATTTGAATTCTATAAAATTCCTTCAAAAACCCCATAATTCTTTAAAAGAACCCATTAAATCCTTTAAATTCCATATATTTCATTAAATATTCCAATTGAATCCTTTAAAACAGTCATTAAATCCATTAAAATTCCAAATAAATCGTTAAATAGTCTTATTAATTCCTTAAATTAGCCATAATATCTGTTGAATTTCCATAAAATATATTATAATTATTTAAAAAGTCCAATAAAATCCTTTAAAAAGCCATAAAATTCATTTGAATTCTTTAAAATTCCTTCAAAAACCCCATAATTCTTTAAAAGAACCCATTAAATCCTTAAAAAAGCCATATAATCCATTTGAATTCTTTAAAATTCCTTCAAAAACCCCATAATTCTTTAAAAGAACCTATTAAATCCTTTTAATTATATATATTTCATTAAATATTCCAATTAATTCCTTAAAAAAGCCATTATATCTGTTTAATTTCATGTAAATATATTATAATTCTTCAAAAATTCATAAATTGCTATATAATTCTTTAAAAAGTCCATTAAAATCCATTTAAATTCTTTAAAATTCCTTCAAAAACCCCATAATTCTTTATAAGAACCGATTAAATCCTTTAAATTCCATATAATTCATTAAATATTCCAATTAAATCCTTTAAAAAGCCATAAAATCCATTTGAATTCTTTAAAATTCCTTCAAAAACCCCATAATTCTTTAAAAGAACCCATTAAATCCTTTTAATTATATATAATTCATTAAATATTCCAATTAAATCCTTTAAAACAGTCATTAAATCCATTAAAATTCCAAATAATTGGTTAAATAGTCTTATTAATTCCTTAAAAAAGCCATTTTATCTGTTTAATTTCCATAAAATATATTATAATTCTTTAAAAAGTCCATTAAAATCCTTTAAAAAGCCATATAATACATTTGAATTCTATAAAATTCCTTCAAAAACCCCATAATTCTTTAAAAGAACCCATTAAATCCTTTAAATTCCATATAATTCATTAAATATTCCAATTAAATCCTTTAAAACAGTCATTAAATCCATTAATATTCCAAATAATTGGTTAAATAGTCTTATTAATTCCTTAAAAAAGCCATTTTATCTGTTTAATTTCCATAAAATATATTATAATTCTTTAAAAAGTCCATTAAAATCCTTTAAAAAGCCATATAATCCATTTGAATTCTTTAAAATTCCTTCAAAAACCCCATAATTCTTTAAAAGAACCCATTAAATCCTTTAAATTATATATATTTCATTAAATATTCCAATTAAATCCTTTAAAACAGTCATTAAATCCATTAAAATTACAAATAATTCATTAAATTATCTTATTAATTCCTTAAAAAAGCCATTATATCTGTTGAATTTCAATTAAATATATTATAATTCTTCAAAAATTCATAAATTGCCATATAATTCTTTAAAAAGTCCATTAAAATCCTTTATAAAGCCATATAATCCATTTGAATTCTTTAAAATTCCTTCAAAAACCCCATAATTCTTTAAAAGAACCCATTAAATCCTTTTAATTATATATATTTCATTAAATATTCCAATTAAATCCTTTAAAACAGTCATAAAATCCAATTAATTCCCAACTAATTCATTAAATATTCCAATTAAATCCTTTAAAACAGTCATTAAATCCTTTAAAATTCCAAATCATTCGTTAAATAGTCATATTAATTCCTTAAAAAAGCCATAATATCTGTTGAATTTCCATAAAATATATTATAATTCTTTAAAAAAACATAAATTGCTATATAAATCTTTAAAAAGTCCATTAAAATCCTTTAAAAAGCCATATAATCCATTTGAATTCTATAAAATTCCTTCAAAAACCCCATAATTCTTTAAAAGAACCCATTAAATCCTTTAAATTCCATATATTTCATTAAATATTCCAATTGAATACTTTAAAACAGTCATTAAATCCATTAAAATTCCAAATAAATCGTTAAATAGTCTTATTAATTCCTTAAAAAAGCCATAATATCTGTTGAATTTCCATAAAATATATTATAATTATTTAAAAAGTCCAATAAAATCCTTTAAAAAGCCATAAAATTCATTTGAATTCTTTAAAATTCCTTCAAAAACCCCATAATTCTTTAAAAGAACCCATTAAATCCTTAAAAAAGCCATATAATCCATTTGAATTCTTTAAATTTCCTTCAAAAACCCCATAATTCTTTAAAAGAACCCATTAAATCCTTTAAATTATATATATTTCATTAAAAAGTCCTATAAATTCCTTATAAAGCTATTATATCTGTTGAATTTCCATAAAATATATTATAATTCTTTAAAAATTCATAAATTGCTATATAATCCTTTAAAAAGCCATATAATCCATTTGAATTCTATAAAATTCCTTCAAAAACCCCATAATTCTTTAAAAGAACCCATTAAATCCTTTAAATTCCATATAATTCATTAAATATTCCAATTAAATCCTATAAAAAGCCATATAATCCATTTGAATTCTATAAAATTCCTTCAAAAACCCCATAATTCTTTAAAAGAACCCATTAAAACCTTTAAAGTCCAAATAATTCATAAAATAGTGTTATTAATTCCTTAAAAAAGCCATTATATTTGTTAAATTTCAATAAAATGTGTTATATATCTTTCAAAAAACATAAATTGCTATATAATTTTTAAAAAAAAACCCAAAAAATCCTATAAATTATATAGATTTCATTAAATAATCCAATTAAATCCTTTAAAACAGTCATTAAATCCAATTAAATCCCAACTAATTTCTTAAATAGTCCTATGACTTCCTTAAAAAAGCCATTTTATCTGTTTAATTTCCATAAAATATATTATAATTCTTCAAAAATTCATAAATTGCCATATAATTCTTTAAAAAGTCCATTAAAATCCTTTATAAAGCCATATAATCCATTTGAATTCTTTAAAATTCCTTCAAAAACCCCATAATTCTTTAAAAGAACCCATTAAATCCTTTTAATTATATATATTTCATTAAATATTCCAATTAAATCCTTTAAAATAGTCATAAAATCCAATTAATTCCCAACTAATTCATTAAATATTCCAATTAAATCCTTTAAAACAGTCATTAAATCCTTTAAAATTCCAAATAATTCGTTAAATAGTCTTATTAATTCCTTAAAAAAGCCATAATATCTGTTGAATTTCCATAAAATATATTATAATTCTTTAAAAAGTCCATTAAAATCCTTTAAAAAGCCATAAAATTCATTTGAATTCTTTAAAATTCCTTTAAAAACCCCATAATTCTTTAAAAGAACCCATTAAATCCTTTAAATTCCATATATTTCATTAAATATTCCAATTAAATCCTTTAAAAAGCCATATAATCCATTTGAATTCTATAAAATTCCTTCAAAAACCCCATAATTCTTTAAAAGAACCCATTAAATCCTTTAAATTCCATATATTTCATTAAATATTCCAATTAAATCCTTTAAAACAGTCATTAAATCCATTAAAATTCCAAATAAATCGTTAAATAGTCTTATTAATTCCTTAAAAAAGCCATAATATCTGTTGAATTTCCATAAAATGTATTATAATTCTTTAAAAATTCAAAAATTACTATATAATTCTTAAAAAAGTCCATTAAAATCCTTTAAAAAGCCATATAATCCATTTGAATTCTATAAAATTCCTTCAAAAACCCCATAATTCTTTAAAAGAACCCATTAAATCCTTTAAATTACATATAATTCATTAAATATTCCAATTAAATCCTTTAAAAAGCCATAAAATCCATTTGAATTCTTTAAAATTCCTTCAAAAACCCCATAATTCTTTAAAAGAACCCATTAAATCCTTTTAATTATATATATTTCATTAAATATTCCAATTAATTCCTTAAAAAAGCCATTATATCTGTTTAATTTCAATTAAATATATTATAATTCTTCAAAAATTCTTAAATTGCTATATAATTCTTTAAAAAGTCCGTTAAAATCCATTTGAATTCTTTAAAATTCTTTCAAAAACCCCATAATTCTTTATAAGAACCCATTAAATCCTTTTAATTATATATATTTTATTAAATATTCCAATTAAATCTTTTAAAACAGTCATAAAATCCAATTAATTCCCAACTAATTCATTAAATAGTCCTATTAATTCCTTAAAAAAGCCATAATATCTGTTGAATTTCCATAAAATATATTATAATTCTTAAAAAAACATAAATTGCTATATAAATATTTAAAAAAACCCAATAAATCCTTTAAATTCCATTATATTACTTGTAAATCTTTAATAAAAAAACACTTTGTCAACTTTCAAATGTATTGAAATCCGTTTATACACCATAGAATTCGTTTAAATAGTGTTAATAATCCGAAAAATTCCATATATTTCATTAAAAAGTCCTATAAATTCCTTATAAAGCTATTATATCTGTTGAATTTCCATAAAATATATTATAATTCTTTAAAAATTCATAAATTGCTATATAATTCTTTAAAAAGTCTATTAAAATCCTTTAAAAAGCCATATGATCCATTTGAATTCTATAAAATTCCTTCAAAAACCCCATAATTCTTTAAAAGAACCCATTAAATCCTTTAAATCCCATATAATTCATTAAATATTCCAATTAAATCCTATAAAAAGCCATATAATCCATTTGAATTCTATAAAATTCCTTCAAAAACCCCATAATTCTTTAAAAGAACCCATTAAAACCTTTAAAGTCCAAATAATTCATAAAATAGTGTTATTAATTCCTTAAAAAAGCCATTATATTTGTTAAATTTCAATAAAATGTGTTATATTTCTTTCAAAAAACATAAATTGCTATATAATTTTTAAAAAAAAACCCAAAAAATCCTATAAATTATATAGATTTCATTAAATAATCCAATTAAATCCTTTAAAACAGTCATTTAATCCTTTAAAATTCCAAATAATTCGTTAAATAGTCTTATTAATTCCTTAAAAAAGCCATAATATCTGTTGAATTTCCATAAAATATATTATAATTCTTTAAAAATTCAAAAATTGCTATATAATTCTTAAAAAAGTCCATTAAAATCCTTTAAAAAGCCATATTATCCATTTGAATTCTATAAAATTCCTTCAAAAACCCCATAATTCTTTAAAAGAACCCATTAAATCCTTTAAATTCCATATATTTCATTAAATATTCCAATTAAATCCTTTAAAAAGCCATATAATCTGTTTAATTTCAATTAAATATATTATAATTCTTCAAAAATTCTTAAATTGCTATATAATTCTTTAAAAAGTCCGTTAAAATCCATTTGAATTCTTTAAAATTCTTTCAAAAACCCCATAATTCTTTATAAGAACCCATTAAATCCTTTTAATTATATATATTTTATTAAATATTCCAATTAAATCTTTAAAAACAGTCATAAAATCCAATTAATTCCCAACTAATTCATTAAATAGTCCTATTAATTCCTTAAAAAAGCCATAATATCTGTTGAATTTCCATAAAATATATTATAATTCTTAAAAAAACATAAATTGCTATATAAATCTTTAAAAAAACCCAATAAATCCTTTAAATTCCATTATATTACTTGTAAATCTATTATACATAGAATGTACTTCAAACCAATAGCAACGGTGCGTGATAAAGTGTGTGACAGATATCATTATTCTCTGTTCAGTTAATTTCATTTATTGTAAATTATATGGATCGTGCATTTGAAGTTAAATTCAACACTATGTCCATAGTCCAAAATGCCTAGAGAACGACGTGCGAACATCGGCCGCCGCACAAGACATGCAAGCCAGCAACAAGTCTATTCAAGGAACTTAAGAGAAGAAAGACAAAATATAATAAGAGAAAATGACCGATTGAGACATCGCGTGAGCACACGAAGATCATTGGCATCATACAATCGCTTGGCATTCCAATATGATCCCACTGCGAACTACAGTGATGATGAAAATTTGGATATTGGACGAATGACGACTATATGCCGATATTGCAATGCGGTAAAGTTCAAAAGAGAAACGGTTGGATTGTGCTGCGCAAGTGGAAAAGTCAAACTGGATCCATTACTTACACCACCACAGCCACTGAAAACATTGTTTGATGGAAGTGATCCCGATTCCAGCCATTTTCTTCAACACATCCTTGAATACAATAACTGCTTTCGCATGACTTCCTTTGGAGCTAATATCATTCGAGAAGGCGGCTTCATGCCGACTTGCAAGGTAAAAGATACAACACACATAACCAACACATAATTGCAACACATAACAACTTCATATACACCACACACTACACCATCACACGATTTACAATGTATTCATGAACAAATTTTAATGATTATTTGCAATTACAGATACAAGGTCAAATATATCATTTGCATGGTTCAATGGTGCCAACACCAGATGAACCGCATCAATTGCAAATATATTTCATTTCGTCGATGGTGGATCAGCTGAACGTGCGGTGCAATATACAGGGAGCACAACAGTTAAAGAGACGAATTATTGAACAGTTGCAAGCATTTTTTCACGCTAATAATGCTGTGGTTAATATGTTCAAAACAGCATTGGAACGAATGCCATCGGATACGCACAAATTCGTCATAAGAGCGGATTGTACTCCGACAGGTGAACATGTGCGAAGATTCAATGCACCCACCGTTAATGATGTTGCTGCAATTATTGTTGGCGATCCAACTAAATCACGAGACATTGTCGTTCAGCGAAGAAGCAATATCATGCATCGTGTAAACGAGACACATCGTTTGTACGATGCGTTACAATATCCAATCATTTATTGGCAAGGGCAAGACGGATACGACATCACGTTGAAGATGGTCGATCCAATTACAGGTACAATATTCACACACTAATTATTTCCATTATTACTTTTATTGGTTTCCATTAACAATTCATTTAATTTTGCATTTTCAGGAGTATCAACGAATAATAAAAATCTAAGCGCAATGAATTACTATGCGTATCGTATGATGATTCGTACACATGAGGAGAATGTCATTCTGAAGTGCGGTCGGCTATTCCAGCAATTCGCTGTTGACATGTATGTCAAAGTCGAGACCGAACGTTTAGCGTTCATCAGATTCAATCAGCCAAAGCTACGATCTGAGGACTATATACACTTGCGTGATGCTATTCATTCAGATGGTGATGTTCAGAATATTGGACGACTGACGATTCTCCCATCAACTTATATCGGAAGCCCACGCCACATGCACGAATACGCTCAAGACGCTATGACGTACGTGCGAAATTATGGAACTCCGGATTTATTTATTACGGTCACATGCAATCCGAAGTGGACGGAAATTGAACGCGAGTTGGAACCGGGTCAAAAACCGCAAGATTGCCATGACATAATCGCCAGAGTATTTCAGCAAAAACTCAAGGTTATGATGGATGTGCTTACTAAGTATCGAGTTTTTGGTGACACACGTTGTTATATGTACTCGGTGGAATGGCAGAAGCGTGGACTACCGCATGCTCATATCCTAATTTGGTTGCTGAACAAATTACATTCAAATGAAGTGGATGACATCATATCAGCTGAAATTCCTGATCCAGTCACTGATCCCCGTCTACACGACATTGTGACGACACAGATGGTGCATGGACCGTGCGGTGCATTAAATCCATTATCGCCTTGCATGGCTGATGGAAAGTGCACAAAACGATATCCGCGACCGTTAGTTGCTGAAACAGTCACAGGGAACGATGGATATCCAGTTTATCGTCGGCGTTCAAAAGAAGATAACGGTCGAACTATCAAAGTTAAAGTTCAAAATCAAGAGATTGAGATCGGAAATGAATTCATTGTACCATATTGCCCGCTGCTATCACGAATTTTCGAAACACATGCAAACGTTGAGAGTTGTCATTCGGCCAAATCAATCAAATATTTGTGCAAGTACGTCACAAAAGGCAGCGACATGGCTGTGTTTGGTATTGCGTCGGAAAATGTGAATGACGAAAAATTTACTCTTTCGGTAAAGAGACTTATGCCGAATTTCATTGAGGCAACCATTATTAACGGAAAGTACGCAGGTGAAAATGTATGTATTCCTCGAATACCAATGATTCCGACTGATCTTCCGTTTGACTTCAAACGATTGCAATTCCCAGTTCGCCTTGCGTTCGCAATGACAATTAATAAGTCGCAAGGCCAATCGCTTAGTGTTTGCGGGATAAATTTGGAAAATCATTGTTTTTCACATGGACAGTTATACGTTGCGTGTTCACGAGTTGGGAAACCATCCGCTTTGTTTGTGTTAACGTCAGACCAAAAAACAAAAAATGTGGTTTACCAAAGAGCACTACAATGAAACAATTAAATAACACTTCATTTTAGTAGGTAATTGAAATGAATTTATTACTGTTGTGAAATGAAATAAATATTTTCCTTTTCAAATATATAACAAAAAAAATTTTTTTTCTTTATCTTTTAATCACCAAACGAAATGTTACATAAAACGAATCTGGTGGCGAAACGGAGTTCGCCGGGTCTGCTAGTCTTTAATAAAAAAACACTTTGTCAACTTTCAAATGTATTGAAATCCATTTATACACCATAGAATTCGTTTAAATAGTGTTAATAATCCGAAAAATTCCATATATTTCATTAAAAAGTCCTATAAATTCCTTATAAAGCTATTATATCTGTTGAATTTCCATAAAATATATTATAATTCTTTAAAAATTCATAAATTGCTATATAATTCTTTAAAAAGTCTATTAAAATCCTTTAAAAAGCCATATAATCCATTTGAATTCTATAAAATTCCTTCAAAAACCCCATAATTCTTTAAAAGAACCCATTAAATCCTTTAAATCCCATATAATTCATTAAATATTCCAATTAAATCCTTTAAAACAGTCATAAAATCCAATTAATTCCCAACTAATTCATTAAATATTCCAATTAAATCCTTTAAAACAGTCATTAAATCCTTTAAAATTCCAAATAATTCGTTAAATAGTCTTATTAATTCCTTATAAAGCTATTATATCTGTTGAATTTCCATAAAATATATTATAATTCTTTAAAAATTCATAAATTGCTATATAATCCTTTAAAAAGCCATATAATCCATTTGAATTCTATAAAATTCCTTCAAAAACCCCATAATTCTTTAAAAGAACCCATTAAATCCTTTAAATTCCATATAATTCATTAAATATTCCAATTAAATCCTATAAAAAGCCATATAATCCATTTGAATTCTATAAAATTCCTTCAAAAACCCCATAATTCTTTAAAAGAACCCATTAAAACCTTTAAAGTCCAAATAATTCATAAAATAGTGTTATTAATTCCTTAAAAAAGCCATTATATTTGTTAAATTTCAATAAAATGTGTTATATTTCTTTCAAAAAACATAAATTGCTATATAATTTTTAAAAAAAAACCCAAAAAATCCTATAAATTATATAGATTTCATTAAATAATCCAATTAAATCCTTTAAAACAGTCATTAAATCCAATTAAATCCCAACTAATTTCTTAAATAGTCCTATGAATTCCTTAAAAAAGCCATTTTATCTGTTTAATTTCCATAAAATATATTATAATTCTTCAAAAATTCATAAATTGCCATATAATTCTTTAAAAAGTCCATTAAAATCCTTTATAAAGCCATATAATCCATTTGAATTCTTTAAAATTCCTTCAAAAACCCCATAATTCTTTAAAAGAACCCATTAAATCCTTTTAATTATATATATTTCATTAAATATTCCAATTAAATCCTTTAAAACAGTCATAAAATCCAATTAATTCCCAACTAATTCATTAAATATTCCAATTAAATCCTTTAAAACAGTCATTAAATCCTTTAAAATTCCAAATAATTCGTTAAATAGTCTTATTAATTCCTTAAAAAAGCCATAATATCTGTTGGATTTCCATAAAATATATTATAATTCTTTAAAAAGTCCATTAAAATCCTTTAAAAAGCCATAAAATTCATTTGAATTCTTTAAAATTCCTTCAAAAACCCCATAATTCTTTAAAAGAACCCATTAAATCCTTTTAATTATATATATTTCATTAAATATTCCAATTAATTCCTTAAAAAAGCCATTATATCTGTTTAATTTCAATTAAATATATTATAATTCTTCAAATATTCTTAAATTGCTATATAATTCTTTAAAAAGTCCGTTAAAATCCATTTGAATTCTTTAAAATTCTTTCAAAAACCCCATAATTCTTTATAAGAACCCATTAAATCCTTTTAATTATATATATTTCATTAAATATTCCAATTAAATCTTTTAAAACAGTCATAAAATCCAATTAATTCCCAACTAATTCATTAAATAGTCCTATTAATTCCTTAAAAAAGCCATAATATCTGTTGAATTTCCATAAAACATATTATAATTCTTTAAAAAAACATAAATTGCTATATAAATCTTTAAAAAAAACCCAATATATCCTTTAAATTCCATTATATTACTTGTAAATATTTAAAAAAAAAACACTGTCAACTTTCAAATGTATTGAAAACCATTTATACACCATAGAATTCGTTTAAATAGTGTTAATAATCCGAAAAATTCCATATATTTCATTAAAAAGTCCTATAAATTCCTTATAAAGCTATTATATCTGTTTAATTTCCATAAAATATATTAAAATTCTTTAAAAATTCATAAATTGCTAAATAATTCTTTAAAAAGTCCATTAAAATCCTTTAAAAAGCCATATAATCCATTTGAATTCTATAAAATTCCTTTAAAAACCCCATAATTCTTTAAAAGAACCCATTAAATCTTTTAAATTCCATATATTTCATTAAATATTCCAATTAAATCCTTTAAAAAGCCATAAAATCCATTTGAATTCTTTAAAATTCCTTCGAAAACCCCATAATTCTTTAAAAGAACCCATTAAATCCTTTTAGTTATATATATTTCATTAAATATTCCAATTAATTCCTTAAAAAAGCCATTATATCTGTTTAATTTCAATTAAATATATTATAATTCTTCAAAAATTCATAAATTGCTATATAATTCTTTAAAAAGTCCATTAAAATCCATTTGAATTCTTTAAATTTCCTTCAAAAACCCCATAATTCTTTAAAAGAACCCATTAAATCCTTAAAAAAGCCATATAATCCATTTGAATTCTTTAAATTTCCTTCAAAAACCCCATAATTCTTTAAAAGAACCCATTAAATCCTTTTAATTATATATATTTCATTAAATAGTCTTATTAATTCCTTAAAAAAGCCATAATATCTGTTGAATTTCCATAAAACATATTATAATTCTTTAAAAAAACATAAATTGCTATATAAATCTTTAAAAAAAACCCAATATATCCTTTAAATTCCATTATATTACTTGTAAATATTTAAAAAAAAAACACTGTCAACTTTCAAATGTATAGAAAACCATTTATACACCATAGAATTCGTTTAAATAGTGTTAATAATCCGAAAAATTCCATATATTTCATTAAAAAGTCCTATAAATTCCTTATAAAGCTATTATATCTGTTGAATTTCCATAAAATATATTATAATTCTTTAAAAATTCATAAATTGCTATATAATTCTTTAAAAAGTCTATTAAAATCCTTTAAAAAGCCATATGATCCATTTGAATTCTATAAAATTCCTTCAAAAACCCCATAATTCTTTAAAAGAACCCATTAAATCCTTTAAATCCCATATAATTCATTAAATATTCCAATTAAATCCTATAAAAAGCCATATAATCCATTTGAATTCTATAAAATTCCTTCAAAAACCCCATAATTCTTTAAAAGAACCCATTAAAACCTTTAAAGTCCAAATAATTCATAAAATAGTGTTATTAATTCCTTAAAAAAGCCATTATATTTGTTAAATTTCAATAAAATGTGTTATATTTCTTTCAAAAAACATAAATTGCTATATAATTTTTAAAAAAAAACCCAAAAAATCCTATAAATTATATAGATTTCATTAAATAATCCAATTAAATCCTTTAAAACAGTCATTAAATCCTTTAAAATTCCAAATAATTCGTTAAATAGTCTTATTAATTCCTTAAAAAAGCCATAATATCTGTTGAATTTCCATAAAATATATTATAATTCTTTAAAAATTCAAAAATTGCTATATAATTCTTAAAAAAGTCCATTAAAATCCTTTAAAAAGCCATATTATCCATTTGAATTCTATAAAATTCCTTCAAAAACCCCATAATTCTTTAAAAGAACCCATTAAATCCTTTAAATTCCATATATTTCATTAAATATTCCAATTAAATCCTTTAAAAAGCCATATAATCTGTTTAATTTCAATTAAATATATTATAATTCTTCAAAAATTCTTAAATTGCTATATAATTCTTTAAAAAGTCCGTTAAAATCCATTTGAATTCTTTAAAATTCTTTCAAAAACCCCATAATTCTTTATAAGAACCCATTAAATCCTTTTAATTATATATATTTTATTAAATATTCCAATTAAATCTTTAAAAACAGTCATAAAATCCAATTAATTCCCAACTAATTCATTAAATAGTCCTATTAATTCCTTAAAAAAGCCATAATATCTGTTGAATTTCCATAAAATATATTATAATTCTTAAAAAAACATAAATTGCTATATAAATCTTTAAAAAAACCCAATAAATCCTTTAAATTCCATTATATTACTTGTAAATCTTTAATAAAAAAACACTTTGTCAACTTTCAAATGTATTGAAATCCATTTATACACCATAGAATTCGTTTAAATAGTGTTAATAATCCGAAAAATTCCATATATTTCATTAAAAAGTCCTATAAATTCCTTATAAAGCTATTATATCTGTTGAATTTCCATAAAATATATTATAATTCTTTAAAAATTCATAAATTGCTATATAATTCTTTAAAAAGTCTATTAAAATCCTTTAAAAAGCCATATAATCCATTTGAATTCTATAAAATTCCTTCAAAAACCCCATAATTCTTTAAAAGAACCCATTAAATCCTTTAAATCCCATATAATTCATTAAATATTCCAATTAAATCCTTTAAAACAGTCATAAAATCCAATTAATTCCCAACTAATTCATTAAATATTCCAATTAAATCCTTTAAAACAGTCATTAAATCCTTTAAAATTCCAAATATTTCGTTAAATAGTCTTATTAATTCCTTATAAAGCTATTATATCTGTTGAATTTCCATAAAATATATTATAATTCTTTAAAAATTCATAAATTGCTATATAATCCTTTAAAAAGCCATATAATCCATTTGAATTCTATAAAATTCCTTCAAAAACCCCATAATTCTTTAAAAGAACCCATTAAATCCTTTAAATTCCATATAATTCATTAAATATTCCAATTAAATCCTATAAAAAGCCATATAATCCATTTGAATTCTATAAAATTCCTTCAAAAACCCCATAATTCTTTAAAAGAACCCATTAAAACCTTTAAAGTCCAAATAATTCATAAAATAGTGTTATTAATTCCTTAAAAAAGCCATTATATTTGTTAAATTTCAATAAAATGTGTTATATTTCTTTCAAAAAACATAAATTGCTATATAATTTTTAAAAAAAAACCCAAAAAATCCTATAAATTATATAGATTTCATTAAATAATCCAATTAAATCCTTTAAAACAGTCATTAAATCCAATTAAATCCCAACTAATTTCTTAAATAGTCCTATGAATTCCTTAAAAAAGCCATTTTATCTGTTTAATTTCCATAAAATATATTATAATTCTTCAAAAATTCATAAATTGCCATATAATTCTTTAAAAAGTCCATTAAAATCCTTTATAAAGCCATATAATCCATTTGAATTCTTTAAAATTCCTTCAAAAACCCCATAATTCTTTAAAAGAACCCATTAAATCCTTTTAATTATATATATTTCATTAAATATTCCAATTAAATCCTTTAAAACAGTCATAAAATCCAATTAATTCCCAACTAATTCATTAAATATTCCAATTAAATCCTTTAAAACAGTCATTAAATCCTTTAAAATTCCAAATAATTCGTTAAATAGTCTTATTAATTCCTTAAAAAAGCCATAATATCTGTTGGATTTCCATAAAATATATTATAATTCTTTAAAAAGTCCATTAAAATCCTTAAAAAAGCCATATAATCCATTTGAATTCTTTAAATTTCCTTCAAAAACCCCATAATTCTTTAAAAGAACCCATTAAATCCTTTTAATTATATATATTTCATTAAATAGTCTTATTAATTCCTTAAAAAAGCCATAATATCTGTTGAATTTCCATAAAACATATTATAATTCTTTAAAAAAACATAAATTGCTATATAAATCTTTAAAAAAAACCCAATATATCCTTTAAATTCCATTATATTACTTGTAAATATTTAAAAAAAAAACACTGTCAACTTTCAAATGTATAGAAAACCATTTATACACCATAGAATTCGTTTAAATAGTGTTAATAATCCGAAAAATTCCATATATTTCATTAAAAAGTCCTATAAATTCCTTATAAAGCTATTATATCTGTTGAATTTCCATAAAATATATTATAATTCTTTAAAAATTCATAAATTGCTATATAATTCTTTAAAAAGTCTATTAAAATCCTTTAAAAAGCCATATGATCCATTTGAATTCTATAAAATTCCTTCAAAAACCCCATAATTCTTTAAAAGAACCCATTAAATCCTTTAAATCCCATATAATTCATTAAATATTCCAATTAAATCCTATAAAAAGCCATATAATCCATTTGAATTCTATAAAATTCCTTCAAAAACCCCATAATTCTTTAAAAGAACCCATTAAAACCTTTAAAGTCCAAATAATTCATAAAATAGTGTTATTAATTCCTTAAAAAAGCCATTATATTTGTTAAATTTCAATAAAATGTGTTATATTTCTTTCAAAAAACATAAATTGCTATATAATTTTTAAAAAAAAACCCAAAAAATCCTATAAATTATATAGATTTCATTAAATAATCCAATTAAATCCTTTAAAACAGTCATTAAATCCTTTAAAATTCCAAATAATTCGTTAAATAGTCTTATTAATTCCTTAAAAAAGCCATAATATCTGTTGAATTTCCATAAAATATATTATAATTCTTTAAAAATTCAAAAATTGCTATATAATTCTTAAAAAAGTCCATTAAAATCCTTTAAAAAGCCATATTATCCATTTGAATTCTATAAAATTCCTTCAAAAACCCCATAATTCTTTAAAAGAACCCATTAAATCCTTTAAATTCCATATATTTCATTAAATATTCCAATTAAATCCTTTAAAAAGCCATATAATCTGTTTAATTTCAATTAAATATATTATAATTCTTCAAAAATTCTTAAATTGCTATATAATTCTTTAAAAAGTCCGTTAAAATCCATTTGAATTCTTTAAAATTCTTTCAAAAACCCCATAATTCTTTATAAGAACCCATTAAATCCTTTTAATTATATATATTTTATTAAATATTCCAATTAAATCTTTAAAAACAGTCATAAAATCCAATTAATTCCCAACTAATTCATTAAATAGTCCTATTAATTCCTTAAAAAAGCCATAATATCTGTTGAATTTCCATAAAATATATTATAATTCTTAAAAAAACATAAATTGCTATATAAATCTTTAAAAAAACCCAATAAATCCTTTAAATTCCATTATATTACTTGTAAATCTTTAATAAAAAAACACTTTGTCAACTTTCAAATGTATTGAAATCCATTTATACACCATAGAATTCGTTTAAATAGTGTTAATAATCCGAAAAATTCCATATATTTCATTAAAAAGTCCTATAAATTCCTTATAAAGCTATTATATCTGTTGAATTTCCATAAAATATATTATAATTCTTTAAAAATTCATAAATTGCTATATAATTCTTTAAAAAGTCTATTAAAATCCTTTAAAAAGCCATATAATCCATTTGAATTCTATAAAATTCCTTCAAAAACCCCATAATTCTTTAAAAGAACCCATTAAATCCTTTAAATCCCATATAATTCATTAAATATTCCAATTAAATCCTTTAAAACAGTCATAAAATCCAATTAATTCCCAACTAATTCATTAAATATTCCAATTAAATCCTTTAAAACAGTCATTAAATCCTTTAAAATTCCAAATAATTCGTTAAATAGTCTTATTAATTCCTTATAAAGCTATTATATCTGTTGAATTTCCATAAAATATATTATAATTCTTTAAAAATTCATAAATTGCTATATAATCCTTTAAAAAGCCATATAATCCATTTGAATTCTATAAAATTCCTTCAAAAACCCCATAATTCTTTAAAAGAACCCATTAAATCCTTTAAATTCCATATAATTCATTAAATATTCCAATTAAATCCTATAAAAAGCCATATAATCCATTTGAATTCTATAAAATTCCTTCAAAAACCCCATAATTCTTTAAAAGAACCCATTAAAACCTTTAAAGTCCAAATAATTCATAAAATAGTGTTATTAATTCCTTAAAAAAGCCATTATATTTGTTAAATTTCAATAAAATGTGTTATATTTCTTTCAAAAAACATAAATTGCTATATAATTTTTAAAAAAAAACCCAAAAAATCCTATAAATTATATAGATTTCATTAAATAATCCAATTAAATCCTTTAAAACAGTCATTAAATCCAATTAAATCCCAACTAATTTCTTAAATAGTCCTATGAATTCCTTAAAAAAGCCATTTTATCTGTTTAATTTCCATAAAATATATTATAATTCTTCAAAAATTCATAAATTGCCATATAATTCTTTAAAAAGTCCATTAAAATCCTTTATAAAGCCATATAATCCATTTGAATTCTTTAAAATTCCTTCAAAAACCCCATAATTCTTTAAAAGAACCCATTAAATCCTTTTAATTATATATATTTCATTAAATATTCCAATTAAATCCTTTAAAACAGTCATAAAATCCAATTAATTCCCAACTAATTCATTAAATATTCCAATTAAATCCTTTAAAACAGTCATTAAATCCTTTAAAATTCCAAATAATTCGTTAAATAGTCTTATTAATTCCTTAAAAAAGCCATAATATCTGTTGGATTTCCATAAAATATATTATAATTCTTTAAAAAGTCCATTAAAATCCTTTAAAAAGCCATAAAATTCATTTGAATTCTTTAAAATTCCTTCAAAAACCCCATAATTCTTTAAAAGAACCCATTAAATCCTTTTAATTATATATATTTCATTAAATATTCCAATTAATTCCTTAAAAAAGCCATTATATCTGTTTAATTTCAATTAAATATATTATAATTCTTCAAATATTCTTAAATTGCTATATAATTCTTTAAAAAGTCCGTTAAAATCCATTTGAATTCTTTAAAATTCTTTCAAAAACCCCATAATTCTTTATAAGAACCCATTAAATCCTTTCAATTATATATATTTCATTAAATATTCCAATTAAATCTTTTAAAACAGTCATAAAATCCAATTAATTCCCAACTAATTCATTAAATAGTCCTATTAATTCCTTAAAAAAGCCATAATATCTGTTGAATTTCCATAAAACATATTATAATTCTTTAAAAAAACATAAATTGCTATATAAATCTTTAAAAAAAACCCAATATATCCTTTAAATTCCATTATATTACTTGTAAATATTTAAAAAAAAAACACTGTCAACTTTCAAATGTATTGAAAACCATTTATACACCATAGAATTCGTTTAAATAGTGTTAATAATCCGAAAAATTCCATATATTTCATTAAAAAGTCCTATAAATTCCTTATAAAGCTATTATATCTGTTTAATTTCCATAAAATATATTAAAATTCTTTAAAAATTCATAAATTGCTAAATAATTCTTTAAAAAGTCCATTAAAATCCTTTAAAAAGCCATATAATCCATTTGAATTCTATAAAATTCCTTTAAAAACCCCATAATTCTTTAAAAGAACCCATTAAATCTTTTAAATTCCATATATTTCATTAAATATTCCAATTAAATCCTTTAAAAAGCCATAAAATCCATTTGAATTCTTTAAAATTCCTTCGAAAACCCCATAATTCTTTAAAAGAACCCATTAAATCCTTTTAGTTATATATATTTCATTAAATATTCCAATTAATTCCTTAAAAAAGCCATTATATCTGTTTAATTTCAATTAAATATATTATAATTCTTCAAAAATTCATAAATTGCTATATAATTCTTTAAAAAGTCCATTAAAATCCATTTGAATTCTTTAAATTTCCTTCAAAAACCCCATAATTCTTTAAAAGAACCCATTAAATCCTTAAAAAAGCCATATAATCCATTTGAATTCTTTAAATTTCCTTCAAAAACCCCATAATTCTTTAAAAGAACCCATTAAATCCTTTTAATTATATATATTTCATTAAATAGTCTTATTAATTCCTTAAAAAAGCCATAATATCTGTTGAATTTCCATAAAACATATTATAATTCTTTAAAAAAACATAAATTGCTATATAAATCTTTAAAAAAAACCCAATATATCCTTTAAATTCCATTATATTACTTGTAAATATTTAAAAAAAAAACACTGTCAACTTTCAAATGTATAGAAAACCATTTATACACCATAGAATTCGTTTAAATAGTGTTAATAATCCGAAAAATTCCATATATTTCATTAAAAAGTCCTATAAATTCCTTATAAAGCTATTATATCTGTTGAATTTCCATAAAATATATTATAATTCTTTAAAAATTCATAAATTGCTATATAATTCTTTAAAAAGTCTATTAAAATCCTTTAAAAAGCCATATGATCCATTTGAATTCTATAAAATTCCTTCAAAAACCCCATAATTCTTTAAAAGAACCCATTAAATCCTTTAAATCCCATATAATTCATTAAATATTCCAATTAAATCCTATAAAAAGCCATATAATCCATTTGAATTCTATAAAATTCCTTCAAAAACCCCATAATTCTTTAAAAGAACCCATTAAAACCTTTAAAGTCCAAATAATTCATAAAATAGTGTTATTAATTCCTTAAAAAAGCCATTATATTTGTTAAATTTCAATAAAATGTGTTATATTTCTTTCAAAAAACATAAATTGCTATATAATTTTTAAAAAAAAACCCAAAAAATCCTATAAATTATATAGATTTCATTAAATAATCCAATTAAATCCTTTAAAACAGTCATTAAATCCTTTAAAATTCCAAATAATTCGTTAAATAGTCTTATTAATTCCTTAAAAAAGCCATAATATCTGTTGAATTTCCATAAAATATATTATAATTCTTTAAAAATTCAAAAATTGCTATATAATTCTTAAAAAAGTCCATTAAAATCCTTTAAAAAGCCATATTATCCATTTGAATTCTATAAAATTCCTTCAAAAACCCCATAATTCTTTAAAAGAACCCATTAAATCCTTTAAATTCCATATATTTCATTAAATATTCCAATTAAATCCTTTAAAAAGCCATATAATCTGTTTAATTTCAATTAAATATATTATAATTCTTCAAAAATTCTTAAATTGCTATATAATTCTTTAAAAAGTCCGTTAAAATCCATTTGAATTCTTTAAAATTCTTTCAAAAACCCCATAATTCTTTATAAGAACCCATTAAATCCTTTTAATTATATATATTTTATTAAATATTCCAATTAAATCTTTAAAAACAGTCATAAAATCCAATTAATTCCCAACTAATTCATTAAATAGTCCTATTAATTCCTTAAAAAAGCCATAATATCTGTTGAATTTCCATAAAATATATTATAATTCTTAAAAAAACATAAATTGCTATATAAATCTTTAAAAAAACCCAATAAATCCTTTAAATTCCATTATATTACTTGTAAATCTTTAATAAAAAAACACTTTGTCAACTTTCAAATGTATTGAAATCCATTTATACACCATAGAATTCGTTTAAATAGTGTTAATAATCCGAAAAATTCCATATATTTCATTAAAAAGTCCTATAAATTCCTTATAAAGCTATTATATCTGTTGAATTTCCATAAAATATATTATAATTCTTTAAAAATTCATAAATTGCTATATAATTCTTTAAAAAGCCATATAATCCATTTGAATTCTATAAAATTCCTTCAAAAACCCCATAATTCTTTAAAAGAACCCATTAAATCCTTTAAATTCCATATAATTCATTAAATATTCCAATTAAATCCTATAAAAAGCCATATAATCCATTTGAATTCTATAAAATTCCTTCAAAAACCCCATAATTCTTTAAAAGAACCCATTAAAACCTTTAAAGTCCAAATAATTCATAAAATAGTGTTATTAATTCCTTAAAAAAGCCATTATATTTGTTAAATTTCAATAAAATGTGTTATATTTCTTTCAAAAAACATAAATTGCTATATAATTTTTAAAAAAAAACCCAAAAAATCCTATAAATTATATAGATTTCATTAAATAATCCAATTAAATCCTTTAAAACAGTCATTAAATCCAATTAAATCCCAACTAATTTCTTAAATAGTCCTATGAATTCCTTAAAAAAGCCATTTTATCTGTTTAATTTCCATAAAATATATTATAATTCTTCAAAAATTCATAAATTGCCATATAATTCTTTAAAAAGTCCATTAAAATCCTTTATAAAGCCATATAATCCATTTGAATTCTTTAAAATTCCTTCAAAAACCCCATAATTCTTTAAAAGAACCCATTAAATCCTTTTAATTATATATATTTCATTAAATATTCCAATTAAATCCTTTAAAACAGTCATAAAATCCAATTAATTCCCAACTAATTCATTAAATATTCCAATTAAATCCTTTAAAACAGTCATTAAATCCTTTAAAATTCCAAATAATTCGTTAAATAGTCTTATTAATTCCTTAAAAAAGCCATAATATCTGTTGGATTTCCATAAAATATATTATAATTCTTTAAAAAGTCCATTAAAATCCTTTAAAAAGCCATAAAATTCATTTGAATTCTTTAAAATTCCTTCAAAAACCCCATAATTCTTTAAAAGAACCCATTAAATCCTTTTAATTATATATATTTCATTAAATATTCCAATTAATTCCTTAAAAAAGCCATTATATCTGTTTAATTTCAATTAAATATATTATAATTCTTCAAATATTCTTAAATTGCTATATAATTCTTTAAAAAGTCCGTTAAAATCCATTTGAATTCTTTAAAATTCTTTCAAAAACCCCATAATTCTTTATAAGAACCCATTAAATCCTTTTAATTATATATATTTCATTAAATATTCCAATTAAATCTTTTAAAACAGTCATAAAATCCAATTAATTCCCAACTAATTCATTAAATAGTCCTATTAATTCCTTAAAAAAGCCATAATATCTGTTGAATTTCCATAAAACATATTATAATTCTTTAAAAAAACATAAATTGCTATATAAATCTTTAAAAAAAACCCAATATATCCTTTAAATTCCATTATATTACTTGTAAATATTTAAAAAAAAAAACACTGTCAACTTTCAAATGTATTGAAAACCATTTATACACCATAGAATTCGTTTAAATAGTGTTAATAATCCGAAAAATTCCATATATTTCATTAAAAAGTCCTATAAATTCCTTATAAAGCTATTATATCTGTTTAATTTCCATAAAATATATTAAAATTCTTTAAAAATTCATAAATTGCTAAATAATTCTTTAAAAAGTCCATTAAAATCCTTTAAAAAGCCATATAATCCATTTGAATTCTATAAAATTCCTTTAAAAACCCCATAATTCTTTAAAAGAACCCATTAAATCTTTTAAATTCCATATATTTCATTAAATATTCCAATTAAATCCTTTAAAAAGCCATAAAATCCATTTGAATTCTTTAAAATTCCTTCGAAAACCCCATAATTCTTTAAAAGAACCCATTAAATCCTTTTAGTTATATATATTTCATTAAATATTCCAATTAATTCCTTAAAAAAGCCATTATATCTGTTTAATTTCAATTAAATATATTATAATTCTTCAAAAATTCATAAATTGCTATATAATTCTTTAAAAAGTCCATTAAAATCCATTTGAATTCTTTAAATTTCCTTCAAAAACCCCATAATTCTTTAAAAGAACCCATTAAATCCTTAAAAAAGCCATATAATCCATTTGAATTCTTTAAATTTCCTTCAAAAACCCCATAATTCTTTAAAAGAACCCATTAAATCCTTTTAATTATATATATTTCATTAAATAGTCTTATTAATTCCTTAAAAAAGCCATAATATCTGTTGAATTTCCATAAAACATATTATAATTCTTTAAAAAAACATAAATTGCTATATAAATCTTTAAAAAAAACCCAATATATCCTTTAAATTCCATTATATTACTTGTAAATATTTAAAAAAAAAAACACTGTCAACTTTCAAATGTATAGAAAACCATTTATACACCATAGAATTCGTTTAAATAGTGTTAATAATCCGAAAAATTCCATATATTTCATTAAAAAGTCCTATAAATTCCTTATAAAGCTATTATATCTGTTTAATTTCCATAAAATATATTAAAATTCTTTAAAAATTCATAAATTGCTAAATAATTCTTTAAAAAGTCCATTAAAATCCTTTAAAAAGCCATATAATCCATTTGAATTCTATAAAATTCCTTTAAAAACCCCATAATTCTTTAAAAGAACCCATTAAATCTTTTAAATTCCATATATTTCATTAAATATTCCAATTAAATCCTTTAAAAAGCCATAAAATCCATTTGAATTCTTTAAAATTCCTTCGAAAACCCCATAATTCTTTAAAAGAACCCATTAAATCCTTTTAGTTATATATATTCCATTAAATATTCCAATTAATTCCTTAAAAAAGCCATTATATCTGTTTAATTTCAATTAAATATATTATAATTCTTCAAAAATTCATAAATTGCTATATAATTCTTTAAAAAGTCCATTAAAATCCATTTGAATTCTTTAAATTTCCTTCAAAAACCCCATAATTCTTTAAAAGAACCCATTAAATCCTTTAAATTATATATATTTCATTAAAAAGTCCTATAAATTCCTTATAAAGCTATTATATCTGTTGAATTTCCATAAAATATATTATAATTCTTTAAAAATTCATAAATTGCTATATAATCCTTTAAAAAGCCATATAATCCATTTGAATTCTATAAAATTCCTTCAAAAACCCCATAATTCTTTAAAAGAACCCATTAAAACCTTTAAAGTCCAAATAATTCATAAAATAGTGTTATTAATTCCTTAAAAAAGCCATTATATTTGTTAAATTTCCATAAAATATATTATAATTCTTCAAAAATTCATAAATTGCCATATAATTCTTTAAAAAGTCCATTAAAATCCTTTATAAAGCCATATAATCCATTTGAATTCTTTAAAATTCCTTCAAAAACCCCATAATTCTTTAAAAGAACCCATTAAATCCTTTTAATTATATATATTTCATTAAATATTCCAATTAAATCCTTTAAAACAGTCATAAAATCCAATTAATTCCCAACTAATTCATTAAATATTCCAATTAAATCCTTTAAAACAGTCATTAAATCCTTTAAAATTCCAAATAATTCGTTAAATAGTCTTATTAATTCCTTAAAAAAGCCATAATATCTGTTGGATTTCCATAAAATATATTATAATTCTTTAAAAAGTCCATTAAAATCCTTTAAAAAGCCATAAAATTCATTTGAATTCTTTAAAATTCCTTCAAAAACCCCATAATTCTTTAAAAGAACCCATTAAATCCTTTTAATTATATATATTTCATTAAATATTCCAATTAATTCCTTAAAAAAGCCATTATATCTGTTTAATTTCAATTAAATATATTATAATTCTTCAAAAATTCTTAAATTGCTATATAATTCTTTAAAAAGTCCGTTAAAATCCATTTGATTTCTTTAAAATTCTTTCAAAAACCCCATAATTCTTTATAAGAACCCATTAAATCCTTTTAATTATATATATTTCATTAAATATTCCAATTAAATCTTTTAAAACAGTCATAAAATCCAATTAATTCCCAACTAATTCATTAAATAGTCCTATTAATTCCTTAAAAAAGCCATAATATCTGTTGAATTTCCATAAAACATATTATAATTCTTTAAAAAAACATAAATTGCTATATAAATCTTTAAAAAAAACCCAATATATCCTTTAAATTCCATTATATTACTTGTAAATATTTAAAAAAAAAAACACTGTCAACTTTCAAATGTATAGAAAACCATTTATACACCATAGAATTCGTTTAAATAGTGTTAATAATCCGAAAAATTCCATATATTTCATTAAAAAGTCCTATAAATTCCTTATAAAGCTATTATATCTGTTTAATTTCCATAAAATATATTAAAATTCTTTAAAAATTCATAAATTGCTAAATAATTCTTTAAAAAGTCCATTAAAATCCTTTAAAAAGCCATATAATCCATTTGAATTCTATAAAATTCCTTTAAAAACCCCATAATTCTTTAAAAGAACCCATTAAATCTTTTAAATTCCATATATTTCATTAAATATTCCAATTAAATCCTTTAAAAAGCCATAAAATCCATTTGAATTCTTTAAAATTCCTTCGAAAACCCCATAATTCTTTAAAAGAACCCATTAAATCCTTTTAGTTATATATATTCCATTAAATATTCCAATTAATTCCTTAAAAAAGCCATTATATCTGTTTAATTTCAATTAAATATATTATAATTCTTCAAAAATTCATAAATTGCTATATAATTCTTTAAAAAGTCCATTAAAATCCATTTGAATTCTTTAAATTTCCTTCAAAAACCCCATAATTCTTTAAAAGAACCCATTAAATCCTTTAAATTATATATATTTCATTAAAAAGTCCTATAAATTCCTTATAAAGCTATTATATCTGTTGAATTTCCATAAAATATATTATAATTCTTTAAAAATTCATAAATTGCTATATAATCCTTTAAAAAGCCATATAATCCATTTGAATTCTATAAAATTCCTTCAAAAACCCCATAATTCTTTAAAAGAACCCATTAAAACCTTTAAAGTCCAAATAATTCATAAAATAGTGTTATTAATTCCTTAAAAAAGCCATTATATTTGTTAAATTTCCATAAAATATATTATAATTCTTCAAAAATTCATAAATTGCCATATAATTCTTTAAAAAGTCCATTAAAATCCTTTATAAAGCCATATAATCCATTTGAATTCTTTAAAATTCCTTCAAAAAACCCCATAATTCTTTAAAAGAACCCATTAAATCCTTTTAATTATATATATTTCATTAAATATTCCAATTAAATCCTTTAAAACAGTCATAAAATCCAATTAATTCCCAACTAATTCATTAAATATTCCAATTAAATCCTTTAAAACAGTCATTAAATCCTTTAAAATTCCAAATAATTCGTTAAATAGTCTTATTAATTCCTTAAAAAAGCCATAATATCTGTTGGATTTCCATAAAATATATTATAATTCTTTAAAAAGTCCATTAAAATCCTTTAAAAAGCCATAAAATTCATTTGAATTCTTTAAAATTCCTTCAAAAACCCCATAATTCTTTAAAAGAACCCATTAAATCCTTTTAATTATATATATTTCATTAAATATTCCAATTAATTCCTTAAAAAAGCCATTATATCTGTTTAATTTCAATTAAATATATTATAATTCTTCAAAAATTCTTAAATTGCTATATAATTCTTTAAAAAGTCCGTTAAAATCCATTTGATTTCTTTAAAATTCTTTCAAAAACCCCATAATTCTTTATAAGAACCCATTAAATCCTTTTAATTATATATATTTCATTAAATATTCCAATTAAATCTTTTAAAACAGTCATAAAATCCAATTAATTCCCAACTAATTCATTAAATAGTCCTATTAATTCCTTAAAAAAGCCATAATATCTGTTGAATTTCCATAAAATATATTATAATTCTTTAAAAAAACATAAATTTCTATATAAATCTTTAAAAAAACCCAATAAATCCTTTAAATTCCATTATATTTCTTGTAAATCTTTAAAAAAAAAACACTTTGTCAACTTTCAAATGTATTGAAATCCATTTATACACCATAGAATTCGTTTAAATAGTGTTAATAATCCGAAAAATTCCATATATTTCATTAAAAAGTCCTATAAATTCCTTATAAAGCTATTATATCTGTTTAATTTCCATAAAATATATTAAAATTCTTTAAAAATTCATAAATTGCTAAATAATTCTTTAAAAAGTCCATTAAAATCCTTTAAAAAGCCATATAATCCATTTGAATTCTATAAAATTCCTTCAAAAACCCCATAATTCTTTAAAAGAACCCAATAAATCTTTTAAATTCCATATAATTCATTAAATATTCCAATTAAATCCTTTAAAAAGCCATAAAATCCATTTGAATTCTTTAAAATTCCTTCAAAAACCCCATAATTCTTTAAAAGAACACATTAAATCCTTTTAATTATATATATTTCATTAAATAGTCCAATAAAATCCTTTAAAACAGTCATTAAATCCATTAAAATTACAAATAATTCATTAAATAGTCTTATTAATTCCTTAAAAAAGCCATTATTTCTGTTGTATTTCAATTAAATATATTATAATTCTTTAAAAATTCATAAATTGCCATATAATTCTTTAAAAAGTCCATTAAAATCCTTTAAAAAGCCATATAATCCATTTGAGTTCTTTAAAATTCCTTCAAAAACCCCATAATTCTTTAAAAGAACCCATTAAATCCATTAAAATTACAAATAATTCATTAATTAGTCCTATTAATTCCTTAAAAAAGCCATAATATCTGTTGAATTTCCATAAAATATATTATAATTTTTTAAAAAAACATAAATTGCTATATAAATCTTTAAAAAAAACCCAATAAATCCTTTAAATTCCATTAAATTACTTGTAAATCAAAAAAAAAAAACACTGTCAACTTTCAAATGTATTGAAAACCATTTATACACCATAGAATTCGTTTAAATAGTGTTAATAATCCGAAAAATTCCATATATTTCATTAAAAAGTCCTATAAATTCCTTATAATGCTATTATATCTGTTTAATTTCCATAAAATATATTATAATTCTTTAAAAATTCATAAATTGCTATATAATTCTTTAAAAAGTCTATTAAAATCCTTTAAAAAGCCATATAATCCATTTGAATTCTATAAAATTCCTTCAAAAACCCCATAATTCTTTAAAAGAACCCATTAAATCCTTTAAAAAGCCATAAAATCCATTTGAATTCTTTAAAATTCCTTCAAAAACCCCATAATTCTTTAAAAGAACCCATTAAATCCTTTTAATTATATATATTTCATTAAATAGTCCAATAAAATCCTTTAAAACAGTCATTAAATCCATTAAAATTACAAATAATTCATTAAATTGTCTTATTAATTCCTTAAAAAAGCCATTATATCTGTTGAATTTCAATTAAATATATTATAATTCTTCAAAAATTCATAAATTGCCATATAATTCTTTAAAAAGTCCATTAAAATCCTTTATAAAGCCAAATAATCCATTTGAATTCTTTAAAATTCCTTCAAAAACCCCATAATTCTTTAAAAGAACCCATTAAATCCTTTTAATTATATATATTTCATTAAATGTTCCAATTAAATCCTTTAAAACAGTCATAAAATCCAATTAATTCCCAACTAATTCATTAAATATTCCAATTAAATCCTTTAAAACAGTCATTAAATCCTTTAAAATTCCAAATAATTCGTTAAATAGTCATATTAATTCCTTAAAAAAGCCATAATATCTGTTGAATTTCCATAAAATATATTATAATTCTTTAAAAATTCATAAATTGCTATATAATTCTTTAAAAAGTCCATTAAAATCCTTTAAAAAGCCATATAATCCATTTGAATTCTATAAAATTCCTTCAAAAAACCCATAATTCTTTAAAAGAACCCATTAAATCCTTTAAATTCCATATATTTCATTAAATATTCCAATTGAATCCTTTAAAACAGTCATTAAATCCATTAAAATTCCAAATAAATCGTTAAATAGTCTTATTAATTCCTTAAAAAAGCCATAATATCTGTTGAATTTCCATAAAATATATTATAATTATTTAAAAAGTCCAATAAAATCCTTTAAAAAGCCATAAAATTCATTTGAATTCTTTAAAATTCCTTCAAAAACCCCATAATTCTTTAAAAGAACCCATTAAATCCTTAAAAAAGCCATATAATCCATTTGAATTCTTTAAATTTCCTTCAAAAACCCCATAATTCTTTAAAAGAACCCATTAAATCCTTTTAATTATATATATTTCATTAAATATTCCAATTAATTCCTTAAAAAAGCCATTATATCTGTTTAATTTCAATTAAATATATTATAATTCTTCAAAAATTCATAAATTGCTATATAATTCTTTAAAAAGTCCATTAAAATCCATTTGAATTCTTTAAAATTCCTTCAAAAACCCCATAATTCTTTATAAGAACCGATTAAATCCTTTAAATTCCATATAATTCATTAAATATTCCAATTAAATCCTTTAAAAAGCCATAAAATCCATTTGAATTCTTTAAAATTCCTTCAAAAACCCCATAATTCTTTAAAAGAACCCATTAAATCCTTTTAATTATATATATTTCATTAAATAGTCCAATAAAATCCTTTAAAACAGTCATTAAATCCATTAAAATTACAAATAATTCATTAAATTGTCTTATTAATTCCTTAAAAAAGCCATTATATCTGTTGAATTTCAATTAAATATATTATAATTCTTCAAAAATTCATAAATTGCCATATAATTCTTTAAAAAGTCCATTAAAATCCTTTATAAAGCCATATAATCCATTTGAATTCTTTAAAATTCCTTCAAAAACCCCATAATTCTTTAAAAGAACCCATTAAATCCTTTTAATTATATATATTTCATTAAATATTCCAATTAAATCCTTTAAAACAGTCATAAAATCCAATTAATTCCCAACTAATTCATTAAATATTCCAATTAAATCCTTTAAAACAGTCATTAAATCCTTTAAAATTCCAAATCATTCGTTAAATAGTCATATTAATTCCTTAAAAAAGCCATAACATCTGTTGAATTTCCATAAAATATATTATAATTCTTTAAAAATTCATAAATTGCTATATAATTCTTTAAAAAGTCCATTAAAATCCTTTAAAAAGCCATATAATCCATTTGAATTCTATAAAATTCCTTCAAAAACCCCATAATTCTTTAAAAGAACCCATTAAATCCTTTAAAAAGCCATATAATTCATTAAATATTCCAATTAAATCGTATAAAAAGCCATATAATCCATTTGAATTCTATAAAATTCCTTCAAAAACCCCATAATTCTTTAAAAGAACCCATTAAAACCTTTAAAGTCCAAATAATTCATAAAATAGTGTTATTAATTCCTTAAAAAAGCCATTATATTTGTTAAATTTCAATAAAATGTATTATATTTCTTTCAAAAAACATAAATTGCTATATAATTTTTAAAAAAAAACCCAAAAAATCCTATAAATTATATAGATTTCATTAAATAATCCAATTAAATCCTTTAAAACAGTCATTAAATCCAATTAAATCCCAACTAATTTCTTAAATAGTCCTATGAATTCCTTAAAAAAGCCATTTTATCTGTTTAATTTCCATAAAATATATTATAATTCTTCAAAAATTCATAAATTGCCATATAATTCTTTAAAAAGTCCATTAAAATCCTTTATAAAGCCATATAATCCATTTGAATTCTTTAAAATTCCTTCAAAAACCCCATAATTCTTTAAAAGAACCCATTAAATCCTTAAAAAAGCCATATAATCCATTTGAATTCTTTAAAATTCCTTCAAAAACCCCATAATTCTTTAAAAGAACCCATTAAATCCTTTTAATTATATATATTTCATTAAATATTCCAATTAATTCCTTAAAAAAGCCATTATATCTGTTTAATTTCAATTAAATATATTATAATTCTTCAAAAATTCATAAATTGCTATATAATTCTTTAAAAAGTCCATTAAAATCCATTTGAATTCTTTAAAATTCCTTCAAAAACCCCATAATTCTTTATAAGAACCGATTAAATCCTTTAAATTCCATATAATTCATTAAATATTCCAATTAAATCCTTTAAAAAGCCATAAAATCCATTTGAATTCTTTAAAATTCCTTCAAAAACCCCATAATCCTTTAAAACAGTCATTAAATCCTTTAAAATTCCAAATAAATCGTTAAATAGTCTTATTAATTCCTAAAAAAAGCCATAATATCTGTTGAATTTCCATAAAATATATTATAATTATTTAAAAAGTCCAATAAAATCCTTTAAAAAGCCATAAAATTCATTTGAATTCTTTAAAATTCCTTCAAAAACCCCATAATTCTTTAAAAGAACCCATTAAATCCTTAAAAAAGCCATATAATCCATTTGAATTCTTTAAAATTCCTTCAAAAACCCCATAATTCTTTAAAAGAACCCATTAAATCCTTTAAATTCCATATAATTCATTAAATATTCCAATTAAATCCTATAAAAAGCCATATAATCCATTTGAATTCTATAAAATTCCTTCAAAAACCCCATAATTCTTTAAAAGAACCCATTAAATCCTTTAAATTCCATATAATTCATTAAATATTCCAATTAAATCCTATAAAAAGCCATATAATCCATTTGAATTCTATAAAATTCCTTCAAAAACCCCATAATTCTTTAAAAGAACCCATTAAAACCTTTAAAGTCCAAATAATTCATAAAATAGTGTTATTAATTCCTTAAAAAAGCCATTATATTTGTTAAATTTCCATAAAATATATTATAATTCTTCAAAAATTCATAAATTGCCATATAATTCTTTAAAAAGTCCATTAAAATCCTTTATAAAGCCATATAATCCATTTGAATTCTTTAAAATTCCTTCAAAAACCCCATAATTCTTTAAAAGAACCCATTAAATCCTTTTAATTATATATATTTCATTAAATATTCCAATTAAATCCTTTAAAACAGTCATAAAATCCAATTAATTCCCAACTAATTCATTAAATATTCCAATTAAATCCTTTAAAACAGTCATTAAATCCTTTAAAATTCCAAATAATTCGTTAAATAGTCTTATTAATTCCTTAAAAAAGCCATAATATCTGTTGGATTTCCATAAAATATATTATAATTCTTTAAATAGTCCATTAAAATCCTTTAAAAAGCCATAAAATTCATTTGAATTCTTTAAAATTCCTTCAAAAACCCCATAATTCTTTAAAAGAACCCATTAAATCCTTTTAATTATATATATTTCATTAAATATTCCAATTAATTCCTTAAAAAAGCCATTATATCTGTTTAATTTCAATTAAATATATTATAATTCTTCAAAAATTCTTAAATTGCTATATAATTCTTTAAAAAGTCCGTTAAAATCCATTTGATTTCTTTAAAATTCTTTCAAAAACCCCATAATTCTTTATAAGAACCCATTAAATCCTTTTAATTATATATATTTCATTAAATATTCCAATTAAATCTTTTAAAACAGTCATAAAATCCAATTAATTCCCAACTAATTCATTAAATAGTCCTATTAATTCCTTAAAAAAGCCATAATATCTGTTGAATTTCCATAAAATATATTATAATTCTTTAAAAAAACATAAATTTCTATATAAATCTTTAAAAAAACCCAATAAATCCTTTAAATTCCATTATATTTCTTGTAAATCTTTAAAAAAAAAACACTTTGTCAACTTTCAAATGTATTGAAATCCATTTATACACCATAGAATTCGTTTAAATAGTGTTAATAATCCGAAAAATTCCATATATTTCATTAAAAAGTCCTATAAATTCCTTATAAAGCTATTATATCTGTTTAATTTCCATAAAATATATTAAAATTCTTTAAAAATTCATAAATTGCTAAATAATTCTTTAAAAAGTCCATTAAAATCCTTTAAAAAGCCATATAATCCATTTGAATTCTATAAAATTCCTTCAAAAACCCCATAATTCTTTAAAAGAACCCAATAAATCTTTTAAATTCCATATAATTCATTAAATATTCCAATTAAATCCTTTAAAAAGCCATAAAATCCATTTGAATTCTTTAAAATTCCTTCAAAAACCCCATAATTCTTTAAAAGAACCCATTAAATCCTTTTAATTATATATATTTCATTAAATAGTCCAATAAAATCCTTTAAAACAGTCATTAAATCCATTAAAATTACAAATAATTCATTAAATAGTCTTATTAATTCCTTAAAAAAGCCATTATTTCTGTTGTATTTCAATTAAATATATTATAATTCTTTAAAAATTCATAAATTGCCATATAATTCTTTAAAAAGTCCATTAAAATCCTTTAAAAAGCCATATAATCCATTTGAGTTCTTTAAAATTCCTTCAAAAACCCCATAATTCTTTAAAAGAACCCATTAAATCCATTAAAATTACAAATAATTCATTAATTAGTCCTATTAATTCCTTAAAAAAGCCATAATATCTGTTGAATTTCCATAAAATATATTATAATTTTTTAAAAAAACATAAATTGCTATATAAATCTTTAAAAAAAACCCAATAAATCCTTTAAATTCCATTAAATTACTTGTAAATCAAAAAAAAAAAACACTGTCAACTTTCAAATGTATTGAAAACCATTTATACACCATAGAATTCGTTTAAATAGTGTTAATAATCCGAAAAATTCCATATATTTCATTAAAAAGTCCTATAAATTCCTTATAATGCTATTATATCTGTTTAATTTCCATAAAATATATTATAATTCTTTAAAAATTCATAAATTGCTATATAATTCTTTAAAAAGTCCATTAAAATCCTTTATAAAGCCATATAATCCATTTGAATTCTTTAAAATTCCTTCAAAAACCCCATAATTCTTTAAAAGAACCCATTAAATCCTTTAAAAAGCCATATAATTCATTAAATATTCCAATTAAATCGTATAAAAAGCCATATAATCCATTTGAATTCTATAAAATTCTTTCAAAAACCCCATAATTCTTTAAAAGAACCCATTAAAACCTTTAAAGTCCAAATAATTCATAAAATAGTGTTATTAATTCCTTAAAAAAGCCATTATATTTGTTAAATTTCAATAAAATGTATTATATTTCTTTCAAAAAACATAAATTGCTATATAATTTTTAAAAAAAAACCCAAAAAATCCTATAAATTATATAGATTTCATTAAATAATCCAATTAAATCCTTTAAAACAGTCATTAAATCCAATTAAATCCCAACTAATTTCTTAAATAGTCCTATGAATTCCTTAAAAAAGCCATTTTATCTGTTTAATTTCCATAAAATATATTATAATTCTTCAAAAATTCATAAATTGCCATATAATTCTTTAAAAAGTCCATTAAAATCCTTTATAAAGCCATATAATCCATTTGAATTCTTTAAAATTCCTTCAAAAACCCCATAATTCTTTAAAAGAACCCATTAAATCCTTTTAATTATATATATTTCATTAAATGTTCCAATTAAATCCTTTAAAACAGTCATAAAATCCAATTAATTCCCAACTAATTCATTAAATATTCCAATTAAATCCTTTAAAACAGTCATTAAATCCTTTAAAATTCCAAATAATTCGTTAAATAGTCATATTAATTCCTTAAAAAAGCCATAATATCTGTTGAATTTCCATAAAATATATTATAATTCTTTAAAAATTCATAAATTGCTATATATTTCATTAAATAGTCCAATAAAATCCTTTAAAACAGTCATTAAATCCATTAAAATTACAAATAATTCATTAAATAGTCTTATTAATTCCTTAAAAAAGCCATTATTTCTGTTGTATTTCAATTAAATATATTATAATTCTTTAAAAATTCATAAATTGCCATATAATTCTTTAAAAAGTCCATTAAAATCCTTTAAAAAGCCATATAATCCATTTGAGTTCTTTAAAATTCCTTCAAAAACCCCATAATTCTTTAAAAGAACCCATTAAATCCATTAAAATTACAAATAATTCATTAATTAGTCCTATTAATTCCTTAAAAAAGCCATAATATCTGTTGAATTTCCATAAAATATATTATAATTTTTTAAAAAAACATAAATTGCTATATAAATCTTTAAAAAAAACCCAATAAATCCTTTAAATTCCATTAAATTACTTGTAAATCAAAAAAAAAAAACACTGTCAACTTTCAAATGTATTGAAAACCATTTATACACCATAGAATTCGTTTAAATAGTGTTAATAATCCGAAAAATTCCATATATTTCATTAAAAAGTCCTATAAATTCCTTATAATGCTATTATATCTGTTTAATTTCCATAAAATATATTATAATTCTTTAAAAATTCATAAATTGCTATATAATTCTTTAAAAAGTCCATTAAAATCCTTTATAAAGCCATATAATCCATTTGAATTCTTTAAAATTCCTTCAAAAACCCCATAATTCTTTAAAAGAACCCATTAAATCCTTTAAAAAGCCATATAATTCATTAAATATTCCAATTAAATCGTATAAAAAGCCATATAATCCATTTGAATTCTATAAAATTCTTTCAAAAACCCCATAATTCTTTAAAAGAACCCATTAAAACCTTTAAAGTCCAAATAATTCATAAAATAGTGTTATTAATTCCTTAAAAAAGCCATTATATTTGTTAAATTTCAATAAAATGTATTATATTTCTTTCAAAAAACATAAATTGCTATATAATTTTTAAAAAAAAACCCAAAAAATCCTATAAATTATATAGATTTCATTAAATAATCCAATTAAATCCTTTAAAACAGTCATTAAATCCAATTAAATCCCAACTAATTTCTTAAATAGTCCTATGAATTCCTTAAAAAAGCCATTTTATCTGTTTAATTTCCATAAAATATATTATAATTCTTCAAAAATTCATAAATTGCCATATAATTCTTTAAAAAGTCCATTAAAATCCTTTATAAAGCCATATAATCCATTTGAATTCTTTAAAATTCCTTCAAAAACCCCATAATTCTTTAAAAGAACCCATTAAATCCTTTTAATTATATATATTTCATTAAATGTTCCAATTAAATCCTTTAAAACAGTCATAAAATCCAATTAATTCCCAACTAATTCATTAAATATTCCAATTAAATCCTTTAAAACAGTCATTAAATCCTTTAAAATTCCAAATAATTCGTTAAATAGTCATATTAATTCCTTAAAAAAGCCATAATATCTGTTGAATTTCCATAAAATATATTATAATTCTTTAAAAATTCATAAATTGCTATATAATTCTTTAAAAAGTCCATTAAAATCCTTTAAAAAGCCATATAATCCATTTGAATTCTATAAAATTCCTTCAAAAACCCCATAATTCTTTAAAACAACCCATTAAATCCTTTAAATTCCATATATTTCATTAAATATTCCAATTGAATCCTTTAAAACAGTCATTAAATCCATTAAAATTCCAAATAAATCGTTAAATAGTCTTATTAATTCCTTAAAATAGCCATAATATCTGTTGAATTTCCATAAAATATATTATAATTCTTTAAAAAGTCCATTAAAATCCTTTAAAAAGCCATATAATCCATTTGAATTCTATAAAATTCCTTCAAAAAACCCATAATTCTTTAAAAGAACCCATTAAATCCTTTAAATTCCATATATTTCATTAAATATTCCAATTGAATCCTTTAAAACAGTCATTAAATCCATTAAAATTCCAAATAAATCGTTAAATAGTCTTATTAATTCCTTAAAATAGCCATAATATCTGTTGAATTTCCATAAAATATATTATAATTATTTAAAAAGTCCAATAAAATCCTTTAAAAAGCCATAAAATTCATTTGAATTCTTTAAAATTCCTTCAAAAACCCCATAATTCTTTAAAAGAACCCATTAAATCCTTAAAAAAGCCATATAATCCATTTGAATTCTTTAAAATTCCTTCAAAAACCCCATAACTCTTTAAAAGAACCCATTAAATCCTTTTAATTATATATATTTCATTAAATATTCCAATTAATTCCTTAAAAAAGCCATTATATCTGTTTAATTTCAATTAAATATATTATAATTCTTCAAAAATTCATAAATTGCTATATAATTCTTTAAAAAGTCCATTAAAATCCATTTGAATTCTTTAAAATTCCTTCAAAAACCCCATAATTCTTTATAAGAACCGATTAAATCCTTTAAATTCCATATAATTCATTAAATATTCCAATTAAATCCTTTAAAAAGCCATAAAATCCATTTGAATTCTTTAAAATTCCTTCAAAAACCCCATAATTCTTTAAAAGAACCCATTAAATCCTTTTAATTATATATATTTCATTAAATAGTCCAATAAAATCCTTTAAAACAGTCATTAAATCCATTAAAATTACAAATAATTCATTAAATTGTCTTATTAATTCCTTAAAAAAGCCATTATATCTGTTGAATTTCAATTAAATATATTATAATTCTTCAAAAATTCATAAATTGCCATATAATTCTTTAAAAAGTCCATTAAAATCCTTTATAAAGCCAAATAATCCATTTGAATTCTTTAAAATTCCTTCAAAAACCCCATAATTCTTTAAAAGAACCCATTAAATCCTTTTAATTATATATATTTCATTAAATGTTCCAATTAAATCCTTTAAAACAGTCATAAAATCCAATTAATTCCCAACTAATTCATTAAATATTCCAATTAAATCCTTTAAAACAGTCATTAAATCCTTTAAAATTCCAAATAATTCGTTAAATAGTCATATTAATTCCTTAAAAAAGCCATAATATCTGTTGAATTTCCATAAAATATATTATAATTCTTTAAAAATTCATAAATTGCTATATAATTCTTTAAAAAGTCCATTAAAATCCTTTAAAAAGCCATATAATCCATTTGAATTCTATAAAATTCCTTCAAAAAACCCATAATTCTTTAAAAGAACCCATTAAATCCTTTAAATTCCATATATTTCATTAAATATTCCAATTGAATCCTTTAAAACAGTCATTAAATCCATTAAAATTCCAAATAAATCGTTAAATAGTCTTATTAATTCCTTAAAAAAGCCATAATATCTGTTGAATTTCCATAAAATATATTATAATTATTTAAAAAGTCCAATAAAATCCTTTAAAAAGCCATAAAATTCATTTAAATTCTTTAAAATTCCTTCAAAAACCCCATAATTCTTTAAAAGAACCCATTAAATCCTTAAAAAAGCCATATAATCCATTTGAATTCTTTAAATTTCCTTCAAAAACCCCATAATTCTTTAAAAGAACCCATTAAATCCTTTTAATTATATATATTTCATTAAATATTCCAATTAATTCCTTAAAAAAGCCATTATATCTGTTTAATTTCAATTAAATATATTATAATTCTTCAAAAATTCATAAATTGCTATATAATTCTTTAAAAAGTCCATTAAAATCCATTTGAATTCTTTAAAATTCCTTCAAAAACCCCATAATTCTTTATAAGAACCCATTAAATCCTTTAAATTCCATATATTTCATTAAATATTCCAATTGAATCCTTTAAAACAGTCATTAAATCCATTAAAATTCCAAATAAATCGTTAAATAGTCTTATTAATTCCTTAAAATAGCCATAATATCTGTTGAATTTCCATAAAATATATTATAATTCTTTAAAAAGTCCATTAAAATCCTTTAAAAAGCCATATAATCCATTTGAATTCTATAAAATTCCTTCAAAAAACCCATAATTCTTTAAAAGAACCCATTAAATCCTTTAAATTCCATATATTTCATTAAATATTCCAATTGAATCCTTTAAAACAGTCATTAAATCCATTAAAATTCCAAATAAATCGTTAAATAGTCTTATTAATTCCTTAAAATAGCCATAATATCTGTTGAATTTCCATAAAATATATTATAATTATTTAAAAAGTCCAATAAAATCCTTTAAAAAGCCATAAAATTCATTTGAATTCTTTAAAATTCCTTCAAAAACCCCATAATTCTTTAAAAGAACCCATTAAATCCTTAAAAAAGCCATATAATCCATTTGAATTCTTTAAAATTCCTTCAAAAACCCCATAACTCTTTAAAAGAACCCATTAAATCCTTTTAATTATATATATTTCATTAAATATTCCAATTAATTCCTTAAAAAAGCCATTATATCTGTTTAATTTCAATTAAATATATTATAATTCTTCAAAAATTCATAAATTGCTATATAATTCTTTAAAAAGTCCATTAAAATCCATTTGAATTCTTTAAAATTCCTTCAAAAACCCCATAATTCTTTATAAGAACCGATTAAATCCTTTAAATTCCATATAATTCATTAAATATTCCAATTAAATCCTTTAAAAAGCCATAAAATCCATTTGAATTCTTTAAAATTCCTTCAAAAACCCCATAATTCTTTAAAAGAACCCATTAAATCCTTTTAATTATATATATTTCATTAAATAGTCCAATAAAATCCTTTAAAACAGTCATTAAATCCATTAAAATTACAAATAATTCATTAAATTGTCTTATTAATTCCTTAAAAAAGCCATTATATCTGTTGAATTTCAATTAAATATATTATAATTCTTCAAAAATTCATAAATTGCCATATAATTCTTTAAAAAGTCCATTAAAATCCTTTATAAAGCCAAATAATCCATTTGAATTCTTTAAAATTCCTTCAAAAACCCCATAATTCTTTAAAAGAACCCATTAAATCCTTTTAATTATATATATTTCATTAAATGTTCCAATTAAATCCTTTAAAACAGTCATAAAATCCAATTAATTCCCAACTAATTCATTAAATATTCCAATTAAATCCTTTAAAACAGTCATTAAATCCTTTAAAATTCCAAATAATTCGTTAAATAGTCATATTAATTCCTTAAAAAAGCCATAATATCTGTTGAATTTCCATAAAATATATTATAATTCTTTAAAAATTCATAAATTGCTATATAATTCTTTAAAAAGTCCATTAAAATCCTTTAAAAAGCCATATAATCCATTTGAATTCTATAAAATTCCTTCAAAAAACCCATAATTCTTTAAAAGAACCCATTAAATCCTTTAAATTCCATATATTTCATTAAATATTCCAATTGAATCCTTTAAAACAGTCATTAAATCCATTAAAATTCCAAATAAATCGTTAAATAGTCTTATTAATTCCTTAAAAAAGCCATAATATCTGTTGAATTTCCATAAAATATATTATAATTATTTAAAAAGTCCAATAAAATCCTTTAAAAAGCCATAAAATTCATTTAAATTCTTTAAAATTCCTTCAAAAACCCCATAATTCTTTAAAAGAACCCATTAAATCCTTAAAAAAGCCATATAATCCATTTGAATTCTTTAAAATTCCTTCAAAAACCCCATAATTCTTTATAAGAACCCATTAAATCCTTTAAATTCCATATATTTCATTAAATATTCCAATTGAATCCTTTAAAACAGTCATTAAATCCATTAAAATTCCAAATAAATCGTTAAATAGTCTTATTAATTCCTTAAAATAGCCATAATATCTGTTGAATTTCCATAAAATATATTATAATTCTTTAAAAAGTCCATTAAAATCCTTTAAAAAGCCATATAATCCATTTGAATTCTATAAAATTCCTTCAAAAAACCCATAATTCTTTAAAAGAACCCATTAAATCCTTTAAATTCCATATATTTCATTAAATATTCCAATTGAATCCTTTAAAACAGTCATTAAATCCATTAAAATTCCAAATAAATCGTTAAATAGTCTTATTAATTCCTTAAAATAGCCATAATATCTGTTGAATTTCCATAAAATATATTATAATTATTTAAAAAGTCCAATAAAATCCTTTAAAAAGCCATAAAATTCATTTGAATTCTTTAAAATTCCTTCAAAAACCCCATAATTCTTTAAAAGAACCCATTAAATCCTTAAAAAAGCCATATAATCCATTTGAATTCTTTAAAATTCCTTCAAAAACCCCATAACTCTTTAAAAGAACCCATTAAATCCTTTTAATTATATATATTTCATTAAATATTCCAATTAATTCCTTAAAAAAGCCATTATATCTGTTTAATTTCAATTAAATATATTATAATTCTTCAAAAATTCATAAATTGCTATATAATTCTTTAAAAAGTCCATTAAAATCCATTTGAATTCTTTAAAATTCCTTCAAAAACCCCATAATTCTTTATAAGAACCGATTAAATCCTTTAAATTCCATATAATTCATTAAATATTCCAATTAAATCCTTTAAAAAGCCATAAAATCCATTTGAATTCTTTAAAATTCCATCAAAAACCCCATAATTCTTTAAAAGAACCCATTAAATCCTTTTAATTATATATATTTCATTAAATAGTCCAATAAAATCCTTTAAAACAGTCATTAAATCCATTAAAATTACAAATAATTCATTAAATTGTCTTATTAATTCCTTAAAAAAGCCATTATATCTGTTGAATTTCAATTAAATATATTATAATTCTTCAAAAATTCATAAATTGCCATATAATTCTTTAAAAAGTCCATTAAAATCCTTTATAAAGCCAAATAATCCATTTGAATTCTTTAAAATTCCTTCAAAAACCCCATAATTCTTTAAAAGAACCCATTAAATCCTTTTAATTATATATATTTCATTAAATGTTCCAATTAAATCCTTTAAAACAGTCATAAAATCCAATTAATTCCCAACTAATTCATTAAATATTCCAATTAAATCCTTTAAAACAGTCATTAAATCCTTTAAAATTCCAAATAATTCGTTAAATAGTCATATTAATTCCTTAAAAAAGCCATAATATCTGTTGAATTTCCATAAAATATATTATAATTCTTTAAAAATTCATAAATTGCTATATAATTCTTTAAAAAGTCCATTAAAATCCTTTAAAAAGCCATATAATCCATTTGAATTCTATAAAATTCCTTCAAAAAACCCATAATTCTTTAAAAGAACCCATTAAATCCTTTAAATTCCATATATTTCATTAAATATTCCAATTGAATCCTTTAAAACAGTCATTAAATCCATTAAAATTCCAAATAAATCGTTAAATAGTCTTATTAATTCCTTAAAAAAGCCATAATATCTGTTGAATTTCCATAAAATATATTATAATTATTTAAAAAGTCCAATAAAATCCTTTAAAAAGCCATAAAATTCATTTAAATTCTTTAAAATTCCTTCAAAAACCCCATAATTCTTTAAAAGAACCCATTAAATCCTTAAAAAAGCCATATAATCCATTTGAATTCTTTAAATTTCCTTCAAAAACCCCATAATTCTTTAAAAGAACCCATTAAATCCTTTTAATTATATATATTTCATTAAATATTCCAATTAATTCCTTAAAAAAGCCATTATATCTGTTTAATTTCAATTAAATATATTATAATTCTTCAAAAATTCATAAATTGCTATATAATTCTTTAAAAAGTCCATTAAAATCCATTTGAATTCTTTAAAATTCCTTCAAAAACCCCATAATTCTTTATAAGAACCGATTAAATCCTTTAAATTCCATATAATTCATTAAATATTCCAATTAAATCCTTTAAAAAGCCATAAAATCCATTTGAATTCTTTAAAATTCCTTCAAAAACCCCATAATTCTTTAAAAGAACCCATTAAATCCTTTTAATTATATATATTTCATTAAATAGTCCAATAAAATCCTTTAAAACAGTCATTAAATCCATTAAAATTACAAATAATTCATTAAATTGTCTTATTAATTCCTTAAAAAAGCCATTATATCTGTTGAATTTCAATTAAATATATTATAATTCTTCAAAAATTCATAAATTGCCATATAATTCTTTAAAAAGTCCATTAAAATCCTTTATAAAGCCATATAATCCATTTGAATTCTTTAAAATTCCTTCAAAAACCCCATAATTCTTTAAAAGAACCCATTAAATCCTTTTAATTATATATATTTCATTAAATATTCCAATTAAATCCTTTAAAACAGTCATAAAATCCAATTAATTCCCAACTAATTCATTAAATATTCCAATTAAATCCTTTAAAACAGTCATTAAATCCTTTAAAATTCCAAATCATTCGTTAAATAGTCATATTAATTCCTTAAAAAAGCCATAACATCTGTTGAATTTCCATAAAATATATTATAATTCTTTAAAAATTCATAAATTGCTATATAATTCTTTAAAAAGTCCATTAAAATCCTTTAAAAAGCCATATAATCCATTTGAATTCTATAAAATTCCTTCAAAAACCCCATAATTCTTTAAAAGAACCCATTAAATCCTTTAAAAAGCCATATAATTCATTAAATATTCCAATTAAATCGTATAAAAAGCCATATAATCCATTTGAATTCTATAAAATTCCTTCAAAAACCCCATAATTCTTTAAAAGAACCCATTAAAACCTTTAAAGTCCAATTAATTCATAAAATAGTGTTATTAATTCCTTAAAAAAGCCATTATATTTGTTAAATTTCAATAAAATGTATTATATTTCTTTCAAAAAACATAAATTGCTATATAATTTTTAAAAAAAAACCCAAAAAATCCTATAAATTATATAGATTTCATTAAATAATCCAATTAAATCCTTTAAAACAGTCATTAAATCCAATTAAATCCCAACTAATTTCTTAAATAGTTCTATGAATTCCTTAAAAAAGCCATTTTTATCTGTTTAATTTCCATAAAATATATTATAATTCTTCAAAAATTCATAAATTGCCATATAATTCTTTAAAAAGTCCATTAAAATCCTTTATAAAGCCATATAATCCATTTGAATTCTTTAAAATTCCTTCAAAAACCCCATAATTCTTTAAAAGAACCCATTAAATCCTTAAAAAGTCCATTAAAATCCATTTGAATTCTTTAAAATTCCTTCAAAAACCCCATAATTCTTTATAAGAACCGATTAAATCCTTTAAATTCCATATAATTCATTAAATATTCCAAATAAATCCTTTAAAAAGCCATAAAATCCATTTGAATTCTTTAAAATTCCTTCAAAAACCCATTAATTCTTTAAAAGAACCCATTAAATCCTTTTAATTATATATATTTCATTAAATAGTCCAATAAAATCCTTTAAAACAGTCATTAAATCCATTATAAATTACAAATAATTCATTAAATTGTCTTATTAATTCCTTAAAAAAGCCATTATATCTGTTGAATTTCAATTAAATATATTATAATTCTTCAAAAATTCATAAATTGCCATATAATTCTTTAAAAAGTCCATTAAAATCCTTTATAAAGCCATATAATCCATTTGAATTCTTTAAAATTCCTTCAAAAACCCCATAATTCTTTAAAAGAACCCATTAAATCCTTTTAATTATATATATTTCATTAAATATTCCAATTAAATCCTTTAAAACAGTCATAAAATCCAATTAATTCCCAACTAATTCATTAAATATTCCAATTAAATCCTTTAAAACAGTCATTAAATCCTTTAAAATTCCAAATCATTCGTTAAATAGTCATATTAATTCCTTAAAAAAGCCATAACATCTGTTGAATTTCCATAAAATATATTATAATTCTTTAAAAATTCATAAATTGCTATATAATTCTTTAAAAAGTCCATTAAAATCCTTTAAAAAGCCATATAATCCATTTGAATTCTATAAAATTCCTTCAAAAACCCCATAATTCTTTAAAAGAACCCATTAAATCCTTTAAAAAAGCCATATAATTCATTAAATATTCCAATTAAATCGTATAAAAAGCCATATAATCCATTTGAATTCTATAAAATTCCTTCAAAAACCCCATAATTCTTTAAAAGAACCCATTAAAACCTTTAAAGTCCAAATAATTCATAAAATAGTGTTATTAATTCCTTAAAAAAGCCATTATATTTGTTAAATTTCAATAAAATGTATTATATTTCTTTCAAAAAACATAAATTGCTATATAATTTTTAAAAAAAAACCCAAAAAAATCCTATAAATTATATAGATTTCATTAAATAATCCAATTAAATCCTTTAAAACAGTCATTAAATCCAATTAAATCCCAACTAATTTCTTAAATAGTCCTATGAATTCCTTAAAAAAGCCATTTTATCTGTTTTAATTTCCATAAAATATATTATAATTCTTCAAAAATTCATAAATTGCCATATAATTCTTTAAAAAAGTCCATTAAAATCCTTTATAAAGCCATATAATCCATTTGAATTCTTTAAAATTCCTTCAAAAACCCCATAATTCTTTAAAAGAACCCATTAAATCCTTAAAAAGTCCATTAAAATCCATTTGAATTCTTTAAAATTCCTTCAAAAACCCCATAATTCTTTATAAGAACCGATTAAATCCTTTTAAATTCCATATAATTCATTAAATATTCCAATTAAATCCTTTAAAAAGCCATAAAATCCATTTGAATTCTTTAAAAAAACCCCATAATTCTTTAAAAGAACCCATTAAATCCTTTTAATTATATATATTTCATTAAATGTTCCAATTAAATCCTTTAAAACAGTCATAAAATCCAATTAATTCCCAACTAATTCATTAAATATTCCAATTAAATCCTTTAAAACAGTCATTAAATCCTTTAAAATTCCAAATAATTCGTTAAATAGTCATATTAATTCCTTAAAAAAGCCATAATATCTGTTGAATTTCCATAAAATATATTATAATTCTTTAAAAATTCATAAATTGCTATATAATTCTTTAAAAAGTCCATTAAAATCCTTTAAAAAGCCATATAATCCATTTGAATTCTATAAAATTCCTTCAAAAAACCCATAATTCTTTAAAAGAACCATTAAATCCTTTAAATTCCATATATTTCATTAAATATTCCAATTGAATCCTTTAAAACAGTCATTAAATCCATTAAATTCCAAATAAATCGTTAAATAGTCTTATTAATTCCTTAAAAAGCCATAATATCTGTTGAATTTCCATAAAATATATTATAATTATTTAAAAAGTCCAATAAAATCCTTTAAAAAGCCATAAAATTCATTTAAATTCTTTAAAATTCCTTCAAAAACCCCATAATTCTTTAAAAGAACCCATTAAATCCTTAAAAAAGCCATATAATCCATTTGAATTCTTTAAATTTCCTTCAAAAACCCCATAATTCTTTAAAAGAACCCATTAAATCCTTTTAATTATATATATTTCATTAAATATTCCAATTAAATCCTTTAAAACAGTCATAAAATCCAATTAATTCCCAACTAATTCATTAAATATTCCAATTAAATCCTTTAAAACAGTCATTAAATCCTTTAAAATTCCAAATCATTCGTTAAATAGTCATATTAATTCCTTAAAAAAGCCATAACATCTGTTGAATTTCCATAAAATATATTATAATTCTTTAAAAATTCATAAATTGCTATATAATTCTTTAAAAAGTCCATTAAAATCCTTTAAAAAGCCATATAATCCATTTGAATTCTATAAAATTCCTTCAAAAACCCCATAATTCTTTAAAAGAACCATTAAATCCTTTAAAAAGCCATATAATTCATTAAATATTCCAATTAAATCGTATAAAAAGCCATATAATCCATTTGAATTCTATAAAATTCCTTCAAAAACCCCATAATTCTTTAAAAGAACCCATTAAAACCTTTAAAGTCCAAATAATTCATAAAATAGTGTTATTAATTCCTTAAAAAAGCCATTATATTTGTTAAATTTCAATAAAATGTATTATATTTCTTTCAAAAAACATAAATTGCTATATAATTTTTAAAAAAAACCCAAAAAATCCTATAAATTATATAGATTTCATTAAATAATCCAATTAAATCCTTTAAAACAGTCATTAAATCCAATTAAATCCCAACTAATTTCTTAAATAGTCCTATGAATTCCTTAAAAAAGCCATTTTATCTGTTTAATTTCCATAAAATATATTATAATTCTTCAAAAATTCATAAATTGCCATATAATTCTTTAAAAAGTCCATTAAAATCCTTTATAAAGCCATATAATCCATTTGAATTCTTTAAAATTCCTTCAAAAACCCCATAATTCTTTAAAAGAACCCATTAAATCCTTAAAAAGTCCATTAAAATCCATTTGAATTCTTTAAAATTCCTTCAAAAACCCCATAATTCTTTATAAGAACCGATTAAATCCTTTAAATTCCATATAATTCATTAAATATTCCAATTAAATCCTTTAAAAAGCCATAAAATCCATTTGAATTCTTTAAAATTCCTTCAAAACCCCATAATTCTTTAAAAGAACCCATTAAATCCTTTTAATTATATATATTTCATTAAATGTTCCAATTAAATCCTTTAAAACAGTCATAAAATCCAATTAATTCCCAACTAATTCATTAAATATTCCAATTAAATCCTTTAAAACAGTCATTAAATCCTTTAAAATTCCAAATAATTCGTTAAATAGTCATATTAATTCCTTAAAAAAGCCATAATATCTGTTGAATTTCCATAAATATATTATAATTCTTTAAAAATTCATAAATTGCTATATAATTCTTTAAAAAGTCCATTAAAATCCTTTAAAAAGCCATATAATCCATTTGAATTCTATAAAATTCCTTCAAAAAACCCATAATTCTTTAAAAGAACCCATTAAATCCTTTAAATTCCATATATTTCATTAAATATTCCAATTGAATCCTTTAAAACAGTCATTAAATCCATTAAAATTCCAAATAAATCGTTAAATAGTCTTATTAATTCCTTAAAAAAGCCATAATATCTGTTGAATTTCCATAAAATATATTATAATTATTTAAAAAGTCCAATAAAATCCTTTAAAAAGCCATAAAATTCATTTAAATTCTTTAAAATTCCTTCAAAAACCCCATAATTCTTTAAAAGAACCCATTAAATCCTTAAAAAAGCCATATAATCCATTTGAATTCTTTAAATTTCCTTCAAAAACCCCATAATTCTTTAAAAGAACCCATTAAATCCTTTTAATTATATATATTTCATTAAATATTCCAATTAAATCCTTTAAAACAGTCATAAAATCCAATTAATTCCCAACTAATTCATTAAATATTCCAATTAAATCCTTTAAAACAGTCATTAAATCCTTTAAAATTCCAAATCATTCGTTAAATAGTCATATTAATTCCTTAAAAAAGCCATAACATCTGTTGAATTTCCATAAAATATATTATAATTCTTTAAAAATTCATAAATTGCTATATAATTCTTTAAAAAGTCCATTAAAATCCTTTAAAAAGCCATATAATCCATTTGAATTCTATAAAATTCCTTCAAAAACCCCATAATTCTTTAAAAGAACCCATTAAATCCTTTAAAAAGCCATATAATTCATTAAATATTCCAATTAAATCGTATAAAAAGCCATATAATCCATTTGAATTCTATAAAATTCCTTCAAAAACCCCATAATTCTTTAAAGAACCCATTAAAACCTTTAAAGTCCAAATAATTCATAAAATAGTGTTATTAATTCCTTAAAAAAGCCATTATATTTGTTAAATTTCAATAAAATGTATTATATTTCTTTCAAAAAACATAAATTGCTATATAATTTTTAAAAAAAAACCCAAAAAATCCTATAAATTATATAGATTTCATTAAATAATCCAATTAAATCCTTTAAAACAGTCATTAAATCCAATTAAATCCCAACTAATTTCTTAAATAGTCCTATGAATTCCTTAAAAAAGCCATTTTATCTGTTTAATTTCCATAAAATATATTATAATTCTTCAAAAATTCATAAATTGCCATATAATTCTTTAAAAAGTCCATTAAAATCCTTTATAAAGCCATATAATCCATTTGAATTCTTTAAAATTCCTTCAAAAACCCCATAATTCTTTAAAAGAACCCATTAAATCCTTAAAAAGTCCATTAAAATCCATTTGAATTCTTTAAAATTCCTTCAAAAACCCATAATTCTTTAAAAGAACCCATTAAATCCTTTTAATTATATATATTTCATTAAATATTCCAATTAATTCCTTAAAAAAGCCATTATATCTGTTTAATTTCAATTAAATATATTATAATTCTTCAAAAATTCATAAATTGCTATATAATTCTTTAAAAAGTCCATTAAAATCCATTTGAATTCTTTAAAATTCCTTCAAAAACCCATAATTCTTTATAAGAACCGATTAAATCCTTTAAATTCCATATAATTCATTAAATATTCCAATTAAATCCTTTAAAAAGCCATAAAATCCATTTGAATTCTTTAAAATTCCTTCAAAAACCCCATAATTCTTTAAAAGAACCCATTAAATCCTTTAAAAAGCCATATAATTCATTAAATATTCCAATTAAATCGTATAAAAAGCCATATAATCCATTTGAATTCTATAAAATTCCTTCAAAAACCCCATAATTCTTTAAAAGAACCCATTAAAACCTTTAAAGTCCAAATAATTCATAAAATAGTGTTATTAATTCCTTAAAAAAGCCATTATATTTGTTAAATTTCAATAAAATGTATTATATTTCTTTCAAAAAACATAAATTGCTATATAATTTTTAAAAAAAAACCAAAAAATCCTATAAATTATATAGATTTCATTAAATAATCCAATTAAATCCTTTAAAACAGTCATTAAATCCAATTAAATCCAACTAATTTCTTAAATAATCCTATGAATTCCTTAAAAAAGCCATTTTATCTGTTTAATTTCCATAAAATATATTATAATTCTTCAAAAATTCATAAATTGCCATATAATTCTTTAAAAAGTCCATTAAAATCCTTTATAAAGCCATATAATCCATTTGAATTCTTTAAATTCCTTCAAAAACCCCATAATTCTTTAAAAGAACCCATTAAATCCTTAAAAAAGCCATATAATCCATTTGAATTCTTTAAAATTCCTTCAAAAACCCCATAATTCTTTAAAAGAACCCATTAAATCCTTTTAATTATATATATTTCATTAAATATTCCAATTAATTCCTTAAAAAAGCCATTATATCTGTTTAATTTCAATTAAATATATTATAATTCTTCAAAAATTCATAAATTGCTATATAATTCTTTAAAAAGTCCATTAAAATCCATTTGAATTCTTTAAAATTCCTTCAAAAACCCCATAATTCTTTATAAGAACCGATTAAATCCTTTAAATTCCATATAATTCATTAAATATTCCAATTAAATCCTTTAAAAAGCCATAAAATCCATTTGAATTCTTTAAAATTCCTTCAAAAACCCCATAATCCTTTAAAACAGTCATTAAATCCTTTAAAATTCCAAATAAATCGTTAAATAGTCTTATTAATTCCTTAAAAAAGCCATAATATCTGTTGAATTTCCATAAAATATATTATAATTATTTAAAAAGTCCAATAAAATCCTTTAAAAAGCCATAAAATTCATTTGAATTCTTTAAAATTCCTTCAAAAACCCCATAATTCTTTAAAAGAACCCATTAAATCCTTAAAAAAGCCATATAATCCATTTGAATTCTTTAAAATTCCTTCAAAAACCCCATAATTCTTTAAAAGAACCCATTAAATCCTTTTAATTATATATATTTCATTAAATATTCCAATTAATTCCTTAAAAAAGCCATTATATCTGTTTAATTA